>NW_028145366.1:1612144-2154995 GCF_050948025.1 Trichoderma camerunense
CTTATGCGGGATAGCAACCAGGATCATGATGACTTAAATATATCTCTGGTACATAGGATTGGTCAAGTCACCGAGATATATGCGTCGCCTTATGAAACCATTGCCACAGCAATATATCAAGCAACTGTCCTAATAGTTCTAAAGAATGTACGGACAACATCCTAGTTCCAAAGTTGATTCCGCCTCTTGGGACTACTTTCCCACTTGCATTGAAGACGAATTGTTGACTCATTGTTGTTGTTCTGCATATGAAGGCCAACCGTCCGTCAACTTATGTTATTCCTTATCCGCATCGTGCAGTTCCAGAGCCACAGTCACTTCCGACACCATAGTCGCAGCAGCCTCCAGAGGGCGAGCACTCATAAACGTGATTGTTGACGCGCTTAGCAGTGATGATGTAGCCGTCGCCGTTCGACCAGACACAGTTGCCGCAGTATTGGCCTTGCTTCAAGGGGTGTTTGGTGCTGCATTTACAGCCAGTGTTTTTACAAGCGCGTTTATCCAAGGAGAGGAGGGATCGCTCTTCGACTTCGGCAACAGCCTCCACACGAGCCTCAATGTCGACGCCAGCAACAGCTGCCGAGACCAGAGGAGCAATAAGAGCTGCGAGGAGGATGAAGCGCATATTGATAGCTTTGTTATGTCGTTGAAATTATGTAATAATGATTCTTAGTGAGGAAGAACTGTGGTAGACTGCTGATGCCGATGGTCCGAAACGGATTGTCGGAAAGGCTTTTATATACTATGGCATGTCGCGATGGCTTCCTATTTGAGCCAAATCTATGCTTAACCATTACCATAAGACCCGGGCAAGAATGACCCCGACGACCTATTGACATGCCCAATCACTAGAGCCAGAGACACGGCTGGTCTTGTGAAAGCTTCACTCAGCATCATAGCTGAAGTAAGATGATGTTCCGAACAAGGATGATCTGCGTAATTGTAGCACTTCACTAGTACAATGTTTCACTTCAAAGTGTTTGGCGCAGACGGTATACTACATACCCCGCTTACTTGAGGTTACATTGCATCAAACAGCTATGCTGCCAGGAGGCAAAACCTGGAAAGCTTAGGATTCAAGTACTTGATTGGCTGTATTGCCAGTAAGCAATGCTTTCTATTCCTCCATGCCAATCTATTAGCATAATGTGGCTGGTATAGCCCATCTGCGAGCTTGAATAGTGTTCTACCGCGACACAGCACCGGTTGCTTACACAAGATATAATTTGTTCATGATTTAATATGCATGATCCAATTGCTCCGTAATGAATGAAACTATGCCCTAGATCCTAGCATTCGCATTCATAAGTGGAAGCCAGGATTATCCGATGGCATTGTGCTCTCTCCGCACCTTTCGTATTCCTACTTCACCAATATCGTAACAGTTGAATACATCGTATTGATACTGAGGCCCAATTACATCTAGCCAGCCCGCCGCGTCAATTTCGCCCAATCTTGCCTAGGATTTATTCATTGGAGCCTAAAAATAGAACTGTTAAGGTTGGCGACAAATGCTAAATAGTCGTGGGGGATCTTGGCATGGATAGCCCAACTGGGCCGGCACGAATCAACTTGACGAGATTCCCCCTTCAAGTAGGCTCTTAGATCTTCTCTATGAGAGGAGCTCTAAAGTATAGGTTAGCCTCTGAATACATAATATAGACCACCATAGATTGTAGATGATCCGATAGAGTCGTATAACGAGCTTAACAAGGTAGCGGGAAAACATTGAGTTGAGAATATATGTACTGCTAGGTTACAATAAGCCTATCATGATGCTTGGTCTTATCAGACGGCTTAAAGAATCTTCGTGATGTGCCAGCCCATTGGCCAAATCGACAACTCGTATATCAACTTCACTTTCCGAATAATAGAGCATCAGGTCTATCGATATGCCTATGACAATTATCGCTTTGGAAGGCATAATGGGCATCATTCAATGCACGATTATAGCTAAAGATGATAGGGGATACACAGACATATACAATAACTCATTTCTTAAGCTTCATTAATAAATTTGCTATGCTGATTAAGTGTAATACAGGCTGATTCACGTCAGCTGTAGTCAAAATAACATTGCTACTCTGAAACTAAATCCATAACCGAGGGTATAGCATGACCATAAGACATTCCTCTAGCGACGTGAATCCTTTTTGCACATGTTACTATCATATGAGATCTTCCTTTCATAGAGACTCAACAAGCTCAATTGCCTTGTGGTCAACAATTGCTGAGCCATATCTCTCACTCATAGCATGCACTCTCTCCTTAGTTTGCAGTTTGTAGGGCGTAAGCATCCATCCAATACCGGACAGAAGAGATTTGCGGTACTCAACCAGCACATCGTCAAGAGCGAAGGTTGGTCCTCCAAATTTAGCGAGAGAATCGAGGTAGTGCTGCACGATGGACATTTCATGTTCCTTGCGGTCCTTGACGGTCAAGGCTCCCACAGCGAAATAGGCGAGATCGTGGAAGGCTGATCCCACGTGAACGAGCTGCCAGTCTAGGAATCGTGGTTGGCCCTTGATGAAGTATGTGTTACCCGCATGAGGGTCGCCGTGGAGGAGACATGTGAATCTTGGATCACGAGACTTCAGGTGCTTCTTCATGGCGGCTGTGATACGCTCCTCGTTCCAGTCCGAGGGGAAGTGAGGTCGTGACTCGCCAACGACCAGGCCTTGCCACCAGCTACACAGACTCAGGATGGTGCTGTCGTAGTGTTCCGGGTCAGTGAGCCAAGCGGGCAGATCACTGCTCTTATCTCCCCAAGTTCCGGCGTGTAAGCCGGCGAGCTGCTCAACACCCGCCTTTACCTGGTCCACGGTCCAGGTCTCTGTTGGTTCTCCGAATGTGCCACCTAGTTGATTGAGGTCGTCCAAGATGACGATTCCTTGCTCGCTATTGGACCCTGACCACCAACACTTCAACATGTCCACGTGGCTGAGTCTTGGAGCGACCCAGGTGAAGAATCCGACTTCCCGAGTGTAAATGCGGATCATGATATCTGGGTATTGGGCGACGACAGCCTGGTTGAAGCCTCCCTTAAGGCAGATGGTGGTGGGCTTGCCGGCCGCTCTGGCTGCCGCTGCATCATCATATGTAACTGTGACGAATAGCTTGCTAGCAGTTGCAAGAAGAATCTGGTTGGTGAACACAAAAGATTTGACCTTTTGTCCTAGGACAGTAGAGAGCCACTCTGAGGAGATCTCCTCTGGGGCCAAAGGGAGCTTTTGTTCGGTCTCTGACATTGTCGTAATTTGTTAACTTTCTTCAAGATAGTCTGTAGTGAGTAGTGATTGTAGAGAGTCAAGAGAACAAAGGATGTTGGCTAGCTTTTAATTATCAATAGGTTAGAGTCCAGACCGTCTAAAAGATAAAGAACCCACTCAGGGGCTTGCAAGGCGCGTGAATGAGCTCTTCGATCTTCTCCTACGGAGTAGGTAGGGAGCAATTGTGAACAGCTTCAACCAACAACGCACCTCTATTGAGAAGCAAGGTCCTAGTCATCTGCTACAGGCTAACACTGCTCGTATACGTACTTCCTATTCAGGCCTTCACCGCTGCTTTGTACTGTTGCATTAATCTAGAATGTCTTTTTCGTCCATTCGGAATCAGAATGAGCTCCAGATAGACATGGATGTCCCTGCAGTTGCCACATCCCGCAGTACGGAGTAGTGGTGGTGAATTTGCAAGGGCTTGTCACATGTTGACGACCTGTCATGCCCACAATTCTAACGGAGCAGGGGAAGCCAACGACAACGACCAAATGTACTCGTACCAATTACGAAACGAAAAACACGCAATAATAAATGAAAATGATCCACGGACAGTTAGTATTGAGACTATGAGCCCACGTACATAAGTAGCCTTGCTCAATGTGAGACTTAAAGACTGGTAGTGGCTACGCTAATACCTTAGGCAAGTACTCGTAACACTCGGTATGCTTCTAGACATAGCATTGCAAACTGAATGAGTGAATGCCCGTGGAGATGTTAAAAGCGGCCGCAGGCGTTCGCTGCGCCCCTGATGCTCTGGAGAAAATACTAGTAATAGTATAGCTTGACCAACAATATGACATGTAAGGCCTGCCAATGCTACTTACTGCCGTTCAAGAAATGAGTCGACCCGCTACGTCCACATTTATCCGTTGTAGACCTAGCTAACATGAGGCGTAGCTTGTCTTATCCAAGTTCGAACAGACTAAGGCAAGGGACAGGAGTTCGGCACTCGCATTAAGAATCCCGCATACAATTCAACGCTTATACGAACACTGTACCGCGGATTTTATACCATCTGCTGCAGCTGTTGCTGCGACGCAACTCACCTAGTTATATCTAGGAAAGAAATGCAAGACCCTAGTGTTTACTATTTGATAGTGCCGTTATTCCGTAATTCCGATTTGCAGATATACACGTACGGCACGGAGGATTCTATCCGGTACCGCCTTCATACTGCACATGCGACGGGCATGCTATGGGGGTGGAGTGCGTCGGGACCATGATCAATACAGGGGGAGACTCAACCGCTTTCGAGCTTCCACGATAGGACCGAGGAAGGTTCATCTTGGTATCCATGCCAAGCGGTGTCAAAAATGTGTCAAAACCATGATAGGAGGCCCACAAGGTAAAAGACGTTGTGTCTTCTCATACCTTGGCAAAAGGGTACCTCAAGGCGCTCTCAGTTGTTTGCTTCCATGTGCCATTATATATTCTGAGGAACACGAAGTGGCTTTACCACAGCTGCTTACAAAGGAGTCTCTGGAATTGACATGCTGCAAATGAAAAGTAATCTCAGCCGAGAATTGCCCAGTATCAGGGTAGTTGTACCGGATATGGGCAGCAAGGAGCAACATCCGTAAGCCGAAAACAAGGTACGAGTGCCGCGGCAGATTATCTGTTTTTAGCAATTTTCCCAATCGATTGACACGTAGCGAGAACCTAGCGCCACACTAGCCACCGGCATCCCCTTTCCTCTCCCCCGTGCGGGCGAAGAAACCTCGCGTGACCGATTGCTGTCTCTGCGATTTGGCTGGGTTAGAGCAACGATTCAGAGATATCAGTTGCAATTGGACGAATTGCCCTGGATAATAGAATTGTCAAGTGCTGTGAAGAGTTGTTGCTTTTGAATTGGGTATTTGAATAGCCGAATTACTCATCATTCGTGGTTCTGACACGTTACGTGTATATGAGCTTATGTCGAGGCATGAGCTGACCCCTGTTTCCATGCCTTGCTTATGCCAGTAATTGTCGTACACAAAGGGCTTGCACGTGGGAGTGTTTTGCTCGGCGATAACAACAAGAACCGAAAGAATACTAACATGGAGTACAGTACGGAGCAGTAATGGCAGAGGCAACCAAGGAGTTCTACTCCGTGTGTAATATGCACTCGTAAGTTTCGTTCAAGGCCTGTACAGTAGCGCCAGGGCCTTTATATGGATCCGGAACAATACGGAAGGCGTGTTCTTCCAGCAGTCCGCCTCCAAGCTAAGCATATACGACGGCCGCTTCTCAGATGTCCTAGCAATCGGGTGATGTCCGCCCTCGGCAAATAATAACATTAGGACTAGGACAAGCCAATTCTACTACGTGCTAGGGAGCTTATCTGTGGCACTTCGTTGCCGCGGAAGGCTATGAACATACCCGAGGGCGTAAAAAATGAGCAGTTCTACAACAACTCGGCTCGAGGAAGAGGCACATCTTTTCCTTTTACAGATTTCAACCAGCAGCACCCGACAAAGAGGGGCCAGAGAGTCATTTTTGCAGGCTAGGGTCTTGTTACTGACTAAAGAAACGCGCTACATTGCTCCCCCGCAAAAAATAGCGTAGCAGTCATGTACCATCCTTGTCAAAACACAACTGGACTAACTCAGCTCCCTCCCCTGTCAACTGCTGACATGGATAGAGAATGGGTCGTTTTCAACCCACTCTCCGTTCGCGCTTTCAACAGTAGTCCGTATCGATCTTTGCCCGCAGAGAGAACCATTTGAACTCGGTACCCCTGAGGTGCACTGTTGAAACAACGGCATTTTTTTTCTCGAAAACAGGGAGCTGTAGTAAATTGGATCAGTGCAAATCCTTTGTATTAAGTAATCGACCGGTTATGAAGTCCGTAGTAGTAGGTACTTGTACTCCCTATGCCCTGAAGAGGCAGGCAAAGCAAGAAGATTGGATAAACAACCTGATGCCGCTGGATACTTTTTCTCTCTCCTCCACATACCCGCTTCACCTCCCACAGTCAGGCATGAGAATAAGGTGCCACGATGAGCCCAAGGGATAGTTTTTGGTCGGTTATGGTGGCGTTTGTTGTCATCAACAGCGTCACAGTTGGTTTAAGACTATGGCTTCGGATTACAAGTGGGAGCTTTGGATATGACGACTGGGCTACATGCGTTGCTTTTGTGAGAAACGGACTTTACCAACCTTCCGCCCCTGTCTATTAACCCATTGATATGCAGGGCGTCTTTGTTGTCTTCTGTGCGTTTGAGTTCCAAGCCCTTGGTTATGGGTATGGGGCCACGGAGATGCTGCCTGGATACAATCCAATATTGGCAGCCGAGGTAGGTTGCTCTCATTGGCCTCAAGACTGATCGCAAGGTTAATGATTTCGCAGTTCTTCGTCATAGCGCAGCTGTTGTATCTTGTCGCGCAGCTGGCTGCAAAGATCAGTGTGGCGTTAGTCCTCTACCGTATCGCTACAATGGCGCCTCTGATACGAAAGATTCTGATCGCCTCCATGGTTATTCTGTCTATCGTGTCTATCGTATCAATCTTCATATTTGGTTTCCAATGTCGTCCTCTTTCAGTCGCTTGGGGTGTTGGCACTGGCACATGTCTACCCGGATCGACCATCGCCAATACAGCATATGCTGTATCTGCTGCAGATATTCTCTTTAGTTGGTTATATGGAGTACGTGATCTGGCTTCAAAAAGCCCATATCCCCAAAGCCGAATATTGCCCACACTTGCAAATAAATATCAATGGCTCCATGACTGACTCTTGGGAATCAACAGCTCATGCCAATTTACTTGCTCTGGAGCGTCCAGATTAGCATGCGAACAAAGATTGTCGTGTCAGTCCTGCTGGGTTTTGGCGCAGTGTAAGGAGTATCAATTCCTTTGAAAAGAACTTTGGTGCTAATAAGGGGTAACTTAGGAGCTGCATTGCCACCATTTTGCGACTCAACTATGCGATTATGGTTTCTTCGCTACCGTCTACTGCCGCAGCACAGGCTGTCAACTTGCTTCTAACGGCAACTATCTAGTATGCTGATCCTACCGCGGACGCAATTGCCAAGATACTAACCAACGTGTGTAGTTCCGCAACTGAAGTCGGCCTGGCAATCTTCTGTGCTTCGCTTGCTGCGCTGAAGCCGCTATTGAAGTTCATCCCTTGGATCCCTGGGTCTTCCAAAGGCACTTCCAAATTCGAAAGTAATAATCTCGAGCCAAGAGGCCCAAGCATTCGCCTTCAAGATCGACATGCGGATACAGGGAGCGAGGAGAGCATTCTCCCAAGTAACCAGCAGCATCACATCCAGAAAACGACACATTATGAAGTCAGCTACGAGTCGCACTAGAGGCTTCTACGAATTTTTGGCAATCCCAGGGGCATTGCCTACCCTTGGAACTCAAAAGAATTTTGCATTTTTTTTGTTATCCATTATAGACTTATAGCTACCTGGTGTAGCGAGGATTGTTCCTCACTAGTAGTAATATTTATTTTTCTTTCTGCTACATAGTAGCCTACTTATAAACATTCATTTTGCTGGTTTTTAGCCAGTGCTATTAACAATGTCTTTGACATTTGAACTGCACTGCGATTGAAGAGTTGCTCCCTTTCAAACAGTATGATGGACAATATCTGACATGGGAAGGTCTTGCACAGAGCTCATAAAGCCGAATTGCGGATGCATTGGCCACCAGTTTTCACCCCGTAATACCCCTTACGTTTATGTATATGGTAAGTAAGTATATGCGATAGACGAAGAGTCAACGAAGCCCCTTTTCGTTTCAGAATACTCGGATTTAACGCACACATTACTACAGCACCACGCTCTCATGACCAAAGTATGGGAAACGAACGGCATATTGAGACCAATAAACAAAGAAACTAGCGGTAAATCTATTTATTTTCCGGCAGATTTGCAACCGTATCCATAGTCTGAGTTGCAGATCGTGGCGATTAATTCTCCGCATCAGTTGGATGCTGTCGTTGCGGGTATTTACTCTCCCAGCTGCATCGTAAATGAATAAGCATATTTCAGGCCCCCGTCATGGTGAGCCAAGTAGACTCATTCATACAAACAGTTGGGTGAAATTTCAACTGTTGCAAGCTCCACTTTATGAAGAGCGTGGGAATCCTTCCAAGGGGCATACAAACACACCGCCGCCTATCTCTAATGGCGGTGCTTTTCGTTGCCCGCATTGCCGATGTCCTACTCTAGAAACTTGACCGAGCTGAGCTGGGATGCCTAGAGCGGGTATTAACTAATTGAGCAGCTGTAGAAAATTTGAATCTCGTTCTCGCAAGGCACTGGATGACAGGGTAATTGATTGGCTTTAGAGAACCAGCTTAGGGTTGTGGGGGATTTCCCCTGCAGAAGACAAAATAAATATTGACCAGGTTTTCGGGCTTAGCACCGGTATCGGAATTAGTATCGATAGATAATTGCCCAAAGCCGCTCAATCTGTGGTTGAACTCCATATACGACCGAGAAGGCACACTCTTAAACAGTTATATTGTGATAACCCCGATGTCATTCGTTCTGCGGCTAGAATCCATTGCTGAATCCATTGCTGAACGTCCCAACATCTGCGTGGTGGCAGACAACCCCAGTGCTGGGAAAGACTCCACGCATTCTCATACAAAGTACGGAGTGCACTTCACTGTTTAGCCTCTTAGTCCAAAGAAAGGGGGCAGTACTAGTCTGAAAATAAGGGCTTACTGGTATACAAGTTTTCTATACGAACGGGTTACCAATTTTGGACAGATCTTCTCATGCCGAAACGCCCTATAATGGTGCTATTTCGTACCTGTAGAGACTACAGTATGCACGTATAGCAAGAAGACAAGGTTTTTTTTTCTTACAAGAAATTGAGCAAAGTCGATTAATACCTCGGTAGCAATTGAAGATTGACAAAGCTCAGAGATATTTAGAAAGTCAACTACGTCCAATCTATGGACTTGGCGAAAGGCCTTAGTCGCTAGTAAATTTCCACAGCATAATTTGCGCCAACGCGATGATGCCAAATCATAGATCGGTAATCCGGCACATTTCGGCAGTTCGGCAACAGCCTTTAGTAATGTCGACGTGATATAACAAGAGGACTTGATACACAGCTGTTTGCTGCATTCTAACGTAGGAGTAGAAGATCCATTTGTTTCAGTTTTAGTACTCCTGCTGGTAAATGATAGGTTGGCTTGTAAAACATTGCCTCCCTTGCGAATATATGTATCTGTATCAGAATCAAGTATGATATGTTGCAGTATGGAAAGAGTGAAATGAAGGAATAATTCAATAGTTATAGAGAACTGGGAAATCCAGTAGTAATATGCGTTACCATATCTTCCCCTTGAACAACGTATTCTCTGAAGTCAAAGATGAATTGATGCACCAAAATTAATTGCTACTCATTCTCAAGAATCCCCACATCCTTTTGCAGAATTACTTCATGACTAGAGTGGTTATTTTCGTACATATCATAAGCTATGGCGGCAGCGAATTGCTCCATGAGAAGATCCCAAGGATCGGATAGCCTGGGGTTGACATACAGATTGTGCCTTCGAATTTATTCATGAAAGACTCTTTCCAATGATTCAATTTTCCAATTCAGAGTCAGGTTTGTCTTGCCAAAAGGATAGACAAGAGACTGATATTGAGAGTACGTGAAATCTTTGATAATCGATTGGTGAAACTTTAATATAAATCAAGAAGCAGAAAACGGCTTGGACCCCGTCTTGATAACCTAGGACAATTCGAGCAATAAACTTAGGCTCTCTGTGGGTCCATGTGTTCTTGATCAAGCTGATCAAGCTGAAACTCTGGTGTAAGCGAATATGTTCCTCATCTGATACGGATATAACCAAAATGGAATGAATAACAGATAGTCTTTCATGTATTTTAAACCCCAGTGGGTCAACATATATCTCAGATAATATGAGTTGCCTTAGGTTAGTCGTAAAGCCTCTTATGAAACTGGTCGCTCATGAGACGGCCGCACACCAAAGCCCGATTTCTCATAGACCATATCTATGGCCTTCATCTGTGCTATACTCTGATCGCCTGAAACCCAAATGCCGTTTCCACTGCGACCTTTGATTCGATTGACGAACTCTTCCAGCTGATATCGGTAAGACTTCCAGTAAAATTCGCCAGGTTGTTCCACGTCAATATCCCGGAAGGAATGAACTGATTTACAATTCTTTTCCGTCCACTTCTTGATGGGCTGCTGATCGTCTTTGTTGCGCACTTCGTAGGAATCTTCTGTATCGATACGATTATATATAGTGGCAAACATATGCCCGTAAAATACCACCTTTCGCGTCCGTATTTTCACTTGGTTGGGCCCGAGAGAATCGTCGTGAACTTCAACCCCTCGATGCAAAACTTCAATGTGGGGAAGTCGGAACTTTAACCATGATTCATTGTATGTTCCTTGTATCTCTCCGATAGCACCGTTGGGAAATTGAAGTTTGGCCGCGTACTCTGCGTCACAAAGTTCGCTTGCTGGCGGCACCGTTGGTTTCATATTAGAATCAATGCAAGATTCTGGCTCTGCTCCGAAGATGGCTCGTATTGCCGATATTCCATAGGATCCGATGTCCATGATTGCCCCGCCAGCCAAGGCATAGTTATATCGTATGTCAGTTGGTTTGATGATGCCTGTAGGGACTAATACCGTATGGCTAGCATAAACCACGTCGGCTTGGCTGATTTGAGACATGAAGTATTGCCATGTCGGGTGGAAGTTATAATGTACTGCTTCGAGCAAAAGAGGGGCTCCAGGCTTATTCAACAGAGGTGAGTGAAAGAGCAGTTTCGCTTCTTCTGCATTGGATACAGATGGCTTTTCTAATAGAACGTGTTTACCCTTTTCAAGTGCTGCCAGTGCCCAGTGATAATGGAGACCGTTTGGCAAAGCAATGTAGACAACGTCAATGGATGGATCAGCAATCAAGGCTACATCTCACGAGTCAGCACATATGCCTGTCTCCACGTGGCTCATAGGCGACGATCATGGCGCATCAACGACGCCAAAGAGCGCAAAGGAAAAACTTACCTTCATAAGAGTCTAGTACCACCGGGATACCGTGCTTGTCGGCATATTGCTTTGCTTTTCCTTTATCTCGCGCGGCTACAGCTTGGATCACAACTTCCGGGTGGGTGCGGGCCGGGATAAAAAGAGCATCCGGCCTAAAAGATTGAAGATAAGTCCCGCTGCACATTTAAGCAATGCATGATGAAATGCTCACCCTATATTGGCAGCGCCTAGGATCCCAAAACGTATAGGATCGGAGGTTTTGGGAACACTTGGCGGGTTGGACGCAGTGTAATTTCTGCGGAAGAAGGTAAATAACCCCGCCATACTGTACAGAGCTGTGTGCGTTTCGTGGATATATGAACTAGGCCTTGAAGCTGTTGCTGAATAGACGCCAGTATTTATTCATATGCGAATGCGATTTAATGAGCCGCGGGCGGTATTTTCCCGGTATCTCGGTATCTCCTGGTGTTGTCTGACGTCTCACTCAGCGCTGTTCCTAGATGTGAGACTTTGTGTCAAGCCATCAACGGGATCTAGCTTGGTGGCGAACGTTAATGAACTCTGCTGGTTTGCGGACAGTGATGTTTGCAAAGAAGTAGTGAGACAGAAGCAAGATTAAATGAGGGCGAAAGATCTCCTCATTGAGATAACACATCGTACGGTAAGCACTAAAAAGCGCCATGGCATGAGATCTGGTACCAATCGCAAGGCTTAAAACTCGCCTCCACAAGATGACAGATACAACAGTAATTCTACCGCTGCCTCAGCTCATCGCAGTGATCTGGCTTATTTGTTTCTATTGACCTTGGTTTTGCTAAGTATGTGAGTGAAGAATCGTCAGGAAGAATCGGCTTCATCCATCCGTAACTACTAATAACCATCTTGTTTTTATCTGAGCGACATGTCAAGATGCTGATCAGGCAAAGGATCATGTTAAAAACCGTCAAGTATAAAGCTACAGAGTATGAGAACTAATAATGCCCGCTTACATTCCATCCAAAAAAGCTATCCAAGCCGCACTTTGTGCCACATCCGTAAACATTCCTGCAAGTCCATGGCCAGCGTCCCTTCCAAGGCATCGGATGTGTCCTTGATCAAAGCAATCAATAACGTTGCCTCAGCAAATGTCGATTGGTTCTCTTGAATGGTCTGGTAGTCGGTCTTTCTCATGCCTCCCATGTCTGCCCACGCCTTCCAAGTGTCCAACATCTTGCAGATAGTCGACGTAAATTCTCCGTCGCGAACCATGCGATGCAGCATGAAGCCAACAACTTCTTTTACCGACAAGGATTCGTCCCAGATTGTTCGAGCTTTCAGCCATGTTAAACAATAGTCAGCAACGAGTTTTGTGTCCCATTTTGGACTTTGCAGAGCTTCCATCGCCCGCTGGTCACGCTGCTGGTGTTGGGTTCTCATTTGATCTCGCACTGCATTGCGAACATTGATTAGTAACATTATACGGATGATTCATTCAAGAACCTGAAAATTACTCACTGTCCTGCATCCGCTGCTCTGACTCTCTGCGCATCCTGTCTCTGACGGCCTGTTCACGCTGAGCTGGGGCCATTCTGGCCTCCGCCTCCTGTGCTTGACGCGATTCTCTGGTTCTCTGTGTGAACAGATCAAGAGAAGCGCCGTAGTCATGGTGCTTGGTAGCCCACTCGGGTGTCTCCGACTCATCCACCATGCCGAGCAACACCAAGACGCCACACGGCACCGTTTCTTTCCTAGAAAACGACAGGATGTCATCCGGGATCTTATAGTTCCACAGGATTGTCTGGCTGGAAGTGCCATACGCCGTAACAGCGCTCGCAAACCAGACCCCGTTGGACTTTCGCGACTGTATGCGGAGATGTTCGATATAGAGGCTCTCAGGCGTGTTGTTGCTGTGAAGACCTCCTTCTACCAGAGCTGTGACAAGCCCAGATAAGGATATTTCGCAAGTGATGTCCTTTTTCGAGTTTGTGTGAACTTGATGCTCGATGGAGTTGGCATCGTCGTGGCTTGCTGCTACGCTAGCGCTGCCGCTCTGTATCTGGTCCTCATTGGCATCCGGTGCCTTCTTCTCGTCCTTCTTCTCGTCCTTCTTTTCGTTAGAGGGCGTCTGTTCGCTTGATTTGCCAGCCAATGCTGGTAAGCGAACCCAATATGGCGGGAGATGGACGTGATCGCGAGTAATCCAGGAGCTGGACCATGCCACAGCAAGTGATAGATGTCCGTCTGAGTCGTCCAGTGGGGCGAGGTAAAGAGCTTTTTCTCTCCCATCAGGCGAGTTCATCAAAGAGCAGCCCACGGGAGCCCACAGTCCCGTGGATCTCAGTAATTTCCAGCCATGGGGATCTGGGACAGCTCCGAGATCCAGAAGATAGGAAACCAGCTCGTCAAATGCGGCCTCGACTTGGGGCTGGCGCACCTGATCGGCATACTCGACGCGCTGAGTCTTCATCCCGATAGCATTCGTCTTCCAGTTAAAAGTTGTCCAGCTGCCGCCAGGAATCGAGCTGGGGTGGCGCGACAGGGTCCAGTACTCTGATCTGTTCTGAAACCTGTCCAAGGGCATGACGGCATATCGCGGCAACTCGATTTCGATGACGCGATTCACAACATCGCTACGTGTCAGTGCAGTCAGGCGACTTCGCCGGAGCATGCGCTTTATACGCGAGAGAGATGCGAGAGTTGCGAATGTGTTGTAGAGAATAGGGAGAACTATTTCACATTGTCAGCGGCTTTCACCAAGAACGATGATTATGATTGCTGTGTCGCGTTACCTCCCAGCACCGCCAATGGCACACCAATATAGGTGATGATGTCTGTCGGTGACTTGCCACTGTCGGCCATCTTGATCTGAAACCTCGCAACTCAATCAATGGAGAACTCCAAGAGCTCAACTTTTGGTATTGGCAACAGGAGAATAAGTTGAGATTCAAGAGAGATGAGGCGCAGTGAATAGCTGCCTGTTAGCCTCAGCTGCTCATCTTGTTTGGTGTTAGCGCTGTGACTTGGGCATCTCAGCTGAACTCAGCCCTGGGGATCCTGGAAACAAAATCCTACCATTTGCCCATTAGCTGGGGCAACAGTTTTACAGCCCAAAGCACTCTCAAGAGTTTACTGGTGATCGGAATAAAATGAACACGCCGAGAAGACATCTTGTTCCGCCATCTTTGCACCCTGAACCTGGAGCATCATCAACATGTGGAAGCAAGACAAGACAAAACGAGCCCGCCCTAGCCTCAGTTTGTCTTATGCCGGGTACCTGACGCTATCTCATTTAGATCCATGCTCAATAGCATCCATGGATTAGCCTCAACCCCAGCTCAGGCTCCCGTCAAATCGACTAGGGCTTGTCTTGTCTACCCACTGAACATGGCGGCCCGGGCTGACACAGCGACACCAGGCACTGAGGATCAGACGAAGAATTGGCCGCCAGGGCGCTATTCTTGGATGACTTCGGTTACAGTCAATTAGTCGTCATGTAAAAGTACAATCGTCACTACAGGTCCCGGTAGCCTGATTGCCTTTGAATTGCACGTGTAAAGATTTTGTGTGCTGTATTTTATGCTTTGAGAGCGCAAAACACATTTGAGTGTAGCTCTTCTAATGCTATGAGACTGAACAATATCTGGAGCATTGTAATCCCCTTCCATTAACCAGTCGCGATCTTTTCTCCACTCGTCAACAGCTACCTGTAAGCTATAGGCTCATGTTGATATCGTTTCCTTCAATCATCGCCAGTGCTCGATCTCCCTCTTCGCTAGCAAGTTGAAATGCAATTGAAGCTCCAACACGAAGTCCTACAACGTTGTTAGCATAACGGTCCCAGTAGATGGGATTGTACTACTTGACTGACCATTGCTCCCTGCCATGAGTGCTTGCTTGATCGATTCCTGTGTATCGCCCGCAGCAAAGCATCCAGGCACACTGGTACGCAGCATCATTGAATCAGCCACTATGTCTCCCTTAGGATTAGTTTCCAGTCCCAACTGCTCAATCAAGTCCCGTCCGCGAGGTTGCATTGGAGGTCGATGCAGCAACATTCCCAGCTTCACGCGAGGACCAGTCTCAAATTCAATTGAGATTCCATTTTCGGGGCCCCAGCCGTTGTTGATGAGACGACGGACCTTGCGCTGGTCGAGTTTGATACCGGTGGCCAAAACCTTCTTCAGCGCCATTTGGGTGGCCTCATCTGTTGGCACTGGCCCATTGCTGTAGATTGTAAAGTCTTTGTTGAATGGCCGGACCATCAAGGCGAAGTGGGCGTACGACGGATCTGGGAACGTGAGCAAGCCGATGGGAAAATCTTTTTGCTCGTACCCATCACAGAAAGGGCACTGGTAACTGCAGCCAAAGTTAGCATGACGTGGACAAGCTAGCTTTTGGGGTAAAGGTTGACGACTCGCATATGCTGAGGCCAGTTCTCTTTGTATCCCTCAATATCCGTGGGCAGAATATCCTCAATACCTGTGGCTAGAACCAACTTGCGGCCAAAGTATGTATTATCTGCGCTGTCGACGGCCCGAAAACCTTTGTAGCCAGGGAGAATCTCGGTGTTCGAGACTGACACAATCTTGGTACCCTCCATGAACGACACCTGGTCCGAGTATTTATCTTTGATCTGCCCTCGTGAGATATTCCGGAATGACTGTGGAGGTATTCCATCACGAGAAATAAACGTGTGCATCTCCTTGGCACCCTCATTGCGATACTCGCGAGAGTCGAAGACGATCGAAGTTCGGCAAACGCGAGCCAGAGTCAGCGCCGTCGACAGGCCGGCCGGGCCACCGCCGACGATGAGGGCATCGTAGATGACGGGAGGTGTGCGAAACATCATATTGTCGGGTTGAAAATCGTAAGATAATGGGTATTGCTGACTATGACTGAGATGTCCAAAGCTCAGAATAAGGACGAGGGAGAGCTTCCAGATCATGACCTGGATAAGAGAGATGAGCAAGCAGAGCAGCACCTGCAGTCAAATTGAAGGAAGTAATGAAGTGAAGTAATACAAAGTTCAAACAAAAGCACGATGAGCGAATTGTGATCAACTGGTGAAACAATAAGCAAGAGAGTCCATGTCGGCTGCCGACCTTGATAGATTAGAAGTGATGTGGGGTGGGAAGGTAAAAGTCTCCGGAAACTTGGCGGATTCAAACAACTCTGCCAATTGGCAAGAGGGATTATAATAACTTACCTGTATTCATTAATAAATTAAAGTAGCTGTACAAGGCTAATATTTACAGTGATTGTGCAGCCAATCGCCTCCAAACGCGTGGGTGAATGTGCATGTGTTTGTGTCACTCAGATCCTCGAGTCACTGCGCCTGCACCGGCGAGTCGGATGCTGAATTCATTCATGTAGCGTATTAACAACGCACACGTGTGCGATACCCATAGAAAATATGGAAAGTGATATACAAGAGATTAAAATAAACGATTCACGTCGCAAGGGAACCGCACAGCCTTGGCGTGAATAAGGCAAGGTTGCTTCTCTTCTATCACATGTCTTCGAATCGAATTGGCGGGTAGGCATTGAAACAATCCGAGATATCACCATGCCTCTAAGTGATATTAATATGTAAAACTTAATGCAGCTGTAAATACTTCGGTTTCCGTCTCGATTAGCCGGTAGCCGTGTCTCGCTATAGATGCCGAATATGTGCTTATGAACGAGATTAAGAAGAGCCTGTCAGGACTTCGTCGTTTAACGTAAGTTGAAGCAGAGAGCATTTGAAGTTTATCACAGTAAAATTTCAAGAACATAAAGGCGCTATGGAAACATCTTTGGTGATAAGGATAGCAGTTATATCTCCATTGGTTGGTAAACACCACATTCTTGAACAAATCTTGTTGTGTGCATGGCTAAGGTAGATTAACAAGTAGATATGGCTCGCGTACAAATTATGGGCGCGCGATCCGCGAATGAAAAGCCTTCCGCCAGGTCCCAAAGGGCTCCCTATCATCGGCAACATGCTTGACATGGCAGATACCGACAAGATGATGACCTTGGCGAAGCAGTGGGCCGACGAATACGGCGATGTGTTTTACACCAAAGTAGGTTTGCAGCACTTCATATGGCTTTCATCGCCCACTGCCGTCAAGGATCTCATGGACAAACGAGGGGCTATATACTCCTCTCGAGCGGCCAGCCCCATGATCAACATGGTCTCCAATGAGGAACGTCTCAACTTTCTTCCCTATGGCGAAAAGTGGCGCACTCTCAGAAACATCCTCCACTCGGCGCTCAACTTGGAGACAACTTCGACGTACAAGCCCGTACAAGACTTTGAATCGAAGCAAGCCGTGTGGGAGATATTGCATGCAAAAGATGACACAGAGTTCAGCGATATCAACCGTAGATACTCGACCAGCACCATCATGACCATCACCTATGGACAGCCCGTGCCTAGTCTTAGCGACCCTCTATATCAGGACATTCTCAAAATTGTCCGTCACTTCTCACTCGCCACAGCGCCTGGCGGCTGGATGATTGACACGCTGCCCATGCTCGTGGACATCGTCCCAGAGTTTCTCTTGCAAAACTGGAAGACAGTCGCTAGACAATGGTACAAGGAAGACTCGCAAATCTACCTCCGCATGTATCACACACTCATGGACAAGGTCAAAATTGGCACAGCTCCGGATTGTTTCTTGAAAGACTTTGCGCGCGAAAAGTTGGAAAAGAGTCTCATCTCCGACGTCACCGCGGCATTTGCTGCGGGAGCGTTGATCGAAGCCGGAAGCGATGCAACGACAACAGCTCTCAACAACGTCATATTGGCTTGTCTACTTTATCCTGAAATCGTTGCGGGTGCTCATGAAGAGCTTGATCGAGTAGTGGGAAGTGATCGCATGCCTGATTTTAACGACGAGCCGAATTTGCCGTACATTCGTGGCATTGCAAAGGAAACGCTCAGATGGCGCGCCTCTACCAAAATTGGGACATGCCATTCGACTACTCAGGATGACTGGTACAAAGGCCATTTCATTCCCAAGGGAGCCGTAATTGTTCTTAATTGGTGGTGAGTATTGCATCTGGGCCTCGTTGAAGTCATTTCAAGTCCGTCAACTGACATTACGACATTTATAGGGCCATCCACATGGACGAAACTCGTTGGAAAGACCCCCAGCGCTTCGACCCAACACGCTACCTCGACGACTCTCTAACAGAGGCAGAATCCATGTCCCAAGCTGATGCCAACCAGCGAGACCACTTCACCTTTGGTGCCGGCCGTCGCAATTGTCCCGGCGTCCACATCGCCCACAACTCCCTCTTCATCAACATTGCCCGTCTATTCTGGGCCTTTGACATCCGCAAATCCACCAACCAGAACGGCAATCCCATTGAGCCTTCCACCGCAGCGCAGCCGGGATTCTTGCTAACACCGGTCAAGTTCCCTGCTAGATTCGAAGCGAGAAGCGAGAAGCACGCAGCCATCATTGAGCAGACCTGGTCAGAGGCGCAAAAGCAATGAATTGTCTGGCTGCCGCAAGAATTAAAAATGTGTGCGTGTTGCTAGGTGATTGGTCTGATGCGCATATCCCTGTGAGAAGCTGAAA
This sequence comes from Trichoderma camerunense, assembly GCF_050948025.1. Lineage (NCBI taxonomy): Eukaryota > Fungi > Ascomycota > Sordariomycetes > Hypocreales > Hypocreaceae > Trichoderma > Trichoderma camerunense. The sequence continues at coordinate 1,630,956 of NW_028145366.1, forward strand.
CGCGGATCCAATGAGAGCAATGCGAGGCTGCAAGGGGGCTCTCTTTCTTTTTTTCAGCCTTCGGGTTCTATTACCACATGTATGTATAGATGCCCAGTCTATGGATCTATGAGAATAGATGTGTTCGACTACTGGTCGGAAGCCGGTTATGTGGTCAAAGCCCGGGTATAAATACACACGCCTTATACAATCGCCTAATGTGCTAGCTATCCCAACGTAAAACCACAAAGACTATCAATATCATTATACAGAAAGTGTAAACGTTTTGAAAAGGAGACAAGATACAATGTCTACACTTGAAGATTTCTTAACACAGTTCAACCGCGTCCTCGAAGATGCCACTACAAATCTCCAAGGCCCACTCAATGATGAGCGTGTCAAGACTCTCCAGACGACCGAATCTCTCCCAGCTAATAACAAGAAGCTGTGGGAGCTCTTCTCTCAGACGGTCAATATGGCCGATCAAATTGTGCAGCTCCTCCAGCCCCCAGCCATCAGGCTCGCAGAGACCTATCTTGGTACGCCGGAGTAAAGTCATCTCACCACCATATCAGTACAAAGGCTCTAATACGTTCAATCTAAAACAGCCTATCTAGACACCAAAGCGCTCTTCTCCGTCGTATCTCATAATATTCCTGACCTCTTGTCTTCCGGCCCTCTCAAAACTTCAGTCCTAGCTCAACAAAGCAATCTCCAACCTCTCCGTCTCAAGCAAGTCATGCGCGTCCTTCACAACAACGGCATATTCGACTATGAGCCTACCTCGGACACATACTCCAACAACGCCACTTCCACTCTTCTCCAAAAAGACCATTGGACCCAATGGCATCGCTGGGTAAGCCTCTACGGCGATGAATTCTACGACGCCGCCAAAGGCATCCCCGAAGCCATCAAAGAAGGAGAAACCCGCAGCGCCGCCCAAATCACATACGCAACCGACAAAAACATATTCACCTACTTCGCTGAAAAGGGTCTCCAAGAGAAATTCCACAAAGCCCTTGGCGCAGGTGCTGTTGCGCAAGCGCCTGGCATGCTAGCTGATTACAACTGGAAGGAATTAGGCGATGCCGTCGTCTGCGATATTGGTGGCGGCGGAGGCGACTTCATCACCGCTCTGCTGCGGGATAATCCCCCCATGAAAGGCGCTCTTCTTGAAATTGAACCCATTGTTGAAATGGTGAAACCGAAGTACAGCAGTCCTGATGGCGTCTTTGCAGACGTTGCGGATCGCATGACTGAGCTGCATGCCGGAGACTTTCTGACCAAAATCCCCTCCTATGAAGTCTACACGATGAAATGGTGTCTTCACAATTGGACAGACGCGGATGTCGTGAAAATCTTGTCCAATGTCCGCCGGGCCATCAAAATCTCTCATCGCTCGAGAATAGTTGTCATCGAGTCGGTGCTTGCAGAGGGTCGGAGTTCGCGCGTCTGGCGATTTGGGGATCTCACCATGATGTCTACAGCCAATGGACTGGAGCGCACAGAGAGCGAATGGATCAAACTCGCTAGACAGGCTGGTTGGGTCGTCAAAACGATAACGCCTTTGCGGCACGCCTGGGCTGCGGCCATTGATTTGAGGCCATTCTTTACTGTATCTATATAATGTCCATGTGGCCTGCAAGTAGGTATCTATGAATAATTTTACTTAAAGGTACCAGAAAAAATAGCTTGATCTTCGTTCAAATGCATACATGAGTCAATTCGTATTCTCTAACTCTCTTTGTGTACTGACCTGTAGCCTTTAGAGATTGTCTTTTGCCATTCCATCCACATCAATGAGCGGGCAGTCAAGGTAAGGCACCGTAGGTAATATTCCAGTCAGCTTAAGAAACATCGTAATGAACACCAAAGTTATTGGCTGAATTAAAGTACTAATCAAGTATTAATAACATGGCTTCTGTATGGCCACTGTCTGGATACACTCCCAGCCCAAGTGGCATGCATCTATTATGGTATGGCCCAGTGACAGAAAAAGAGAAACAAAAGGACCGAGATTTCTCGCATCTGCAACTATCGCAGCGCATTATTAATCATCACATAAACTTCCATTCTTAAACTTCTTCTCCACGAGCAGATTGATATAGCTTGAAGTAGTGGCCGTGTTGGGCCATGAGCTCGTTATGCGTGCCCTGCTCCACGATATGGCCCGCAGCCATAACAATGATCACGTCTGCGGTTTTGACAGTATTCAGTCGCTAAAAGAGAGCGCAGCGAGTCAGCAATTTTGTCCGTTTTTGCAGCTAGAAATCAAATCGACTTACGTGAGTGACTAGAATCATTGTTCTGCCACCTTGAATACTTTGGAGGGTTTCTTGGACAAGCTGTTCTTCGTTAGCCATGCCTTCTCAATAGTGCATATTTTCATGCCCAGATGATCAGCTTGCTCACCTTTTCAGATTCCGCGTCCAGTGCGCTGGTAGGCTCATCCAACAGCAATATCTCCGGGTTTCGGATAAGCGCACGCGCAATCGCAATGCGTTGCTTCTGGCCTCCGGACAGAGCTATACCCTTCGCCCCGCAATCACTATTGAAACCGTCCGGAAGCGAAGCGATCAGCTCGGTCAAATTAGCAGCGTCGCACGCGCTGGTGATGTCTTCTTCCTTAACTTTGTCTTCGTCCACTCCAAGCGTAATGTTGTTGCGGATAGATCCTGTCAATAAATTGGTTAGCCGGAAGTTCTGTACATATGTAGCACTGTGTATTGTACTGACCTCGATACAAGGTAGGCTCTTGAGGCACAAGCGCCAAACGCCTTCGGTACACGTCTGCCTCCTCGGATGAGATAGGCTTCCCAAACACATTTATAGACCCGGCTCTGGCGTCATAAAATCGCTCCAACAGAGCCAGCAGGGTCGATTTTCCAGATCCAGAGCTACCGACGACTGCCACGGTCTGCCCCTGCGAAATCTGCAGCGAAACATTCTTCAATACAGTAACTTCAGGCCGGGCTGGGTAAGCAAATGAGACGTTCCGGAAGTCAACAATGACGTTTGCATCCTTTTCGCCTTCGACATCAAGTAAAGGTGCTTGCTCTTCCGGCGCATGAGTTTGTCGTCGAATGCCGAGGATATTGTTGGAAGCTATGCTGGCTTTGCTTATGTCTAATATCTTGTCAGTACTAGCATCTTGGATGAATAGAAAACGACCTACTGGAAGAGAATCCAAAAAGAGCACCTGCAGCTTGTCCACCGACAATGACGGCGATGAAAACGGTAAAGAATTCTTCCGTCGACGTTTTCCCCTCTTTCATCAGTTTACCTCCGTACCAGAAACCCAGTGCAGCTGCAAGCAACTCAGCACTCTCTGAGAAGGCAAAGAATAGGGTGATGGCAGCTGTTTTCCGAGACAGCTTTCTCATTGTTTGAGCTAGGTGTTGTTCATACGACTTTTGCACAATAGCTTCCATTGTGAATGCCTTGACTGTGCGAATAGACGATAGTGAGTCTGATGCAAATCGAGCGCTTTCCTCAAAAATCTTGGCCGTTGCTTCTGCGAGAGATGAGTCGAGTGTCATGCGTATGAAACCGGCAGCGAAGACGACGGGCATGGCGCCAAAGATGGCAACGAGAGCAAGTCTCCATGAGAAGACTAGTGCAATGATGCTACCGCTAATGATACTCACGAAGATGGAAATGAGAAGACCGAAATTGACAGAAATCAGCTCGTGAAGATTCGCGGGATCAGTCGAGAGCCTCGAAACTAGAGCACCAGCTGTTACGCGGTCAAAGAACTCAATGCGCTGGCTGAGGATGGCACGGAAGTAGTCGAGGCGGTAAAACTTGGTGAGGCGAATACCCAACAAAGTCATGAAGAATCCCAAAACGGCGTAGGAGATGAGAGCGCCAAGGCCGACAACAAAGAACATGAGTGACCAAAAATTAGCATCTGAGGACAATTGCTGTGACTGCCTGGTGTTATTTTGAAAGGTATCCAGGACTCTACCGAGAAGAATGGCCTGGACTGGGAAAATCTGTGCCGTGATAATAGCAGCAAAGACGCCAATGAGGAGGACGGGCCAGTAGCGCTTCTGCTCTTTCGCAATGATACATAGGTTAGAGAAGAGTGAGCGTTTGGTGATGTCTGGAATCTCCGCAATCTGATTTGGAGAAGAGTCTGGCACAACAGACGGCCCTTTGACCAAAGGATTCAGCTCGATTAAAGAACTTTCAACAGGCGAGAATTCTGTAGGTTCGGACTCGTCCTGCAGCTGTGCATCATGCAGCCGTTTGTACAGCCCACCACTGGCCATGAGCTCTTCGTGAGTACCTTGCTCTACGACCTGGCCTTTGTCGATGACAATGATCTTGTCGGCTTTCATGGCAGATGAAATCTTGTGCGAGATGAATATGGTTGTTCTGTCCTCAGAGGCTGTCATCAGGGTCTCGATGACTTTGGAATTCTCATTGTCAAGGGCACTTGTTGCCTCGTCCATCAGGAGAATGGGTCGTCGTCCAATCAAAGCACGCGCAATGGCAATGCGTTGCTTCTCTCCGCCAGATATGAGACCACCTTGATCACCAACAATAGTATCAAATGACTGACAATAATCGCGTTAGAGGTCAGCTTTTCTTATGGGCAGATTAGACACTTGAGCTCACATTTGGTAACTTGTGGATGAATTCGAGCGCTCGAGCTTTTTGGCATGCTTCTTCCACCAGCCTCATCTTTTCTTCGATGGAAACATGTTCCTGTTCGGTTCCAATGAGGCCGTATGTAATGTTTTCGAATATCGATGCATTAAATAGCTGTGGCTGTTGCTGGACAAGGGCGATCTGGCTCCTTAGCCATTTGGAGTCAACCGCGGTGATGTCGTAACCATCCAACGAGAGGACTCCTGATGTAGGCTGGTACCATCTCTCCAAAAGAGAGATGAGCGTGCTTTTTCCTGCACCTGACGGTCCAACCACGGCTGTTGATGTACCTCTGGTGAATTCGATGTCAACATCCGTGAGGGCTTTTTGGCCTGGCCGCGATTGATAAGAGAACGAGACATTGCGCAATTCCACATGGCCGTTACATGTGTCGAGCCTCGAAGCAATGGAATCGACAGTACTATCCGTTTGGTCTGCGTCATCTAGGATCTTGAAAACATCGCCAGAGGCAGCGACAGCCGTGACGAAGGAGGGCATGTTGGGACCCAAAGCCATAATGGCTCCCAAGCCAATCAACATGGCGAAAAAAACGCTGTGTGACAGTTAGAAGGAAGAATAGAGCCGAGCTGGGGAGCAGACATACGAAAGAATTCTTCCAGGATCCGTAATTTTTCCATGTTTGTATAAATACGCTCCAAGATAGAAGCCAATAGCCCAGCCTGTGAACATGAAGAAGTATTGGCAGGCAAACATCAAGCCGACAAAAGGACCTCTCTTTTTACCATCTGCCTGGGCTTGGTCCAAGATCGCCTCGTACTTGGCCAAGAACTTGGGAGCAGCTCCAAAAGCTATTACAGTCTTGATGCTTCCAAGAGCATCTTCGGCAATGGCACTGCAATCAGCATATCTCTTGAGAAGCCCAGCTTCTATTTTTTGGTCACTGCCCACAATGAACCCGATCAAGCCGAGTGTGAGGAACACGAGACCCAGCATGACCAATGTGAGGTGCCAAGATTGCGAAAAGGCAACGGCAAAAGAGGCCAAGAGCATGGCAAAAGCTTGTATCATAATTCCGATTCGATCGGACAGTGCTGATTGAATGGAATTGCAGTGGATTGTGATTGCATTCGACAGAGCTCCCGGCGTTTGAGCATCGTGGGCTGTGACACTGCGATGTAGGATACGGTTCAGACACTGGCAATAGAGCATTAGAGGGTACGCCGTGGAGCAACTCATGCATAGAGCTATACAGTACCTTGAGTCGTAAAGCTTGCACCATTCGATTGGCAGAATAGCCAAAGCCAAAACTCCATATGTACACCAGCTAGAAAATCGGGTTAGGCTCACAAAACTTCAACTCAAAGGACATGAAAATTATCACGTACCGTAAACTTGGCAATGAACAAGTAGAGAAACCAAAGACTGACACTGTTAGAAGGATACTAGCGGTAGTGTAGATAGCACATACGCATTTGTTCGCACATGTTTCATGAAATCCGCCGAGGCCTGTTCGTCTTTGTCCGTAAAGTTGGCAGTCAGGCGACCAAGAACGAGCGCCATCAAGGGCATTGCTGCAATGATTGTAAGCATAAACGGCGTTGTATCTCACGACCAGTGCTTGACATACCGGCGCCACTGCAAATTGCGGCCAAGGCGCAAACGATCTGGATCACCCTGTCTTTGGGTTGGCCAAAGGCAAACACCCTCTGGCTGCTCGTCAGCAGATATCGACCTCTATGGAGAGTTTCTCATACCATCAGCGTTCCAAAGCCAGCCTTGGGCTGCTCATCGATTGCTTCCGCCTCAAGTTCGACCTTATTGGAAGCTTCAAGTTCGTTGCCGCTAGGAGTTGCTTCGGGGCCTCCCGCGGCCTCGTCTTCCTCCTTCATCGTGATGGTCGAGAAAGGAGATTTGCGATGGAAATGTCTTGCGAGGATCGAGAGAAACGAGTGTCTTTTTTCTGAGGGAAATGCGTAAACAGAAGATGCTCGGTTAAGGTGGCGAGAGTTTGGAGATGCGAGCAGGTGACGAGAAGGAAAAATAGGTACGTAGGAGCGTCGATGTTTTTGTTTGGGAGAAGAGGGAAGAATTCGGCGGGTCCTTTCAAACACTTATGCTCGGGTACTTTTCCGTTTGTACCTATTAGCACTGATCTCTAAAATGTTCCTGCACTGAGCCAGTTGGCAGTACTTTGAGTTGTGTCACTTGTGCTAAAAGGTACCTGGTAATGGCAGCTGTTTGGCAGCTGTGCAAACGGCCGTCACCTCCAAGGCGAAAGAACGCGGCACAGGAGAGTATCAAGGCGCGATACTGACAGGAGATTACAGGTACTACAGGCTACAGAGCATATGTCGAAGTGGAAAAGAGGAAGCGAGACAAGATGGCATGTGCTACTCGTGTTTTCGTACCAAGCGCAACACATGTGGCATGGCTTTGACCAGCTCTGGAAACGTTTGGGTAATTTTACTCGTGTTTCCAGGGAGTTATTATTATTACTAGGCGTGTCCTACCTGTTGGTCCTATCAAGGTTCTAGGGATAGGAGCACGAGCACATGTTAGACTCTGTAGTAATACGGGTTCTTACTCAATCCAACAAGCTGTACGACCAAGGTGTAATTGTGAGTTGAGGCACTGTTGTTACGTCGAGATGGCTATAACGAAGAGAGTAGCTTTTGGCATTTTCTACTATAGCTGCTATAAACTACTGCTCATCTAACAATCTGAATATCTGCTTCCACTGGCTAACCATTCACCTCAATACCATTCAGCTGAAATAAAGCGATACGCGTAGTCATGGAAGCTAATTGATATCCAAGACATGATGTTTCCAGCAGCGGCAAAAGCAAAAGTGGCTGATCCTGACCCCTGGCCAAAGCTAAAAGTTACCGATTGGCTGATCCGAACAATGAACATGGAGCTACATTAGTTTCCGACGGCTACCAACAATGCGCAATTGATGTCATTTCTCTCCCGTTCCTCAATGTGCCCCGTGCTGAGCTGAAGTCCATCATGGTGGCCTCTTGGCAGTCATAGCGTAAATATGAACAGACGGTTCAAGGTGATACATACAGTGACAATGGCGCAGATACAAAGCCGAGAGTCTGCTTGGCCACTATGTAGCTAGTAATACGTCCATGGCAATGCTTACTCGTGCGTCTTTGCCTCGTTCCTCAACTTGAGCACAATTTTAGCATAGTATGATGGGAGTACCTGGCCTGGCATCACAATGTTATCCGGCTTCGCTCTTTTGTCACCTTCAAATAGAGCATCATATCGCATCAGCAGCTTGGCAAAAATGATCTGAGTCATTCGAACGCCAAGATAGCGGCCAGGACACATTTGTGAGCCGTATCCGTAGGCTAGAAAAGTATTACTTGCAGTCGTAGCCTTTGTAGTGGCACTGTTGGTCGTCTCGTCATAAAATCGATATGGATCAAACTCATGTGCCTTCGGATAGTTGTCTTCGTCTCTGTGGATCATCCAGGACGGCGATGTGATGATGTTTCCAGGTCGTAGAGCAAGGCCAGACTTTAGCTGAAACGGTTTCAGCACCGAACGTGTGACACTGACTGAAAGATTGTTAGTTGGGACCATGTCCAAAATCTCCGAGTACCTTAAGGGATTTTTTGGTGGATTATGCGGAAACTCACAAAGCGTTGGACCATTAACACGGAGAGTTTCCCGCGTGAAGCTTTCCAAGCGAGGAAGAGAGCTCATCATCTGCACAGACCATTCACCGTTGTTATCAGCAAGTGCCGTGGAAATCTCGGCCCGCAAAGCTTCTGTGAGCTTTTCATCGCGAATAGACTCATAGAGGAGCTGCGTGACGAGGCATACAACCGGACCCGCGCTGTCAAAGGCCGTAAAAATCACTTCATCAGAGAATATGTCAATCTGTCGCTCTTCTTCCTCTTCGCTCATAGCCGTAGCATCGCGCTTGATCATGCCTCTGTCTTCTTTCAGATCGAGCATCGCTCCGAGCAACGTGTATTCGGCATCCGATCGCCCAATCGTACGCCAAATCTGAATCGTTCGCTGGATCTCAGGAACGATGAAAAACTTCAATCTTTTAAGCACCTTCCGGACCCTGAACCCAGCAGGCGATAAATACCAAAACATCTTCCGAAGCGGAGCGGGAACCCAAAAGTACTGGTGAACAAAACCTGGCACATTCAGACAGTAATCTTCAATGTAGCTCATGTACTCTGGATTGCTCGCGAAACGGGGCCCAATAAGGAACGATGCCGCAACCATATGCACCAGATGCCACATTTCGAGAAATCCTGCGAACGGTTCCTGGCCTATAGCTTTGTTAGCAAGATGATTCTCTTCCTTCTTCCAGAGAACATTAGTAGTATACTTTTGGCGAGAGAGTCAAAAACTTTCGGGATCGATTCATCGCTTTGCAAAACAACCGAATTATGCAGTGAATCTATTATCATAAGCCAACTGTATTGCTTTTTTATCATCAGGCACACGCACTCATGTTTTTGTTTACTGATTGCCGGACGGCGTCGACGTGTGCACGGCCAAGAATATTGGTGTGTAGTTTAAAGTGATAACTCTGCAATCGTCAATCGTGCCAATCTTCTTCAGATTTTTACAGTGGAAAATAGCTTACATCTTCGACAGCCTGTAAGAAGCTCATCTGACTTATATCCGCGTTTTTCACCTCATCGCATGCTCCCGGAGGAAGCACAAGGATGAAATCGTCATGTTGGCCCCAATACGCCCACGGTTTCAGCTTTTTGCTGAACTACTCATAATCAGCTGCATTCACATCAATTCCATGCGGTTGTTTGATGACATCTTACCGTATCATAACCGCGTTGGAGAACACCATTCAAGTTTGACTCATTTTCGGTCCAACGAAGCCGTTTCCAGAGATATGGCGCGTCGCCTACAACGGGGATATTCCCAAGTCGCTTTCGCTGATTTTGGTAATTGAGCCAGTCAAAGAAAAATATCAGCAGAATTGAAGAAGCAAAGGCAACGGCCGTAGTAGCCACTGGGCTTTCTACGGCGCGTTGTAGAATGTACCGCAAAATAGTCGTTTCCATGCTCAATAGATCGTTCTGCCACATTGTGAAGGCCTCCATGAAAGGCACTGGGGGAATGATCTAGTAGTACATCTGGATTTTTTTTTTAAAGAAGCAAAACATGCAGGTAGCCAGCCATATTTGAGTATTCGGTCACCGAAAATGCGCGTCAAACAGCGCAGCTTGAGCAGATGCTCATTTGGCCACCCCATTCATGTCGCACGTAACCCGCCGCCCGCTACCCTGGAATTGTCGCTCATGGTTGAAACCACCCACCAAATCGTAAGAAATTTTGAGAATAGATGTCATGATGCTGTTGAAATCGTGATGAGAAACGTCAATAAAGCTTATTTTTTTCACTTTAATCAGCGTTGATGAGGATCAAAGCGTAGCTGTAGTTAAAGACGCTCAGGACAACAACTGTTACTATTCACGCAAAAGCCACAAAATCCCAATTCATCGAAGAGTGCGTGTATGTAGTAGGTACACGAAAATGATCTCAAAATGCCCCAATATCACGTCATCACGAAAACGTGTTTCATAATTGTAGTTTACTTAATGATGATTGACAGAGTATCTAAGCCTGTCTCGCATTCCAAAGCTCAATCCACCCCATGATAGTTCGCAAGCCTCGTGATATATCGCCCAGTAGCGAAGATGCCGACTTTGAGAAACCATCTTGCTTCTTTCCAGTCACCAATCTTTCTCGCTCTTCGATTAATGCCACCAATCTATGAAATCGAGCTTGCAACGCATTCCGAAGAAACCTAAACCGTACTCGTGAGGGAACCTTAAAGTTACCTATGCAAAGGGCAATGTCGTCATTTGAGCTGTCTGGCACTGACTTGGGTCTCGACACAAACTCGCTGCGGGCAGTCTTTTGCAGAATATCGAGCATCATGCGGACACTAATCAACGCCAATAAATGCAAGATACTGTCAAGTCGGCAGTTTTTACATTTGTGGAGATGAGCAAGCGATTCTTCCACCTCCTTCTCCAGCATTAAAACACAATCTATTGGCATGAAGCTTGAGCTCTGTTGCTCTAGCTTTAGACTTGCAATGCGTTTTGAAATGGTTTCCATGCAGTCGCATTGAATTTGGACCAATGTGACTTGCGTTGTGCGCCAGGACAATTCATAGCTGCTTTCACGACTGTCATGAAGACTCGATGACGACTCGCTGGGCTGCGAGGTATTTGATGATGATTCTGAGCTCTCGTCTCGAGGAGAATAACTCGCATCTTGGAATGAGGTCGATGAATAGTGTAGCAGCTCAGTTGGTTGATCCTTGCTGCGGGGAACCAACATGGGATAGTTCCCCGATGATGTGACTGAGTGCTGGCACATGCATGGCTCTCGTACTAAGGACGACTCGGGTTGCTGCATCGATAGCGAATCATTTACATCTGTTCTTGTTTCCATGGCCGGCAAGGCAAACAATAGCATGTCATGGGGATCAAAAAGTTCGACGGGGATATCTGACGCAGAGGCTTGGGGCTGAAGAGAGCTCGACATATCGTCCAAAAATGAAGGCATTCCATCAAATGCAGTTATTTCAACAAGCTCCATCGGAGACTCTGTTGATAGAAACTCTATCGAATCATTTTCCGGTTGCGGCGTCTGATTGAGCTTGTTGATGGCTTCTGTTTCGTTAAGTTGCCCCAGGTCACCTAGCAAAGGCACCCAAGCGTCGGATATTTGCTCAGGCACAGATGCTGGAGGATCACTCGGCTCAGCCTCCACAGCGGAAGGCTCAGCTAAGTGTGTTGCAGGCTCGGCATCTTCAATCTCAATTTCCGGAGTGGCAGGCTTTGGGATCTCTGTGTCGTTGGGCTCTGTGCTAGTTGGGAGCCTACGATTGGGCTCATCCGCGACAACTTTCTTCGCTCTCGGACGGCCCATTCGACGCGACAGGCTGTATACACAGTCCACTCTGTGCACAGAACATCGACGACAAGACGGCTTTTCATGGCCACATTTCACTTTTGCCGTTTGGCAGTTGTCGCATGAGGTTCTGTATTTCGGGGGTTTCCCCCTCTGCTGGACTCCTCCATCGGTACCAGCCATCTCGAATGCAAATTGCCGCGAATGTTTGTGAGGATCATCGACTGTGATTGGTATTACTGGAAGATGTGTGGTTGTTTGTTCATTCCAACACGCGTCTCCCCGTCCCGTGGACTTGATTGCTCCACCCGTCCAGTCCAGCCGTCTCTTGGTACACAGAGAGGGGACAATCCTGCTGTACTGATGTTATCAACGGCTTATGATAAACTCTGTTTCACAAGTCATGTTTGACTAATACAGGGCCTGTAATTTCATTGCCAGTACCCTCTTTTTGCCAGCACACGGACAGTGGCGATGAACAAACGGCCGAAGCACGGCATGCTTGAGATGCAGCTACCGCTCGTTGTTGTGATTCAAAGTTGAGCTAAAAATATCCTGAAAATTCGCCGGAGTTATCTTGATCTTTAATTCATCCCTCTTACACGTGAGGGAGCTGCTGGCTTACTCAATGGAGGGAAAGGGTTCTAAACAAACTTGTTGTCAAAATCCTTGAATGCTCAACTGCGTCCATGATCGGTACCCCGGTTAGAGTGGACGTGGAGATTGGGCAACCCACGAGGTTCCGTGATGGTGCCTTTCCCGACGACCCGACATGCCATCAGCCTTCCTGCTTCACAAATTGTACACATGTATCAATTGTGACCTGAATACTGTGAGGGTGGGGTTCATGGAGCTCAGCAAATGCCAATATGAGATACGATTACGTACCTGATGGCTATCTTGACTGCTATACCTTCCTGTTGTGCGACGATACACAAACTTCGCCTAACACCTTGATAGGTAGGTTGCTCCACGATATACACTTGCCTCTATATAGCCGTCTAGATACTGATGAGAGTCGCAAGTAAGTCATCGTACAGTTACTAATATACTTGATAGGTGCTTGATGACCGTTATAATGAAAAACCTACGGAAGCTGCAGAGCTCATTTGGCTACTGCCTTCATGACGATGTTGACGATGGACTAATAGAAACTTGTTATCTCTATGAACAGATGGTGAATGTTAAGAGTGGCCAGGGAAAACATGAGATGATCCAATAGCATCAATGGCATTAAATCTTGTCTCAAGTAAGCATGATAAGTTACCGTAGTGAATATGTAGTAATATCGGAGGTCGTATATAAAGTTATTTTGCAAGAGGCAGAGAAACCATCTACTTCAGGACATTCTGTTTCAACATGCAGCGAAACCATTGCAGCTGTTCGTTCACCGGGCTCCAAACAATTGCAACAAATCTCGGCCAAGAGAAGCTTTCCTTCGATGACCTTCTACAAACCGGCTCTGAATTCATTGGCTATTTCCAAACAATCATCAATTGTGAAAGATGTGTCACCACCAAACGGATGACGAATATATTGTCTCAAATCACCTCACGGCTTGTTTGCTTCTATGAAGCGGCCTACTTGAATGCTGCTACAAATACAATACAACCAAGAACACGGTCGACCAGCGACGCGGGGTTACTACTGTCACCTCCTATATCACAACATGACCATCTAAGCCCTTTGTCTCCGGCAACACAACCATCACCAAGCTGCCAGTTGATGCTCGGTGAGATGAAACTGGGGAAGCTTACACTGGAGGGGAATGAGGCAAGGATCCTAGCAGAGGTGATTCTGGTGGATACTTGTCTCGAGCTCAATGAAAAGATACAAGAATGGAGACTCGTCATGGAAGAAACATCGGAGTTTACTGAAGAGCAGTGTGATACTGTCTCATCGAATTGCTTGGATAGATTGGCCAAGTTAATCGGCTTACTGCAGTTTGATGGGCTTCCCCAAGTTTGCTAGAGCTGCAGAATCTGGCTTCAAGAATACTCTGTATTATCGATAGTCATTAGTACTTATTGCGAATTATTAGTCGATTGTCTTAAAATCTCACTCGAGACTTTGTCTAGACGAATTTCGAATCCCGCTGTCTAGACCAATATCCTCTTCTCCCTCAAGGAAAGTAAGTATACCGCGTAATGTAAAAATGCCTGTGGTGGGTACAGGGAATAGTCCCACCCAAGCAAGTAGCCGCCGGCGGTGAACATGGATCCCATGCAAGTACTGTTCCACAAGATTAGTAGCTGTTTCTTATGGTGGAGATTACAATATGACGGGAGATATTCACAATATATCAATTTTATGTCTCTGGGATGAAATGTATTAGAAATAGTAATTCATTAGTTGGATACATAACGGTAATGTTCTTGTTCGACGCTGAGGCTATACCATTGTCAAAAAAAACCATGATACTTTTTTGACAAAGCTCTTGAGAAACATTTATTGTGTAAATTGCGCTCCATCAGGTGAGCTATCCCATGGTAACAGCTGGAGCTGCCCTATGTCATACCAAACGGCGAAGGGTGTTACAAAGTTGGTCTCTCTTGCCACTCGGGTTTATAGAATAAAAGTGGAAATATGGATGGATATGATCACGCCGTAGGCTTGTTGAAAGCCGGATCCATTCGATAGATCTCGGTGATCGAGGCCCATCATCGGTAACTTCAAGGCCCAGCGTCGGAAACCTCAAGGCTCATCGTCGGTTCCCGATATGTCGCAGATACGTTAACACTTCTAGATATTTGCCACACGACATTCGTTTAGGCGTTGTCAAAATCGATGATATCAAGATAGTGTTTTTTTCTCCTTCCAATTACTACCGCCTTGGGCTAGACCATTAAGTTTTCAGCGCTCTGAGTAACCAAGATGCCGATCAACAAACTATCCGCAAAGTCCTTGGACTTGGATGTTCCAGACAAGCCACTAATCTTTGTCGTCGAGGGGCGATACCAGAATTGGATCAAGCCAATCATTCTCCTCGAGTGTATTGACAAGGATTACGATGCGGTCTGCCTAGATGGGCCAGCAACAAGGACGGAGTGGTACACCAGAATCCATCCTCAAAAATACGTGCCTGCAATGATAGATAGCTCTCTTGGTGAACGTATTGCCTCATGGGACAGCTCTCAGATCCTCTTGCACCTGGCCAACAAGTATGATGCCGAAAAGTCATGGTCAGGGTCGACTGCCGCAGAGCAGTTGGAAATTGGGAACTGGCTGACATTCGAAACCGCATCTCTTGGGTACGTAGTCCACCGTTGATCTATAGAATAGGCAACTGACTGCTATATAGGCCTACCGCAAAGTACTGGGTGTGGTATTCTATTCGAAAGCCAGAAGACAAGAACCCCAAAGCTGAAGCCAAGTAAGACTATTCCTTTCGATCTGTCTGTTGTTTAAGCTAAAAACTGTTCTAGGATGCTGGCTGATCTGAGGGTCCAATACGGTATCCTCGATAAACATCTGTCTCAGCCTGGCCAAACATTTATTGGCCTCAAAGATCGACCAACAATTGCTGACATTGCTATTTATCCTTTTGCTGACGATCCAACCATGGCTCGCATGGGAATAGACAAAGATGACTTTCCAGCCTTAAAGGAATGGAGCGAAAGATTCTCGCAAATTCCAGGAGTAATGAAGGCATACATGGAGATGGACTCTAGAAAGGAGGATGTGATTGGGGAATGAACAACTTTCACGGAGATTCTAGTAGTAGCATATCCGTAGAAATATTCTGGAGTTTAATTAGCATTCAATGTGCAATCATTGAAGTTTCCTCATCTACGCACTAGAGCTCGATGGCCGACGTGTTACTTACAATGTTGACATATATATTTCACCCCAACTCTTTACAAGACTATCCAAATACTACACACCATCAATTCACTCGGAACCATGAAGTCCTCTAATAGCCATCTCATTCTAGCTAAGAAATTACTGGCCGAAACTCCTCTTGTCGGCATGTATTCCCAGCACTGGCAATGCAGTTTGCGGAACTAACTATGACACAGATGGACATAATGACTTTCCGTTTCTGATTCGAGGGTGGCATTCCGGAAGAATTGGCGAAATTGATGCTCGCCGAATGACCGTGGCTCATACAGACATAGAACGACTACGAAAGGGCTGTGTTGGAGGTGTATTTTGGAGCGCCTATGTACCTTGGTAAGAATTGAACGTTTGTTTAATGTTTTTGGATATGCTAACCAGGTGTTGTGTGCGCAGCCCGACCGAAAATGCGACCAATAATTTCTCCACCGAAGTTCACTACGAAAGCCTTCGAGCCACACTTCAACAAATCGACACCATTCATATACTAGTCGAACGGTACCCTGATAATCTTCAGCTTGCGACAACTTCTAAAGAAGTATGGAAAGCTTTCCAATCTGGCAAAGTAGCAAGCTTGATCGGTGTCGAGGGCTTGCACCAGATTGCCAATAGTGCCAGTGCTTTGAGAAACTTCCACAGGCTGGGTGTGCGCTATATAACTCTAACGCACGACAGCAACAATCTCTATGCAGACTCAACTGTTAGTAATTAAATTAAAGGCAAAAGAAATTATTCTGGGCATGATACTAACGGAACCTTAAGAACGCCGCCGCCTCGCATCACGGTGGGTTGTCTGAGAAAGGTGTGGAAATGATCAAGGAAATGAATCGAATCGGGATGTATGAGTGCCATGTCCTTTCTAGGACATTTTATCAATACTAACTATGACAGGATTGTTGATCTATCGCACACATCGGTACAAGTCCAGAAGGAAGCTTTGTCCATAGCTAAGGCTCCACTCATCTTCTCTCATTCTTCATGGTTAGTGAAATCTCTTTCTTCTCGTCTCACGCTCGATTGATCAACAATAGACTTACCGTCAAATAAGTTCTTCCGTAACATGGCATACACGCAATAGCCCGGACGATGTTTTGGATATGCTGAAGATTAATGGCGGAGTTTTTATGGTGTCGTTTCTTCGCAAACTTACTGATGCCAACAATCCGACTTTGAGCAGAGTCGCAGATCACATACAATATGTTGGAGAAAGAATTGGATATGAGCATGTGGGCATTGGATCCGATTTTGATGGTGTTATGCAAACTCCCCACGGGTTGGAGGATGTTTCCAAGTTTCCCTTCCTTATCGCTGAGCTGCTAATGCGTGGCATATCTGAGCCGTCAATTAAAGGGATTGTCGGCTTAAATGTTCTACGAGTTCTAGACGAGGTACAGAACGTCTCAGAAATGATGAAAGAGAAAGGTGTAGAAATATTACATGACTGGATTGAGCCGATCTGGGACGAGCAAGTCAGAGAGGAGGTCAAGCGGGTTAGAGGTGTTGTTGAATAGTGGATGCTTACAACGAAGACTCAATTCATTCGCTCAATAAAGCTCAATATGGACACTGTCACTTTAAAATCTGAAAAGATAGTGAACATAGATTTAACA
Source organism: Trichoderma camerunense (assembly GCF_050948025.1). NCBI lineage: Eukaryota > Fungi > Ascomycota > Sordariomycetes > Hypocreales > Hypocreaceae > Trichoderma > Trichoderma camerunense. The sequence continues at coordinate 1,647,923 of NW_028145366.1, forward strand.
GAAAGCTTATTTAACCACTTTGTGATTATTTATGAGGCTGCAAATGATCTGATAATATTCTAAGCGAATTTTCAGAACACACTCTTCTGGTGAATTATTGATCTATAGCCTCCCAAAGAATCTTACCACCGTCGCCCCTACCAAGAATGTGCCTATGGACATAATCGTGATATAACCACATCAGTCGATATGCCCAGACAATTATGAAGGCGATGAATGCTGGACAATTGCCATCATCATCAACTCTCCAAGTCGTGAGACGAACCAGCCGCTTCAAGAATGGCCTCCATCCCGCGTCGAAGACTAATTGACCGTATTTTCTGTCTGATCCTTCTAGTTTAATATAGCGAGGGAAGCTTTCCAGATATTTAATGTACTCTGGTGGAAGATTATTTTCCCTGGCTCCATGGAGGAAAAGATTCTAGATACAAATTAATAAAAGCAATTGATGGGTGATCCAACGCTTCCACCACTTACCACATAGCGGGCGCTTGGTGTACCGTTAGGTCGCAATGGCCATTTTGCCTTTAAAGTATACACGGCGAAGCTTTCACCAGAGACTTTGTGCGCTTCGTCTAATTGATGTGCTTGGAGCTTAACAATATCGTACACAACTCCACTGCCTTCAGTTACCAATAGCTGGTGAAACTCGACTGCAGTCAAAAGATGAGCAATGCCGCACAGGGATGGAACAGGAATCTGTGTGTCGCCGTGGAGCAGTTGGCGTTTCCCAGTTCCGCTATTTGGGAATTCTTCGATACTAGCATAGCACGGCTCGGAATACGGGATTCCAAAGACGTCGAATGTAACGTAATGGGTTGGGACATTGACAATCCTGGTAGCCAATGGAGTGATGTTTCGACCGTTCATGGAGCTGGCTTTCATGTTAGAGCCATATCCAAGATACCAAATGTGTTCCTCCTCTTGCGCCGCAATTTTCCAAATCGGGAGCTTCGTTTCGTTAGTCATTTGGGAGTTTCCTTTTGCTAAGGTGCTAATTATAGCGGTCAAAAGAGAGTAAAAATTAGAAGTAAAGCGTGAATAGACGTTCTCAACGAGGAACTATAGTCGTCGAGCTCGGTTCCCGACATTCAGCAATGGTAGTGGAAGACTCAGTGTCCTTGTATGATATATACTCAGTATTTGGGAATCTTTCATAGCTCATAAATAATTATATACATCAATAATCTTTCGTAAACAAGTACATATTAGAAGACACGAGTGATGTCGCATACATGAATCTTTTAAAGTTGGACAATATAGCTATCTGGTACTCAATCTTGTATTCTGAATTCCATAATAGTCCATAGCACAAACAGAAAGTTGTAATAATGCCTAAGTTATCTACACTGTAATATGTCTTGCAATTTCCAGCGGACTCTTCGCCATAAATATCGCCCTCAAAGGCACTTCAAGCCCTAGTGCCCGTAGTCGATGACGAAGTGCGACCGCAGCAATAGAATCTGCTCCAGCAGAGAAAAATGACGTGTCAGGCGATATTTGTACATATCTGTCATTCAAGCACAGCATCATCTCTCTCTGAATGATATTAATTACCTCCGAGAATGATAGCAATAGTCCAAACCCTGGCGCGCGAGGCGGACCGCCGTTCGAAACTGAAGTCCCATCATGATCTAGTGAGCTTCTACTAGCTTCTGTAACGTCTGTTAGGCGAGTATGTAGATCGAGTAACAGACAATCATCTGCCATTGCCTCGAGAATTGTCTCTATAACATACTCAATGGTGTCAATAATAGCATGTGGTAACCGATTTGTATCATGTTCGATATGAAGCAACCAACAGTCTGCGTCAAGTTCGAACCATTCCAACATTAGTGGGAATTTAGCCCCTTCAGCGAAGAGAGGAGATACTGTTACGTCGCAATCCTGTAACTGCAGCCACTTATCGAGGCTATTGTTTCGGAGATGAAATGTCACCATGCAATCAAAAATTGGATGTTGAAGACCACCGCTGGAGAGGTTGAGTGCCTCCACGATTTTAGAGAATGGGATCGCATTGGTTAAAGCTTTGATTGCCGAATCACGGACATTTGTCAGTATCTGCGTGAGGCTCGCTCCGCCTGATGTAGATCGTGGACAGTCGAGCTTTATGCAGATAGGTAGTCGATCGAGGAACTGTCCCAATGCTTCTTGTTCAATTGAGGTACAACGATTGGCATTTGGAGCCCCCAGTACAATGTCATCCTCATTCATCATCCATTGCAAAAGAAGAGCAGCGACTGTTAATGCCATGTGATGGTGTGTTATACCAAGCCGTTCTATCAAGGCATTCAGTCTGGCGATTAAACTCCCGCGGAACTCGCAAACTCGGGATGTCCCATGGAAGGCTGCCGTCACGGAAGGAAGAAGCGGGACCTTGAAATGAGATAACTTGGAACTCTCTGCATCATCTTTACGCAAGTAATCTCTCCAAAAACTTTGCTCAACCATTGTGGGAGTATATTGCCAGTGACTCGAGCTCAGATGCTGTGGCTCTTTGTGTGCTTTTATGACTTTTCCTGCGTATGCGGTAGAGACGAGCCGAAGTAAGTTTTGCAATGTGGCCAAATCAGCGATACTGTGAGAAGTTGTGATGACGATCTCGGTAATTGATGTCTTCTCTGCGCCCCCTAGTTCTTCAGATTGACGTATAATATGGACGCGAATTAGCTCATCATGATCCAAGTCGAAGGCATAGTTGATCTCTGATGCTACATCGAGCTGTTCCACTTCGCGAACTTGAGGAACCGAGCTTCGAGCGACTCTTCTCAGGCCGTCGGGCCCTTCCATGAAGTTGCAGCTAAGTACTGGATCAGACGCTAATGCGTTGTTGAAAGAATCTACGAGCCTGGTGTAATCTAATTGGCCATTGACGGTCAAGATGTTGGCAATGTTGAATGCTGTGACTGTTGTTCCAACCTGATATTGGAACCATACTTGCTTTTCCAGCTCTGTTAGCTCCTCCATTGGTAGCGCGTGGCTGCGTATTGGCTCATTTGTATGGCCCTCTGAAGCCTTCTTAGTTTCCAGCAGATGTTTGATTGCGTCGACTTGATCTCGGAACACTAGAGACGGCAAAAGTTCACGGGTTGTAATCTCAACAGCAAACATTCCCGTAAGTTTCGTGGCTAAAAGCAGGACCAATACTGAGTGCCCGCCTAAGGAGAAGAAATTATCCTCGGGACTCAGGCGTACGTGAGGTATTAGTTGAAGAATTTCGCACCATGCCTCCGATAGCTTGGATTCAACACTGGTATCGTCCGTTGATATGGATGGTCCAGGCAAAGTCTCGTTGCGAAGAAAAGACTTTGATCTGTACATCTGTTCCAGAGCTTTGTTATCGACTTTCCCATTCGCTGACTTTGGGAAATCAGTAATTGGGATGATCTGCTGGGGGACCCATGAAGGAAGCTGCGTTTCGACCATCCTATTACGGAGCCGATCTATCCGTTCTTGTGTCGGAGTTTGGGATTGTTTTGAACCAAATGTGATATATGCCACGAGTAAGCCATCAATTGCCAGCACAGCGCACTGGGAAATGTCATTGACCGCCGGCTCAGACAGAATCGCATGCTCTACTCCATCAAGCTCGATGCGAAAGCCACGGATTTTGACTTGACGATCTATTCGACCCATATATATCACCCGGCCATCTTTCACACAGATGCCATAGTCGCCGGTGCGATACATGCGTTCTTTTGGATGCCATGGATCAGGGAGTATACGTAAAGCCGTCTGTTCAGGAGCGTTGATGTAGCGTTCAAGCACTTGCACACCGGCGAGGTATATCTCGCCCTGAACTCCTTTCGGAACGGGATTTTGTTTTTCATCAAGGAGATACATGCGTGCTGTCGCCGAAGCCTTTCCAATTGTGATAACATCGCCTTGGATCATTCGTTCAAACGAGGTGCTAATGGAACACTGAGGGAAATGACTGATTAGCTACGTGTAAATAAATCATGTAATTCTCATACCTCTGCTGGCCCGTAAGCATTGTAAAGCAGCTTCTTAGTAGCGAACTTCTCGACAATAGGAGCCGTTATCGCTTCGCCGGTGGCATATATCTTTAATATTTAAACGGTTATTAGTAGATAACACATGTCAAAGTTATAGTGACTCACAATCTCAAGATTCGGGTAATGTTCTGGCTCCAGCACAGACAAAACTGCCGGAGTCATGGTTACTGTATTAACTTTCAGTAGATGGGCATATGGATCTAATGGATCTCTCAGAACCAGTGTTGCTCCATGCAGTAGCGCAGAAAATATTTCTTCGTTGCAAGCATCAAAGGCAGGTGACATAAACTGGGCAATTCGCCTTCCGGGAGCCGCAAACATCGTTGCCTCGGGATTGCTCTGGAATGCCAGAAATGACCGATGAGTTGTAGGAATACCTTTCGGGGCTCCAGTCGTCCCCGAAGTAAAGATGTAAACAAGAACAGAGTCTGCATGGCCAGTATCAGGTAGTCTTGAGGCCCGTTCATCGCTGCCTACACCAGATAGCATATGATTTACGGCTAATGCTTTCTTCTCGCCTACCATTGGGACTTCGTTTTGCTGTGCAGAGTTAGGGATAATAATGGCCGCTGCCTTGCTAGCTTCTAGGACCATAGCCTTCCTTTCCATTGACCACTTAGGGTCAAGTGGAACAAAGGTACGGCTTGTTTTGAGAATGCCTAACAAGCCTAGCAGCCACCCGACTGATCCATCGCCATATATGGCAACACTCGTGGCCGTTGTATCAGACAAATGTTCATTAATCATATTGGCAATGATGTTTGTTTGCTGCTCGAGTTGTTTATAAGTGATCGTGTTGCCTTTGCAATCTTCAATGGCGACATAGTCTTGGAATCGGTCGATCGACTCCTCCAATGCTCTCTTAACTGTTTGTTCACTTTGTTTGATCCTTACTTTATCTGCTTGCAGATATACGGTTTCTTGAATGACATTTAACTTCGTACATTCGCCCACTAAGGTGTGATTCAGCACGCCTCGAAGTGCTTGCTTGAAATACCCGCCTAACCGTCGGATTGCGACCTCATCAAACAGACCGCTATTGTGCAAAATGCGAAATTCTCCATTCGATTCTATCAACAGCGATAGTGGGAACTCGCTGTTCTCCAACGACTCTGCACGGATAGCGGGAGGGTATGAATTCTCATCGGGAAGTGGTGGTTGAAGCGCCACCAGGCTACTCATGTGGCTGCCGATGCCAACTTGATCTGAGCGTGCCCAAGCATATTCTCCGAGAGAAAGTATGTCGCCCATAGTTTTGTGTAGAAGTTGGTATACTGTTTCATTTGCATCAATACTGATAACCAAAGGCAGAGTTGACATGTATAAACCAATCACGTTATGGAATTCAGGGTGCGACGCTCTGTTAGAGAACACGGAGCCCATGACGATTGTGGAGTTGTTCTCAAAAGTGCTCACAGCCATTGCCCAGGCAGTATAATAGATGCATGCTGGTGATACACCAATTTGGGTTGCAAAGTGAGCAACTTCATCACCATTAACAGAGGACCCGAATAGGGTAGAGTTATTCGGGCTGGTGAGGCTCATGTTCCCTCCAATAGCGACATCGGGCTTCTTAGAGAGGTTGTCTGCAAGTCGCACTTTTCTCAAGTATTCGGAAAAGAAGCTTTTGGCGCGGGCATCATTCTTTTTCTGGATTGATATCAACTCGAGATAGGCCTCAATGGAACTGAGACTGCGGGGAATCTTCCGTCCCTTCGCAGCATGTTCAACATTCGCCAGGATGATCTGCAATGACAAGCCATCCATTAGGCTGTGATGAGCCGTCAAGACTACTGTCAACTCTTCAATTTCTTTTGGCATACTAATGGTTGCTGCAGCTCCTGGAACGGCGGTTGGGTGATACACAATAAATTCCAACGAGCAGCCCAGTCCGACACTCATATCAGCATTCTGGACTGCTTCTTCATAATCGGCTGAGTTGTTAAAGAACTGCAGCTTGGGCTTTCTCATTGGTCGTTTGTGCACAATCTGAGCGCCGCATCCTATGGTCAGACACAGCTCAGCTCTGAACACTGGTTCCGCTTGCCAGACCGCTCGCCATGCTCTCTCAATCATGCTGGCATATTCACTTCTATAAGACAATTTGACTTGGTTCACATTCTTCCAGCTGCAACTCAATGTTGGCAATGCTAGAGTCAGCTGTAAGCTGGTCAACGGACCAACGTCAAAGCTATCATTCTCCAAAGCCAAAATGCTCCGAGCCTGGCTTCGTAGAGATGCTAATTTCTGCATAACGTCGAATCTGTCGTCTGAGGGTGACAGCAAAGACCCTTCTTGTGCAATAGTAATACTCGATGAGTATTTGGCTATTTCCTGAAATGTATGACCACTGAAGAGATCTTTGGGGGAAATATTGAGATTTAGCTGGCGGAGGGTTGAAGCAAGCTTGAATGCTAAAAGTGACGAGCCGCCTAGCTTTAAGAAAGAATCGCTTTCTTGTATTCTCTTCGTTCCATCTCCAGAAAGTCCAAACAGTTTTGAAGCTGCGTCCAAAATCTTTGAGAGTCGTTCTTCTTCGGCCATTGTCTTGGAATCTGACTGTTGTGCTGCGGGTGGTAAGGGCATGGCGACAGGTTTGTTCGAGCCCATGTTGCCATCCATAGCTGAGATAACCTCCAGCACCTTTCTATGCTGAACTTTACCGTTGGAAGACGTAGGAAATGATTCTACAGCCTCGATCCGATATGGAATACAGTAGGTAGACATGGAGTCTCTCGCCTTCGCTAAAAGTGCCACTATATCAACGTTCTCTGGAGTCACTACTGCAACAATTCCATCTTCTGTCACTGCAGCGCAGACAGATGTTACACCCAGTGACATACCCACGTAGCTGAGAGCATTCTCGACGTCTCGATCTAGATTCACGAGGAACCCTCCATTCTTGACTGTTCTATCTTTTCGTCCGCGGAACTCGATCAACCGGCCGCCTTCAGGATTTGGTATCCATCGGCCATAGTCGCCAGTCTTATAAACTCGTGTTGAGTTCCAGTGGATAAAGTTACTGTTTGTTTTCGCATCATCTTTGTAATATCCGCGAGAGAGACCATCTCCTGCAATTAATATCTCTCCTTCCGCAAAATCGTCTTCGATTAGTTGATGGTCGCTGTTCACAAGCTGAATTGGGCTTTGTTCGATTGAGGTCCCGATCAGCAGCGGATTGATTGCATTCGTTTCTGGGTCATGGGTTACAACATGTATAGATCCCATGGAGGTCGTCTCTGTCGCTCCATATCCGATCAGAACTCGAATACCAGCATCCAACAGGGATTCCAGCAAAGCCTGCCTTGCGGTCTCGCCGCCAAGAATGACGGTATGAACGTGATTTAAAATGCTGGTATCGGACGAAGAATCCATTAATGCGGTCAGTATTGAAGGTGTAGCAGCCACTACAGTACACGAAGGGGCTTTGGCGTATATGTCTTCGGCTTGGGTTGGGACCACGGTGCCACCATTTCCTAAGGTTGAGAAAAGCATACAAGCGCAGGCTGGAAAAGAGTATTAGCCCAGTTATATAGAGGACAAAAGTGAAGCTCACCATCAAAAGCCACCGACAGAATGTGAAGCAGCCTATCTCCTGGAACAATGTCCAAATTCATGGGACTCGTCGTAGAGTATAGACACAAAGACTTGTGCGAGAGGATGACACCTTTTGGACATCCGGTACTACCACTTGTAAAGATAATGCAAGCATCATCTTCCAAGTTCTGAGAGTATATGGTCGGGGAAGTCGGAGACGACGATATCGGCGGAAGACTAGTCAAATGTAATACGTGATGCGACCCCTTAGCGGCTGAGAAGGGTTCTGGCGTCGTATTGATGATGATACGACTTTCGACTGTGTCGCATACATAATTGATCATTTCGGGTGACCATGTCTTGCGATCGATGGGAACAAAGCAGCCTCCAGCTTTTAGAATGGCTAGGATCGCGATAATGTTAAAGCTTCCATGGGTTGTTACCAACAGAACTGGTGATCCCCTTCCGACTTGCAGGAGAGTCAAATCATGAGCTAAGGCTGACGAAATGTCATCTAATTCCCTATACGTAAAGGATCCATCTTCATGTTCGACCGCAAGATTTTCTGGATATTGCCGAACGGACTGGGCGAATAGTTCGCATAAGTTGGTGGGTAATGATGCCATGACTGTCGATTCTAAGGTTGCATAATGGAGAGTAAAGAGTTGTCTATTCTAGTCCATGACTTGAGTATATAGTGTACATATAAATAAGGCCATGATTTTTGTTGATACAAACCCAGCGTCATGATCGTCTCAACTGATGTCAGCCATCTTCTTCTGACCCCGACGACCCGATTGTGATCGGACCGTCGGTTACCGACACCAATCCATCACGGAGTGTTATACAAGTAATAAACGTCAAAGGCCCAAAATTAATAGTAATTTCGAATACTGATCCAAATATTATGACTAATTCCACAAATGTTTCCAATTTACGGTGTCGTTGTGCGTTGAATCATGCTTTCGCAATTAGTGAACCGACTGAGCGATAACCACATCCTCATCTTGCTTCTTTTCGTTGCCTTATTTTCCTTTCACCTGGTAAGAAACTTCTCTGAGGCCCTTCATTCTAATATTAAAATAATTTCTTTAAAGTACTTCTCATTTTATGCTGTGCTAACTATATCCGGCCGTGTCATTGAAGTCTGTCCAGCGATTTAGTCGCATAAAACCATTCCCCGGCCCATCCTTTCGCTTTCCTAACGGACAGGGGACAGAGAAGTTCTTTAGCGGACGAAATGCCGCTCGAAGATGGAGAGACAGCTATGGATCTATATACAGTATCTGGTCAGGCTTCAAGCGCGAAGTGTGAGAATCGCCCAGCATACAGGAGTGTAATAGTGCCCGCTAATGCATACTTTTCAGTGTCATAACCAAACCTGAGCATGTACAAGCCTTCTACAAAGATTCACATAATCATATCAAAGCATCCGACAACAACGCGGGATGGCTTTTTGGAGAGCTACTGGGCTCTTGCGTTGGCGTTGTCAGTCAAAACCGCTGGGTGAGAGTTCGCGCACCTTTTGAACACCACTTTACGCGGCCAGCATCTCTCAAGAGATCATTGCTTTTCCTCATCGAAGCAAGGGTTTTCTTACAATCAATGAGCAAAGATAACAATGATACCATCATTAACGTAACAGATGACCTTAAGTATTGTCCTTTTTTTATGGTCGCAAGCATCTTCTTTGGTCCTCTTTCGGCAGCCCAGCGGCATGAGATCTACATGATTGGACCTCTGAGAGAAGCTCTGTTTAGGGACGCATTCAGCGGCGGTGTCAATCGATATTCATTTGCCAAGTATCTACCTGGCTCGGCTATGCCAAAACTTCGAGAGTTTCAGCGCCGCTGGGAAGACTTCGTCAAGAGGTCGCACGACGAGGCCACCCTCAACAGCGGAGGCGCCATTGTGTCCCTTTGGGAAGCGGTAGAGCGTGGGGGATTATCCAAAGAAGAGGTTTGTTGAAGAATTTCCACTTCCTCCGGTCATATCTAAACGCATCTAACTAGAAGCAGCTTCTTCAAACCTTAGATGAGTCTTTATTTGCCAATCTAGATGTCACTGCACATGCACTATCTTGGGCCATGCTCAGAATTGCTCATCACACAAGCACCCAACATGATGTGCGCCAAGAAATCGGGGCAAATTCTCACTCGGAAGAAGAATACGAGGAATATCTCCGCCAGGATAATACTCTCTTGGCAGCCTGCATCCTGGAATCCTCCCGGCTGCATCCAATTCTCCGTAAACGGGCAATTCCACTTGACTCCATGTATTCTGCTGACAGTTTTGACAGCTTTTTCAAATCCCGAGTCAGCGCTGACCGATAAGACTGTCGGCGATTTTAAGATTTTACGAAATGTATGACCTCCGCGAACATTTACTGAGATTTACATGGACACCGAACTAATCGCACCAGACCGATGTTATAGTAGATTCGTACGCAATCAATGTAGACAACGCCTACTGGGAGGACTCTACAGTCTTCAACCCTCGCAGGCACCTTGGCCAAAGAGACCAATCGCGGCGATATAACATGTGGCGTTTTGGATTTGGTCCTCGGCAGTGCTTAGGGAAGAATGTGGCCGACATTATTCTCCGGGCAATTGTTGCGGAGATGGTACGCTGTTATCGGATTGACATTATAGGTAAAGGTGGAATTGACAGCATTGAACTACAAGCCGATAGCTGGATCGGCTTGCCTGATTGTATGGTAAAATTAACTCCGCACAAGGAGTAACTTTCCTATAATAGGCATCGTAACGAGTAATTAATTGAAGCTGTATCTGGAAATACAATCTGAAGGCAAAATACAAAGAGAGCTCAAAAACACACCGACGGGCAGATCTACCCTCTTATTCCTCTCCACCAATTAGCGCATACCGTAGCCCAGCTTTGAACAACCAAGTCAGTGGTAAATACTACTTTAAATCCAGCTGCTTCTTCAATCCGCCGCAATCCCTGTAGTAATTTGTCTTCTGGAATGGCAAAAGTCAGCCGGAACCAGCCCGGCTGGGGCTCGGCGTAATCCACGCCACTGCCAACGAATACTCCAAGCTGAGAACATCGTTGAACGAGAGCCTCTTCGTCATCAAAAGTAGCACATTCTGCTGATAATCTGAGCCAAATATATAATCCAGCTACTGGTTTGTAATATTCCAATTGGTGAAACTCAGCAAACTGAATACCTATTTGAGCAGCTCGATACAGCCTCTTTGTGTTGAGGCCCACGATCTTTTCCATTTCTGACGTATTGGAAAGCATTGGTGAGATCATGACGGTGGCAGCGTTGCAAAGCTTTGCATTATTCAAAATAGCTTGCGACATTCGCAATGCCTTATTCGCTTGGCTGACCAGGCATCCCTAGAATAATATACCAATTAGCTCAACAATGATTTGCACATGAGAAATACTGCACTCACTAGTCTAATGCCACTGCAGCCGATATCTTTGCTGATGCTATAAATGACATGAACCCTCGACCTTTCAACGCACAGGGCGTCCAAATTTCTTGACAAAACTGAAGTAAATTCTGTCTCCGGGGAATTATATACGCCTTTGCATCTTACCAATAACTCGCCTCGGTCTCCAAATGTTGAGAGCGCGTAGATCTCGTCAGAAATAAAGTGCAAATCGGCCTCTTGGCAATATTGTAGCAAACCATCTATCGCCTCAGTAGGGCAAATATGCCCATAAGGGTTGTGAGGATTGCAGAACAGTATTCCTCGAACCTTGCATGAAGCCTCTTGTGCTGCTGATCTATAGGCTTGGACTATATCTTTTGCGCTTTGAGACTGTTCAAAAGGAACATAAACCGGTATCAATTGAACGGAATTTCTCATAACCGCCGATATTTGAAAGCTTCCTACTCATTTATAGTAAGTTCGCTGCGTTATGGAATACATTACCATATACGCAAATATTTACTCACCCCACATAGGAGCTGTTACAAGGAGGCCATCGCCCATGTCGCATATATCATGAATTAGCGTATCCAAGACCGCGCTACAGCCAGTTCCAGTTACAATATGTTCTGGTCGTATCGGTACCATGGGCGAGAAGAAATGATTGAAGAATGTTGAGAGGCTCTCTAGAAGTTCGGGAGTTCCTCCTAGACCATTGGCGTATGAAAGGTGTTCTTCTTTTAAGGCTTGGGAGCAGTTTCTTTTGAGTATGGACAATACTTCAGGCCGAATAAGCCAATTCTCAGCAGTGGCCATATCGATGATCGAGATATTCTTCGACCCCTGCCGTGCTAGTGGTCGTTTGAACTGCTCCCGAAACCAAGCATTGTTCTCGATTGCCCGCCGCGATAACATGATTCCTGTTCAGCTATGGACAACGATGCGGCTACCAGTATTGTGAAGTTTGCTGATAAGTTACTCGGGCATTCATGGAACTGAACACCCCATGAAATCGAAGATTACAAGTGAGAGAGACTATACACATTGGCTTTTGCCAATTTACGGGTTTATTCGAGATTAATAGACTACTTGCTCCACGATTAAACTTTTCTTACCATCTTATTTTGCTTACCTGGGTACCTTAGGATAATCGGAACCCGGCAAGGTGGCACAGCTCGGTAACCGATTTGAACCGGAAGAACATGAGAAATTCCAACTGAGTGGATGCACGCGCAGAGTGGATGATCATCAATAAGTGTTTATTTTATCAGAGAAATAATTGAAGACTAGACTCCTCTTCCGTGTCTTCTCGGCATAACAAAATTATCGCTCTGTATTCATTACTATCTTGGCAGCTAAAGGAACGGAGCTACAGCGCCATGGCTTACGATGCTAGATCCAGTGAAACATCCGCGGAAGACGCGGCAAGAAAAGCATACATCCTGCCCCATAATCGACAAGAAATTGAGCGAATGAAGAATCAGCATGAATGGATAAAGGGCTTCTTTGGTGGCTTAATTAAAGCTCCAGTTGACTATGAACGAAAGAATCAGAAGATTTTAGATTCCGCAACTGCTGATGGTACCAAGTTCTACCAATCATCCTTCTCTCGAATCATGTATACTAACTTTGTATAAGGTACTTGGCTATGCGACGTCAGCTCATTATTCCCACCTGAGACGGAGTTCGTCGGATTCGATATTGCGTCAGTCTTTGAAGCTGTGAATAAATTGATATTTTAATTAACATGTCCTATCGTAGACCTGAGTTATACCCGCCACCGGAGAGTCTTCCCTCCAATGTCAGCTTGACTCTCGGCGATCTATCACGACAACTCCCTTCCCAGTGGACTATGTATTTCGACCTTGTCCATCAGCGATTTATCTTCCCAAGTTTCTCAGTGGCCGCTATCGAAAAATCTGTCGAAAGATTAGCTAAATGCGTTAAGCCGGGAGGCTGGATCCAATTTGTTGAACCAGCGGCAAATGAGAATGTCTCAGGTCCAGGCCCTTCAGCCTTCACAACGTTGCACCAAATCGCCGATTTATTTATGCAATGCCCAAATCCTAAGGAAGTTATACTGTCACAACTAGAAAAAATGCGGTTCATCAATATCAACGTCCAAACATTGGATATCGTCATTGGAAAATTCCAAGACAATCGCGAGTTGGACATTCGTGGGCGAAAAAGCATGCGCGCAGCCTTTAATAACATGTACCCGAACACTAGGTGAGTTTTTTTCGAGCATGGACTGTGCTGCCATGCGCTTATCATTCTCGTTTTAGCCCTGAAACCCTGAGTATGTCTACAGAGGATTGGGAAGATTTACCTACCAGGTTCAATGAAGATTTGGAGACTTATCGTACTGCCATCAGACACCATATCATTTGGGCCCAGCGACCGGAGTAGATAGTCACGAAGATTTTACTCTCAATACCTCCAAAGGATGGCGCTGGACTATTATGTCCATCATGCCGGTGGTTGGACACTAACAGATGTGGTGCAAATGAATCCCTATACCTTTTGTGTAGCTCAAGATTTAGATATCACAAAACGGCTAGCGATTGAAATGAAACAACACTGGTCTATATTCTCATTAATCTAATATCACTCTGTCTAATATGTTGCCAAAACTTGATTTTGGCTGTTGTAAACTTCTACGGCAGCCTTAGCCGTCGACGTAGCACTCGCGGGGTTGGTACCAGTTACAACGCGACCGTCGACGATGTGCAAATCAGCCCAAACATTATCAGGACGCTTGTCTATTATTTTAAACTCCGTATTAGTCATGCGTACTCACTCAGAAGAGGCGAGAGTAATGCACTTACAGGTAGCACCAAGAGCGGCTGCATGCTCCTCCACGAGAGGCTTGCCCCAGCTCTTAATCTCGGACATGATCTTGAGGACATCTTCTCCCTCGGTGGTGAATCCAGTGATGGTTCTACCAGCGATAATGGGCTTTCCAGTGGCCTTGTCCTTGATATTGGCGAAAATGGCAGGGCCGTGGCAAACGGCAGACACAACTCCACCGTTTGCCCATATATCCTCGGCGATTTTCTGCAGACCAGTAGCAGTTGGGTAGTCAATGAGGGCAGCGTGACCAGCTGAAGCGAAAAAGATTCCGTAGTTATTGCCATCAAGCTCAGAAGGAGTCGGCATGTTGTCGAGTTTCTGCCGGAACTCGCTCTGAAGATCATCGTACATCTCCTTGTCGGAGCCATTTAGGAAATCGGCCTGCAGTGAGAGCCAATCCGGCGTGTACTTGCCAGTCTCTGAGACCAAGTCAACTTCAAAGCCGGCATCACGGAACACTCGAAATGGGTGAAGAGCCTCCGAAATGAAGACACCAGTTGTCTCTTTGCCGTTGAAGAGGTCAGCCTTGGCTGAAGTGACGGTAATGACAGCGCGCTTTGGGAGGGGAGCCATTTTATGTATGTTATCTGTCGTGATCCTTTTTGATGGTGTTAGGAAGGTATAAGAAGTGGTCTAAGAAAGTTAAAACTTCAATTGCTGATTTTGAAGGCGTGCTCTTTGAGGATTGAGTATCTGAAAGATGGAAGTGATTCTTTCTTCTCTTGCTTGGCTGGCCAGTTTGATCCTTATATAGCAATTAGTTACTTCATCCCTCTTCAAAATACGTCATTGTATCTCCTGTTTGAGCCACCTCTTTGTCGGTAGGCCGGTTAGTGGTGGCAACGACTGTAGTTTGTCGGGCGACAGAGGGCTGGAGTGCAATCCACTCTGGGCTGTATCCAGTGGGGGCAGCGCATTTGACATCAACTTCATCAAGCAGTTCCTGGAAGGACTTTATTCCTTTTGAAGCGTAGCGGTGCCATTTGGAATAATAGTCCCCAGAAGTAGTATTCACAGGTGGTCTATCGTCATGTATCTTATGAATATTCGAGCTTTGGCTTTGTCTTGGCTCAATGTAGTGACATTATGGCACTAGAAAGACTGTGCTTGACCTTGGAGAACACTGAATACTAACGGATTTATTGACTTGAATTCCTCTTCATCAACGTCTTTACCTAGATCAAAGTACATAGGCATACGGGGAGAGCCTGTCTCACATGACTCGTCTGTTCAATTCTCAGAATGTACATTGTCTAGGCTGTTCGGGCGCCGCATATAGACACAACTGAGAGAGTCTTAGACTGCATCGATGAAGCTTGACTCGAAATACGATGGTCGGTTTCTTCCGTTGTTCTTCTCACCTCTTCTTCCGACAGTGTACCGAGCTGTTGAGGGGCAAGTCAAACAGCAACACAGCCCAAGCGGTGGTACTCTAAATAGACTATTTGTGCTAAATTTTAAGATGAAAGATATTGATTACTTGGCATTCATTCTTATTGGTTACTTTGACTCTTTTCTTGCGGTTCTCCTCAGCTCGGAATCCTTCGGGAATTGCTGTGGGCGCACCACGTCGCTAGCTTAGCTCGCTAACCACTTCAATTGTCGCTTGGACCGGTTCTTTAAGAGTGGCATCTACTGACTGAATAAAGCTAGGTCTTCTTCTTATGGAAATCAGGACGGAAACCCCAAGGGAACAATTGTAGGAACACTCTGTGCTATAGTTCTGGATGCGGCATGATCAGCTGGAGAAATTTGGAATCACTCGGAATCTCTCGGGCGAATCGTTCAATCTAGGTTATAAATAATATATTTTTCGTTTCTTCTACACACATCATTCATCGTTTTGCAATACCAGTCTCCATGGGAGTCAAAGCGAGATTCGAGGCGCTGGAAATTTCCTCATTTCGTGCCTGAAATGCTCTATTTTTACTTGCTACTTATTCTTTCTGTTATGTTTATCTTATCAATCATTTGGTAATTTGATCTTTTGCATTGTCTGTTTGGTTGATTGGTGGGAATATTATTTTTTTATCTTTCCGCCAAGGCGGCCATATGATGTACATACTTGGCTATTGCCGATCGGGATATGAGAATACCATGCAACTATCCTCGTTCACATGCAATATACCACTTGAGTGCATGAGAACAGATGTGACCGGTATATCGTCAAAATAATAGAAGAGCGATAATTGTTGGCAATTAGATCCTCCAATTTGTCATATCGAATTTAACACTTGTATCTATGCAACCATATGATGACATTTGTATAAAGGCCAAATTCTCGCTTCGTAGACTCAAATGGTCATCAATTTTGCACAATATGAATCATAATGAATCAGTTGACTAAGTAACCTTGTCCACTCCGATTACAGAAACCCAAAGTCAGTGTTTTTAAAAGATGAGCAGAGATTTTGTTTGGGCTTTTTAAGGGCAAGCGCAAGAAAACTTATAGACAGGATTCGCCGCATGATGATAAGATACACGTTTCATAAGGTTCTATGGCTGGAATACTAGGTGAACGGTTGAGAAACTGATCGTTGGCACGAAATACTCACTCTTAGTACGCCCTAGATACTGGTTAGATGCATTGGAGTGTATGATGATGATGGGCACATGCGTAATTGTGTAGATAAGGAAACATCAAAACATCTTATGACTAGGAATCATACGGTACAGAGTCCTACGGGAGTTTGCCATTCAAATTTTCCGTGTTTCGTGTCTCATTAGCGTAAATGACATGTTTTATGCATAACTTCTGGTGTGAACAAGTGCTTACGGGTTATTTCGTGTGTGTACTGGCGTGGAATTGAGCCTCAATCTTCTGTGGATGGGAAACGGCCCGTCTATGCATTGTAATCATGCAGATGATCATTCAAACGATGAGAGTATAGGCGGATGGCGAAATGTCTTTGTTCCTTGCGTATACGCAGGCAGCACGTGCAGGATAGGATGTTAATGCAGCTGAGTCAATTAGAATTAGAGGAGAACTTTTTCCACGCTGATTTTACCACTTCGCAAAGTACCATGTTGGTTTAACAAAGCAGAACAATTTTTACAGACAAAGGCCAAATACGAATGAGAAGAAATAGAAGTGAAGTAAAACCCGATTGCTAATAAGGAACAAAGCGTATCAATAGATAGTGATCAAACGATCTAAGGATTGCGGACCTAATAAACATCGAAGGATTGCGGATTTAATGAACATCTAACAATTGCGGACTTGATAAACATCTAACGACTGCGGACTTAATGAACATCTAATGATTGCGGACTTCATAAATATCTAACGATTGCGGACTTACTAAAGGACCTAAAAATTGAGGTTTCCTAATTAATCCTATGATGTCGCAATCCGCTCTACGAAATGCTTCTAGACGAATCATGGAGCCTCAATACTGCGGGAATTGATGCAAGAGTTGCGCCAAAGAAGGCAAATAGTGAACTGAACCTTGGGCCTACTTATGCTAGTGTATTTCCATAAAGGAACCGAGTAAAATTGTATGGAATAAAATTATTAAACGAGATCAGCATACATCAATCTCTCATACGAAAGTTGTATATTAAGGTCATTATATCTGAAGAGCTTGTTGCATTGCGATCAGTCCTAAGTGTCCCACAATTGGGCCAAAGGGCCTTTTTGAGTTAGTTTCACCCGATACTCGCGTCAAACTATTCACCTCTCTCGATAGACTATAGGCAAATGCGATGAACCTCCTTAAATTAACAACCTGACACATTGATTTGGTCTGTAAGTAAAGGCTAATGTTCCTCGAATCCTTTTCCTATCTGCGGAGTGCGGATTTTGGAAGCATACGCGTCCCTACTCCTCTTTAATAAACCACTCTATGTATTTCCAATTGGAACACGCAACCTTCGTATTCCGCGTCGTTCAACCAACACTCAATGTTTGTTGGGTGTTGGTTGGAGTTTCGCAGCTAAATCCGCTCCGCGTTGTGATTATTAACCTCGCATTTGTCATCTATGAATCCCTCTGAATTTGTCATCCCGCAAGTACTATCATCGAACAAAGATAAGGAATAGCATTTACTATAACCAGAATTAAATATAATAATAATATGTTTAACGCCATCAAAAAAGCAACCATCAGCGATTTTCCGCAAAAAATTCATCTAAGTCGATAATGAGTCAAACTGTTGTTCTTATTACTGGTGGAAACCGTGGGCTGGGCCTAGGGCTAGTTGAGAGCTTCCTTTCCCTGCCTAACCATGTAAGGATTCTTATGCCAATCTATCTTATAAACGCATCTCGGTTGACGAGTAAAACAGACCGTTATTTCTGCCAACCGGGACACCAGCCATCCAACTTCCAAAGCACTTGCCGACTTGCCCAAGGCTGAAGGTACCAGTCTTATTGTCTTGAAATACGATGCTGGGGTTGAGCAGGATGCTTTTGACCTTGTGAAAGCTCTGAAAGACGAGACCGGAATTAATCACCTTGATATTGTTGTCGCTAATGCCGGCATCTCAAAGTCTTATCCTCTTGTGAAGGATGTCCGGCGAGTTGATATCCAAGAACATATCGATATCAATGCCTACGGTGTGGTATCCTTATACCAGGCCACACGAGATCTTTTGCAAAAGTCGACTAAGAAGCCTATATTCGTCACTATCGGTTCGGGGGCCGGCGCACTTGAGTAAGTCATGAGTATTCTATACCTCTCGAGCTCAAGGAGACTAATAGTCATATTGTAGGAGACAGCCACCAGTCCCGAATGCTGCGTATGGGCCATCGAAGGTTCTGGTAAACTGGTACGGCGTCAGAATTAACGCCGAGGACGAATGGCTCAATGCTTTTGTCTTGGAGCCTGGCTTCGTTCAGACGGACATGGGCAATAAGGCAGCGCAAATCTTTGGCATTGGTGAAGCTCCTACTTCAGTAGAGGAGTCTGTAGGGGGCTTGTTTAAAGTCATTACAACGGCCACCAAGGAGACACATGGTGGTAAGGTCGTGTTGTACACTGGTGAAATTCTGAGCTTTTGATCATATTTTGGATCGAAGAGATGAAGTAGTTAAATGATCCAAGCAACGTCTGTGAAATAAAAATTCTCATGGTTTTCTGAGTAGATGGCATACAAATAGCAGATATATATGATGCATGATAAAGCAAAGAAAGTAAATGCATAATCATGTTATGCTTGAGTGACTTACGACTTCATTCACCGTCTTATTGAGATGGAAAGGCATAGCAATTCCAATCTAATATTTTCCCATACTGACTGACTAGTGTATTCTTATCTAAAAGAAACATCATAGAAGCTCTCTTCTCTTTCTGAATTCTTTTGGGGGACCTCTACCGGTCGATGGTGGACTGGTTCCCCAAGTTCTGCCGAGATGTTCCTCATCTTTTTAACAGCATGCCATTGCTGGTCCACAAAGAAGGCCAATGTTATATGGCTTTTTGATCTTTGAAGAAGCATACAAAGGAGCTTATGTCGGAACGCCTGATATCTGCTAAACCAGATTTTCATCTGTGGAATAGAACGTTCCAATATCATTAAAATATGATTATCCCTAAAATCGTAAAGGCTCTTTAGATCAGCTGCTGCGAAGTATTTACTACTCACTATTGAGAAAATTATCACAGGATTCTGTCCATTGAAGCGTCAGAGATGAACGTATTCTTTGCTACAAAGCTTAGTACTATTTCTATGTTAGTGAATATCTCATATCTCACCTATGTGACCTTTGACTCCTCTTCGCCAACATCATGCCTAACATGTGAGTACGATGGCTGAAGAGAAGATTTTTATACCTACTAACTAATGAAATTTATTCAGTGATGACAAAGCCATAGTCTAGGATTTAGTCGTCTAGTGTTTTGGGTTACGAACTTCGGCAAACTCGACGAGCGTCGGCAAAATTGACGAGCCCTCGGTATTTCTTTCTATCGCTTACTTTCGAAGGCCAAATCCAACTTTATTACACCGTAACATCGTTTTCTAGGGCTACATATAAAGTCTTACCTCGGGTTCGGTTCGGACGGACAGAGTAGCACTTGAGACTCCCAGTTGATCTTCACCGCCAGGGGTCACCAATCTTGGCACACAACTCGCTTCCAGTAACAAGGCAAGATCTAAGACGCCACTGTACAGTGATTTATCTTCATCTGAGTAAGCTTACAATGTGTCTTTACAAGTACGTAATAACAATGCTTCCAATACGAAAGATTGCCGCTGGTATCTGCTTCTTGGAAGAGCCGCCTACAGGGGCAACGTTGAGTTAAGCCCACATCAACTGGTCAGAGAAAGGGGTAAAGGTAGTTGTATCAGATTCAGGAGATTGCGGGTACTCCATGGAGTATTCTGGCAATGGACACATCACATCTCCATTCCCAAGTTGTTTAGCTGCTGCTCGGAAAATAATCCGCACGGAGATGGCCGGAGATGGCACACATCGTACCTGATAAAGGACACGTCGGCAGTTGAGAGTGTCAAGGATAGTCTTCAAAAGTAGCTAAGGCATCCGATTCGTCTTACTTGCTCAATCTAGATATGATCCTTTGGCCCGAGTCGCAGTTGCGGGTACAAAAGCTGCATCACACATATTCATCCTGCACCAAAACGTTTATGTGTGTTCCGGTAAACTTCCCCCAAAAGGATACTAGTGCTTTATACATAATTGGAGCGGTTATTTACCTATGATATGTGGCACGACGTGGCAAGAAAAGGTACCTGGGGTGGCAATTCTCTAGCATCAAGCTCCCCAATTTCATCAGGTGCCAGTAAACTAGTCTCACATGCCTCGAAACAGCTTTTAGCACGTACCAGATTATATCTCGTCGAAGATAAGAATTGGGCTATTGAAAAGAGATATCGATATGCCTTGAAGAAAAATCGAGAGTGCGAATATGTACCTGCTAGTACCAACACCAATGAGGGCGCCGATCATAATGGGCTCCAAGGATGAGATAGTGTATTGCCAACTATGATGTTATAGTGACTTCATTTTGCCGTAGTAGCGAGCAGAGATACGGTGTGATCTGAACCGAAAAAAGAGAGTGAACATCTTTGTGTGTTTCACGCGACACTATTCACTTTGAAAAGATTTAAATGCTGGCATATTCAGAATGGAATAGTCAAAGCCACAAGTGTAATTATCGCCCTTAAGTACTGCAGACGTCTTATCTCCAACCATTGTACTCACTTCGGATTCTTTTTCGTATTCTCTAAACTCTCATTCACGGACAATTGAGCTCATCTCCCACCCATGCAACCAAGTGGTCTCCTAGTGAAGTGGCTCCTCTTTGCTGACTTCAATAGCGGTGTAAATTCGTCCCATGTAATCTCCTCTTTAAGGCAAGACTTATTACAAACCAGCATAGACAATCTGTTCAGCAGCTGTCGTGAACGCCATGCATTGGAGATGCGCCCTTCTGATCGACGTGCAGGCATCTGAGCCCCATCCGTATCCGCCGTTTCCTAATAGGTATATGCAATACTCCTAATTAATAAATTAATACGCCCGGAGTCAAGCAGGGCAGCGGAATGATACTGATAACACTGAATTGTCCCACCGTTAGGAGCGGTTGAAGTCAACCCACCCTAACTTCCAGTATGGGAAATTAGTGGCCAATCAGGTTGCTATTGACTAGGTAATGTTGATAATCTTCACATCTCATTCAGGAGTGAAAAAATTGAAAGTATTGGAAATACAGGAGCAACACATTAGTACTAGTGTTCTCTTAATATATTAAGTATTAGTCACTGCCTAGGTAAAACTAATACTGAAATTCCGGTCCCATGTACAAGTACGGAGTAAATAAGCACATCATCTTAGTTGTGCCTAGGGCGGGTATTGACAAACGGTCCAAAGTATCCCTGTTTATCGATCTGACGTGCATAGCCAAGCCTAGGTGGCGGTCCGCATTGACAGCAAGGGGTTAGGGCCTCTTACAGGCCAGTATTACGGAGTGCAGGAAGCAAATGTTTCCATCATTGTTACCGCGATACTTTGCGCCGCATACGAGGCTCCACGTGAGATGGATCCTTCTACAACAGCAGAACAGCCATAGCATAGAAATGGCGGCAGGGATTTTCCTATGATTTATTTACATATAGCATTCGGCCCAATGCTCCAAATTTCTCAGTGTATTATTATTAGATTACAAGCTGAGCCGCGAAAATACCGTCATAATGTCTATTCCAGAGGACCCGCTAGAACGTCGCCGTCTGCAGAATCGCATGGCGCAACGCCGTTTCCGATCTCGCCAGAGTATGTGCAACTCTCACAATGAAGCGTCTCTTATTGTTTTCCCAATATCTTACCAACTCTAGAAAATCAAGAGCAACGAAATGCCATTGAATTGGCCACTCAGCTGCAAAGTGCCGCAGCCTCATTGTATTCTGAGTCTGTAAATATGGAAGGCCGCCTGGAGGACTTTTCAAACACAGCAAACACAGCACACGATGTATCATCGCTACGCGGAGGCTACTCTGCCTCTTTGAACGGCGTAGGAGGGATTCATGACAGTTTCTCGCTATTTGATAGCAGTAACAGGCATGACCATTTCGTCGGGTTGGATGCAAATGGAAATTGTATACCATACGCCCTGTCAGAGCCAGTACCTAGTACGATATCAACATCTCCCGGTAACTCGTCCCCTCTCGATGTTCTAGGATCGGGCAGGATGCAACATCGCAATTCATCACCAGCCCACTCGGACAACTATTTCTCGTCTGAGGATCACCTGTTGGAATCCGCAATCATCGCAACCAACGATCTGATGAAGACAACTAACTTTGGATCACCAGATCTATCAAGTGCAGATGCTAGCCCTAGGGCCAGTGATTCTTGTGCTATGAGCGATCCCGGCTGGCTTAGCGCTCTGCACATGGCGGCGAGGCGGGGCCATGTAGGGATCGTACGTCTCTGTAAGTGGCTCCTCGAGATCGAAGTAACCCGCAGTTGCAATTGTGCGGGTTTGTCTTTTCACAATACACGTACCCATTCTGCTTGCTACGAACGGTTTGACGAAAAGAATCTCTGATCCAGAATGACGCTGACAATGGATGCTATAGTGCTGCAGAATTGCATGGATACCAATGAACCAGACAGCGATGGCCTAACGCCCTTGATGCATGCGGCTGCAGGCGGCCATGAAGAAGTTGTTGGCCTACTATTGAGCCATGGGGCTCGGCTCGGGGATCGAGACAACCGACGGCGGTCGGTTTTGCACTGGGCTGTGCTTACATACAGAGAGGCTGTACTTCGACTGCTGCTCAAACATGCCGCCACTGACGATCCTCTTTTGATTGACGCCTACGATGAATCGGGATGCTCTCCCTTGCATGCGGCAATTGACTCAGGATTCGAGATTGGCGTCAGCATATTAATGGAGTTCGGCGTCAACATACACTCCAGGGCAAGGAAGCCCTGAGGCCTATAGGATACGGTAGCCAACCAGCGGCTCAATCAGCAAACCAAACGAAGCTAGGCTGCTCCAAATGAATCCATCACAGCGGCATATTCCATCTGAATCCCTGTTATCGCCACCATGATCCGTCTTTCTTTCATTCTTTGACCCCTTTCCGCCTCTCACCCCACGCTGCACAAAGAGAGAGGACGGAGAATTCTCTCAGATCGTCTGAAAAAGCAACTACTGAATGAAGCAACTCCGCATCAGCCTCTTCAGGAAGCGGCTTGAGGCACAAATTGAGATGGATCTCCGCCTTGGTTCAAGACAAATTTTATCACCGATGTCTCGGCGGAAGTGGGGCCGGTCCGCGGATCTCCGGATAGTGGGGCCTCCGGTACCTGGTCGTACCTTATTTACAGGTACAGCCGAGCCATGAGGACAGGCCAGGATCTACGCTTAGTGAAACGTCTAGTGGCGGCTGTCGGTTGATTCGGGTGCCATAGCAGTAAGGAGCACTTGGACCGGAGAGTCTTCCACGGAGAATAAGCGGCCCCGGTAGTGCCGGTGTTTATGTGCCGGCACTAGTAATAGCGCCCGGCAAAGGGAGGAGAGTTGGACATTTCCCTCATCTAAGCAGTTAGAAGGGGATTAGAGTACGAGGACATGGTTGAAAAGAAGTGAAGAGGGAGACTTGGAAAACTACCAAGAATCCTTACAGTGGGGGTTCATGCATGATTACCAAGGCTAATGCGTGCTTACTCTCTCCCACCACAATATAATAGTAGCCTACGTCCACGATATTCGCCGGCTTGGCCCGTGTACGTTTTTTAGTACGCGACTTTAAGTTAGATGTTTCCATATATATGATTTTCAAGGTGTTTGTCAAAAGAGCTGCCAAATGTGATATTTGATAGGCACCTAATCCTTCGTAACTGGGGCTAGTAAATTGGAGGGGATGTGCAGAATGCGAATGCGATTAGATTCCGCCAAGATAGCATGCTCACCTCAGATGGACCAAACCCGATATAACCGTGATTACCTTATGGTCAGTAACATCGCCTTTCGCTTTTCATATGCCAAGCCTTAACGGCCTTCGCTTGTACTCGTACGCCGGTCTTGCCAGGGTTAAATGGCCGATTCGCTCCGGAGTTAACTCCGGTACTCATGACCAATGTGTGCCACGTTTTTGATCAACCCTGTGTCGCTGATCATTTTACGATAGGGCGGTACGGAGAACAGGGGCTTCCATACATATTATTGTGGAAACACCGTGAATTGTCCTCTAATTGGACACTATGAGATACTCAACAAACCCCTGCCAAGTTCACCCACGGGGTCCCGAGCAAGCGGTTGGCAAAAAAAGAAAAAAAAAGGCCCAGGGACCCCAAAATGAACATGTGCACACAGTTGTGCATGTTGTGGGTTTCTGTGTGCCGATCCTTTCTCCAGTCTCTTTCTTTTTTTTTTTTTTGGACAAACCGCTTGCCGAGTTAGACACGTGTTTAAACAACCTCAAGGTATTAATGAATTTGCCGAAAAATCTTGATTTCGTCATTGTGCATTATATGCAGCATTTGTTGTCAAGGCATATTTGTCAGATGAACGGCAGCAAAGTCCCTCATGGGGACTAGATGCAGCTGGGCATGCTCGTATATCCAATAAACAAAAGAACCCAGCTGAATCCTCATCTCAAAGAGGCTGAGTGTTTCCAGATCCTCCTATCGTAACACGCCACAGATATTGCCGCGGCCGCGGTACGCGTGCCAGAGCCGCACCTCATCTCGGCGTTTCGCATGCTGACTGGCGGGATCTGTTTCAAGATGCAACTAAGAAATCCGCAGATAGTATTACCACGCAATACTTGTTACGTCCGACTATCTCGGTACGCCGTTTCACGCTGACCCATCGTTGTAGGTGCAGAGGGGGTGGGGGGTAGGAAGGTCTCTCATGCACATATTTTGCCTGTAATCGAAGCGAAAGCCTTTTTCCGGGGGCTATGCAACGTACCCTATTTTAGATCCTTGTTCTAGAAAAATCTCAACTCCAAGTGCATGTAAAACGGCCGGATACAACCTCTCAGCTGGCTGCGAGCGATTAACTTGTCTCTGTTTTGATAATGCCCAGCTGTTATGTCGCAAAAGTTCGCTAAAGCAGCCTAGATCTTTGCCCCTGCAGTAGTAACCGTCTTATTGAAGATGTCACAGGGTCGAGGTCAGACGGTCAGACATACACATTCACATCCTAAGAAGTGAGACTCACTCTAATAGTCGTCCCAAAGTCAATTCTCAGAATGGCAGTTTCACTGTTTCTCTCCAGAAAATAGCCGAGCGAAGGAGATTTCTTCGTTTGCTCAGAGAAGAATCAGCCCTAGGCTCTTTATAGCTAAGACACCTTATCTGAGTGTTAGTGCGAGCCAGCATCGGATGTAGCTATATCCGTTGTGCTCACATTTGGAGTACAATGATGGCTCCGGAGACGAAGATCTGACAGAGATCGAGAGGAGGGCATAGAGGGTATTTAGTGAAAAGGAAATTGTGGTCACTGTTATTTTGCCTGCCTGTGAGCTGCTGTTGGGGATGTCACACACTCCACAAAAGACGTTGCACTCCACAAAATCCCGCTGAATCATAGGCATCCCTTATCCATGACATTTTCTCTAGCTGGGAGGACTCCTGTCATCTTGCCTTGACAGGACCCTTGAGGATCAGGAGAAGGATCCATTAGTACGCACATGGGGAGCAGGTTTCATGTGACAGGGTCACTTTTGCAACCTTCTCCAATGTCAATCCTCAAGAGGTGCGTCTGATCGGCCGGAGCGGCCGCTTAGCATATGCAAGTCAGACAGGATGAACACCAAAATCCACAAGGACCGGGGGTCTGCAGAGAATCTCTATATTAATGACAAGTCAGTTGGATGAATGTGTACATTATCATCTCATATTGGTGGATTTCACAGCCACGATGAAGCACGGTGGAACTGCAGTGTATCAAACAGCCTACTCGCAGATTCCCGCCTGCAGTGTTACATTATCTGGTTTTCCGGCGAACTAACCAGTTGGAGTATTACAGCTAACAGTAGTAGCAGATCCCAACTGAAGAATTGTTTTCCCCATTCAGCAAGATATGCGCAACAGCATCCTCGTCTTACTCACGCGGAAGACAAATTATAGTACAGGCTTTCAGCGGGGCTATTCTAACGGTCCGTCTCATTATATACCTACCTGTAGGTCATATTGGATTTGAAGTCAGAGTAAGCAAAGTGGGGATATCATGTCCAAGTATGGTTGATTTTACGAGGGGCGGGAACTACTCAGCCGTGGCGATCGGGGAGTTTCACGAGCGTGGCAGGAGGTTAGCGTTACTACAATCAGGAGCCTCTAGTCACTCAGGCGCAGTCTCTTTAGCTTCCGGAAAGATCACCTCTCGCAGATGTTGTGAGTGGGCTCGTCTTATAGGTGGGCTATTTCTGGGCAGATAACATTGCATTATCTAGATACCCATCTCCACAGAGCAGGCAATGACCAAGTAGCCACGGCGCTAAGGCAAGAATAAGATCAAAGATAATGACTCTTCGCTTTAGACTTGAGCGCGTTTGCAGCAATACGATTACTTGTTTGATGATAAATAGTCAGATATACAGCCCGAGGATTCATCGACATACTCGAGAAAGAGCAGCTTCCTCTCTGCCCTTTTTCTCTCCGAAGTATTGTAGATCTCTAGGTTAAAGAAGGAGCAAATACACAGATCATCTCGGAGTCTAGGCCGTTTTCGTTTGCCTGCACATGTTGCTGTCCAATGATGGCCCTTCAGGAGGGCTACTTTGGACAACCTGCTCGCGAAAATTTACTGATTCGACGCAATTGGTGGGGGCCCTGCAGTTGATGAAGCACGATGATGATAACTTGTACCATCTGGGCTAATCTCGGTCAATATATCTCGGTCAATATGCACCTGATTTTACGGATTATGACATACCATGAGTTTGGCAAATCATATAAGCAATTCTTCAGAAGCGTATTCTCTGCTGCCTACTCGTACACGACAAGGATTCCCCCACTAATCATTACATATCATCTTTGAACATGGCCATTCCACCAATGGGGGGTTTAATGTTACGCTCTGAAGCACAGCCATACGCAGGCTATAGATTAGAGCCCTGCAATCACATTCCTCCCCATGTACCTTCACTCAGATCACGGAGCGCGCTCCGTATTTCCCTCCACGACTCGCTACAAATGGCAAGCAAAGAAACCGGGGTATTGTGCCATCCACAAGTATGTCCCAACTTTGATCTTCGGATAAGCCAGGATGTTTCTCCGCCAACGCTGTGGGGGTTCATGGGTGTGTGGATCAGGCACTTCGCTTCGTAGGCAAGATGAGCTTGCGGAACCTTCGATTAGCTGCCGAAATATGGAGTAGAGTTACAGCCCGTTAGCCCGTAGAGGTAATATTCGTAAGGTAAACCCTTGGCATTTCCCAGTCGGCCGTACCGTACGTGTTGTTTTGGAGGTCGATGACATCTCGGAATTCCATGGACGCTGAAACAAAATCTTCACCTTGGCACACACGCGTACCAGTTGTTTACTCAACTCGGAATCTTACACATACCGATCCCAGCTAGAGTTTTGGTTAATGCCAGCATTCATATGTTTTGGCAGCACTTTCGTTAGATACTAGTAATGGTTACCAATTTCTGTTAGTGTGGGAAACACATTTCGTGCTCTGTAAATGTATTCCTTTCAATTTTGACCTTGGCGGTTGAATGCCACAGCTCTGCCTAATCCTACGCTAGATTGGCCAATAGCATACAAGAATCCCATCATTGTTCTTAACTACTGATGCCTCACAAAAGCACCTGCCGGCTCAATATGACTAGGTAGTACTGCAATTCCTCATGCCGTATCCAGCGGTTGATCTTGGATGGTGGAGATACAACGCTTTCGCGATTCGACATATGACAACGCCAAGAACAATGCCTAATTCAGACAGTTACATGTAAATCTTATAAGAGCTTCATGCACTAGGATGTTGTTTTCAGTGCCTTTATTGGGTATGAGATAAAACACCTCAAAGATTTACAAAAGATTACTTGCTTATTTCGGTGCGGACAGCATAGTCTAGCTTCTCCATTAGCAACCAAACGCCCTTATCTAAGCACTATTCGTTACCAGAAAGATGATTCCATCTTGCTAAAGATTCATCATTCGAATTAATTAGAATCTGTCGTCTTCTTCCGTCTCCACTTAAAGTCCCTGCATTCAACCTTTGACACAAGTGCTACCTATAAGCATGGCTCACCCCTACATCTACATCGCCATTCATGTAGGGGCGTGACAATCTGCATGTCAGTGAGCAACCAACTGGGATAGTGGTCTCCGCGGAGGTAATTTGTTGAACCACCTCTTCGTGCTGCATGACCCCCATTCTACAGCAAGATCTGACACGACAGGCCTTTGCATCCCTGCATTCACCCCAGACGTGGCTTATGAGCAATTCTCAATATTAGTGCGGCACACTCTATTCTAGGGTTTCGGGATTATCTGCTACAGTATTGCGCGCGGATGCGGCACCCGTTATTGGACGTCCTATAGGACCCTTGGCATCAAATATCCCCGACCAAGGTAGGGTAGCATCAACAAAGTAGACAGATAACGGCTTTAACGGAAGTTCTAAGCCGCTCGACATTCTTTCCTAGTTAGGTTGTCTTAAACCAGAAACGCTTTTGGTTATCAGATGGCCATACAACAATACGGAATGCATGGCAATGTACAGGGTCGCAAGTGGCAAATCTAGACATGGAGAGAAAACAGGTATCCAAGGCTGCCCATGAGTGGCCAGTTGTTCTTTCTTTCGCTTTTCCTCGTGAGATTATCGTGAAAGAGATGGTAATAATGATGCGTTGGCGACCATGGTGGGCATCAATATTGAGTAGCAATCTGTTCTTCGAAAAGTCAAAAGTAAAGCTGGTATCACGGCGATTGTATGGCTTGAATCATGTCACGTATTGTCTCATATACGAGACAATTCCTATTTACGGCTTCATTGTGACAATTCTACAGTAATTTGACCAGGCCTCAGTGAATCAAAGTATATTCACTCTTGAATTTGTTTTGGGTAGCTCGGTTCAAGCTCAGTATATTGCTTCAAATGAACATCTGAAATAGAATACTTCAACAAGATTTGCCATTTGTTTATTGACGTATAGATCAATGACGTGGTTTCTGAATCACAGGCTTAAAACCACGTCGCTAGCCTCATCTAATATTGAAGCAACGTACATACCTAAATTTAACCGCTCGTTAATATTCTTGTAATGGTGTACTCATAAGCGATGCCTAGTACTGCTTTATATCCATTATCGTCTTTCGGCGCTGTGCAATGGTAGTTTACTTTCGTGACTTCACTCTTAAACAAAGGCATTCATCACAATGCTCCAATACCTGATTCCTGTTAGCAGGCACCAAGGCCAATCGTATTTTCGAGTCTGCGTATCCAGATTGCAGATGTAATTATTCCGCAATTATCGAGCAACAGATTCATATCAGAAGTGCCACCCAGCGTTCCGTGATCTCAATAAGCGCTCACGAGCTCGTATTCTCTCTCCCCTCTCCCGAAAGCTAACCATTCAGCTTGTACCAGTCTCGCTGAGAGGAACGAGCGTCAAAGGCTGCTTTCAAAACGAAACAAGTATTCCAAACTACTTTTAATAAAGATAGCTAGTCTCTTCTTGTGAATAGAGGAGACTTCTGTTAAGGCTTATGAAGGTGAGAACGATACATGTAGCTTGCTTTGACAACATCGCGTCACATACAGTTGTATGATTGGAAGTATTTGCTGTGTATATATACGGAATGCATCAAATAAATAAATTAGTCATCGTGGATAGCAAAATATCCAGTGTTTCCTTTGTATGCCCCTGTTGGAGTGAAGAATCCACCATTTCCCCCATCAACGTAGTGACCTTGAGCAAGAACAGCATTGACATCATTTCCTTTCGTGATCATCAATTTTCCGATTTAAAATACCGCAGGTAATGGGTTTTCTAAAATTAATTTAAATATACAATGGATGTGGAAAGAGAAATAATTGCCAGAAAGACTTCACTGTGCTCGATATAACCCTAGCGCAGCTGTATATTGCAGCCTCTCGAATCCCTTATTCTTTCCCATATGATCTTCGCCTACAAGTAAATATCTAAACAGCTTATAGGTCATTGGTTAAATCAACTCTGGTCCGAACTGAGGCTGCAGAAGTGGGACTTTTTAAAGCTTTAGCGACTGCGCCATACATTGCCTCCCTCATGCTCTCGAAGTTTGAGATATCTAAACGCTGTTGTTTGGTGGCATTCTTGTGAAATACTATCAGTTCTTACTTCACGAGAGAAATTAAATGATGGAAGTTACCTTCCTTTGTAAATACTCAATCGAAAACTATAGGCTATGAGGAAATCCGCTGGCATTAGAGGAAAATCTTGCTCAAAGCAAAAGCAACCCATCACTGCATGCGATGAGCACAACTCTCTGCTGCTAGGATCAAGCGATAGAAGCACTTCTATATAGATATTTACCGTTATGAGAGGAATGTCTTGACCTTTCGATAACTTTGTCGCTTTTGACTAGATCAGTCAAAGACATTTGAGAGGGATATCCTCACAATAGGAGCCACGGCAAAGATGGCAAGAAGAAGTCCTCACGCTCCTAAGTTCAGAAACAGTTTGACTAGCCATGATCTAGATTCGCTATCGGAGGTATAGCTGCGTAACTTGGGACGACCTTTGTAGGCTTCAGCACAGATGGTGCACAAAAGGCATCCGCGTCTACATGAACAAGCACTTTCTCTATTTTCTTCATCCATGGACTACTAGTGGGTGATGAACGAATGAGTTGTTGAAGGTACAGCTTGTCAATTGATCAAATGTCGCCCAAAAGGACATAATTTCGTTTTCACAGCCGAGGTCAGAAGGATGAAGTTCGCTGAAACAAAGCTCGTAGTTCAGATTCAGAAAAATACTACAATAAGATACTGCATCACGGTATGAGTTTTGGTTTGTATATGGGTATGGGAATGGAGAAAAGAAAGTCAAAGACAATGTTAGCCATGGCTCATAAACTAGCTCAGAGACATCTTCCAACCTACTAGCCAATGACTTCGTAACGAATCTTCAAAGTCCATGAGCAAACTAACGCATGTAGCTCTGGCTTGTTTTCATGATGGCGGTGATGAGATACTAGAGTGAAGATAGTTGACGTATAAGTTAATCGAGGCTAAAGTTGGGTTGAGGCTCCATTATTTATTGCATAAGGGCTTCGATTGTTCAATTACTTTAAGTACGTGGCAATGGAAGTTTTCCATCCAGATGTTTAGCTACATCAATAACTCGAGAGCATCTTTTGGGGTTGCAACGCTTATAGTTACGCTTGGCCTCCAATCAAAAGAACAGACTTCTCATACTAAAACAGTTTTAAATAGATACAAATACATACAACTGAATCTACGATTTAAAGACGGGCTGCACTAAACCGTGAATCCAAAGTTGCAATCGGTTCGGCGGATACTGCGTGGGGCTTCGTCCCATGGACTTCGTGAGGCTTCAAGACAAGCCACTCAGCACTCATATCTGTTTAAAAACA
This sequence comes from Trichoderma camerunense, assembly GCF_050948025.1. NCBI lineage: Eukaryota > Fungi > Ascomycota > Sordariomycetes > Hypocreales > Hypocreaceae > Trichoderma > Trichoderma camerunense. Next base: position 1,679,742 of record NW_028145366.1, read on the forward strand.
TATTAACCAAGCTGGCACGAAAGGTAAGCCTTGCGATAGCCTCAAGCACATCGAAAGGCTAACTTTATCCAGGCGATGCGTTGTAATTGACCGTTGCTTGGCTCTTCTGTGAAAGCCAAACCCTTCAGTTCATTGCGCGTCCTATTAGTTGCCAGCCAATAAACCCTCTGTGGCATCCGTCTGAACTAGATTTGCCGTCTTCCCGAGCTCTACCGCAAAAACTTGTCTATTTCCGTCCTCACACATCGCCAAGGACGCCTCTAAACCCAAGCTGTCAGCCACTGCATCGCAGGATTGGCAGTCAAGCAAGGATTACGGGTCAGTCTAGCGGCATGGGGTAAGATTATGGTCGCACCAGGGCATCCTCGCGTTAGCTAACCTGTTCAGGTATATCAAGTGAGTTGTCTCGGATTTCGCGACGAACGACATTTCAACAATCCGAGTTGCACTTGGGCAGAAGGCGAAAGGTTCGCAATCGCAAGAAGTTTCTTGACTTGGCATACAGACTAACCGAGTGCAACAGTGGCGATGATGGCTTCTTCATCCGCTCCACTCTCTGTCGAACCCCAATCGCTAGTCTTGACAGCTAAGCCGCGTGGGCGTCGCAGCAGAGGCTGTATTACCTGCCGACAACGAAAAGTGAAATGCGGTAAGATGAAGAATCTTCACTCTTTGTTCAATTCAGACTTGGAACCCTCGCCTAACTTATTTACTTCTCGGCTTCAAAGACGAGAAGCTTCCTCACTGTCTCCGATGCCTAAATAGTTCGCGCGAGTGCCTGGGATACGGGAATCCCCAGGTCTTCATCAACCAAGTGTTGGCGACAACACCGTCCGCGAAGACGGAGGAGAAGGACATGACAGTAGTTACTAAATTCTCCACCACTAGTGTAAATTTCCCCTTGACGGTATCCCCTGACGTCGGAGGGCAAGACGTCGTCATCTCGCATCTGATAAACAAGTTCCCCATCGATTTTGCATGGAGGCTTCCACCAGGAGCAAAAGGTTCGCCCTTGTCTGCCGTATTTACGAACTTAAGCAGACGCTCGACCGCCTACGTCTCAGGAATATGTCTTGCCCAGGCGTTTTATGCTCGGGCCCACAAACGGCACGATCTTATGGCACATGCAACAGTCCTGTATAGCCGCTCATTACAGCATCTCCGCCAAGACCTACAGGTATTAGACAGGAGTACATCTGCAGCCTCTATGTACTCGAACTTGTGGAGTTCATTTCTGCTCTGCCTTTACGAGATCGTATCTGGCGTTAGCTCGGCCGGGTGGCTAGAACACTGCCATGGCATCACCGCTCTTGTATGTAGGCTGTCAAGATTGATTAAATCGGTCGATTTACCGTGGAGCTGACAGGTCGTTCAAGATTCAAATGCTAGGGCCTCATGCGTTCCAGGAGCTTGGCGCAAATCTCATGTTAGAGACCTACCGAGGCTTAATTGTGGGCGTCCCACACTCTTTTCCTTCGTGGCGTCTTGATGGAACTAACACTTCTGTTTGTACAGATTGTGAATTTCCTCGTGAAACGAAAGCGTTGCTTCCTGGAGGCTCCTGATTGGAAGACCGTCCCCTGGACCATCAAGAGGAAGTCACTAGGTTCGCAGCTCCAGGATCTTTTCTGTGACGTCCCAGGGCTTATGGAGGAGGTGGATGAGATAATGCAACAGTCAGCACTGGGTCATGAGACTGACTCTATGGAAGAGAATCTACGCGAGAAGGTGTCAATCCTGATGGAGAAAACATGGCAGCTCCGTTGGCAGTGGGAGGCTGCGAACGCTAATGCATGCAAGGAGGTAACATCCGCAGAATATGGCTCGGGTTCGTCAAGAGACCGGGGACCCTCGCCTTTTGCAACTGTTTTTCACTTTCAGAGCATGGACCGAGCCATTGACATTGCCTTTTTCAACACTATCCAACTTCTTCTCGACACCCTGCTGGATCCCCTGGGGTCTGGACCAAGGCTGTTTTTGAGCCCATCACAACCACTCACGGGACCCTTTACGAATCCTTTGCTTCTTCCGGGTCAAGGGAGCAGAGAGGATCATGCTCTTGAAATCTGCCGAATCGTCGATTTCATGTCTCATTGCAAACATGATAGCCTGGGCATGTTTATGCTCATGTTTCCTTTGTATGTGGCACGCTCATGTTTGGTTCAGCGTCCAGATGTTAGCGCTTGGATAACGAGTACTTTGAGTACATTGGTTCTCGAGAAGGGGTTTCATATTGGGGGACATTTGTCAAAAGAGGAGTGATCTTAATTCGACACTGGCAAAGAAAGATATCATGGGTAGAATCGTTTTCACTGCTCTCAATGTGTTTTTTAATATCTCGACAAGAAATTTAGAATAGGTATCAGATTTAATGAACGACGTTATGATCTATGGTATCTACAAACTCGAATCGTAAACCAAGCAAACAGGAAGCAAAGTGAAAACATAAACGCTCTAGTACAGTCAAGAATCAGAAGTCTCCGCCCTTGGGAACAACCACAAGAAAGCCAATTCTTCTGAGGCTCCTCTCTTCTCTGTCCTTCTTTTGGTAATTCTTTTCTGCCTTCTCCTTCTCCTTCTCGTATTTCTGCTGTGCCCTATATCGACGCTCTTCGAGACGTTCCAGATCTCTGTTTGCTCGGCGGTCGTCGACATCAATGCCCTTCTTCTTCTCATTGTATCTCTCCAAGGAATTCTCATACTTCTCGAGCGCTTTCTGGGTCGCTTTGTCGTGTTTGTCGTTTACCTTGACTCTCTTCTTGAGCATAGACTTCTCTGCAGACTTTCGTTCCGCCTCGCTAATGTACACATCCACCTTGCTCAGGACGTTGGACGGATTAGCAACTGGCGGGAGCTCTTCGATGTCCAGAGGTGAGATCCATGGGTCGAGAGCCCTCAAGCGGCGTTCCTGAGCACTAATGGTCTTGAGCTCGTTGGCTTCCGCCAGGCTTTGGAGAGATTCCAGAATAGGCGACTTTTTATTCACGTCTCCCTTTTCGTTCAAGATTGGCATGTTGGTGAGCTTGGCGACAGTCTTTAGCTTGACAATCTGCACTTCTAGACCTCTAGGATTGAAGATTTCTTTGTTTGCTTGGCGAATGACGACCTCGGATCGAATCTTTGACATGGCATAAGTCCCAACCATGGCACTAAGACCAGCAGCCGTAGAAACAATCTGGGCAGTGGGTTCAGGCACGAATCCAACAATGTCTGAAGCAGCTCCGAGGAGGCGCAACGGTGGGCTTTGGACAATGTTGCGGTTGAGTTGATCTACAAACTCCAAAAACTCGACTTTCGAAATGTTCGAATTGGCCAGTGCGGGCGGATAGGCTCGTAAAAAGGCAGAACCCACGTCTGCGTTTGTGGATGGAATTGCGATGATTCTTTTGGCATTGCCGATGCTGACCGAGCTTTCCAGAGTCAGGGCTTGCTGTTGCTTGACCAAAATATCTTCGTATGGCGGCGGCTCAGAGTCTGAAGAGCTTCGTGCGTATGGTGATCCCTCGAGCTCGGCAATGGTGGTTTCTCTATAGGTCTCATATGGGAGATCTTGTTTAACATTGACAGTCGAGATACCCATGGTGTATATAGCAAGTTTATAAAAATGGCAAGGTGGTCTTGTACGCTAGTTTGTGTGGTATTGAGTGGACAATGTTGTAGGCCGATTGCTTTTTGATGTTGATGCTGAGTTGGGAGAAAAAACAGTTGTTGGTCTGGTGAAACCTCTCTCTTTAAATCCTTCAAACTCATCATCAGTGCCCTTGCTCATCCTGTGTTCTGATTCTACAAATAGATGCCTAAAGTCTTCAACAGATCCTCTCAGCCTTGCGCGCACGACCCAAATGCGTAAACTTACTGCGAGTTGGTTCATTCCTTTCGGACACAGCGTTTGAGTAAGCTGCAGATCAGGGCGACACTAAACCCAAACTCGCTAGCTATGGCGAGATGAAGGGCAGACTCTCCATTAGTGCAAATCCTTGGGGTGAGACCTGTAACGCTAAGAAACAGGGGAAACAGGGGTTTGTGGAGAGAGGCGATTGCATTCATTGCTGATGAAAAGAGGTTAGTGATTCGAGTTCCATTCGAGTTCCATTGTATCAAGGCTCAATGAGATTCATTCGAAGTTTGGTGAGGGTATTCGTTCGAGCTCTCCATTCGAACCCTCCATTGGGCCGTTGATAGGGAAACTCTTTCGAGCGTGCGATGCGAGCTTTTGCTGGCTATCTCGGCACCTTCATGACGACGCTCCTCATCTCAAAATAGCAGAATGCTGATGTAGGCGATGATGTGTTGCCACATGCCACGCGGCGCATTGTGACACAAGACAATGCCCACGAGGAAATCGCCGCAACTGTGGAAGAGGAAATAATAAGAGCGGTATGAGGTTTCTCTGCACTGAGGGGCAGCAATACCTATTTAACGGCACGGGAATCTGGCAGAAGGAAGGTATGTAGTAGTATGAGTAATGCACGGAGTATCGGAACTACACCCTTTAAGATCTGGCTATGTCTATGGCTGATTGGTCTTGGCACGATCTCTTCAGTCCTTTCGATCATGGAAAGAATCGACACCGATTTCTCGAGTCAGTCTCAGGTCGTATTTCTCTACATCTTACTGGCTTGACACTCAGCTTCTCGTTACCCTTGGTCGTTTTTGTCCAAATATGTGAGGTGGCTGGCTGCTGTGTGTCACACTCAAGAATTCGCACTCATGGCAGTTAACTATTGGCCTGTATTTAGAAACACTACCTAATTGTCACAGGTACATATGAGTTGATGCCCCGGCCCGCGTATCCGGTGTTTTGTTATAGGGTAAACACCTGTATGTGGAACATCTACGATTTACGGCCGTATACGACGAGCAATGGTCTTGACACAGTTTTTCTGAGTAGTAATGATGTGGTAATACAAATTGCTTCACCTGAATCTCGAGCTACAGCAGCATAATATGAAGAAACTCATGTTGAATTTGTCATACAAGCTTACAGTTGTCCGCAATGAATCCGCACGATACATGTATAGGTACATGTAGATGCCGAAGAGAGCAATAAGCCGCATAAGGTAAGAAGCGCTTTACCCCAATAGGAAAGCGCGCGTCCTCCGTTTCTATCATCATCAGTCGGATACTGTAGGCGGAAGAGAATCAAGTCGGACTCATAAAGTTTCTGAGCAACAAACTGTCTCTAAAATGTAATCCAACAAGGACTCTATTAATTTGTATTATTCTATACACTCTATCCATTGAACCCTATTCCACTGAGCAATGCCTTCCCTGGCCTGCTGGACCTGCCGGCTCCGGAGAAAGAAATGCGACCGGACTCAGCCGATATGCCGGAGTTGCGCCAATCTGAACATCAGTTGTTGCTACAGCAAGGACCGTCCCGATTGGATGGATGGAGGCGAAAAACAGATGCAGATGACACAGGCCATCAGGGCCCAAGTGAAGCAAGGAACCTCAGCTCGTCGTGGCAACGAGGCCACCATCCGGGTCTTTTCACTTCATGATGGCCAGCACCAGCAGACTGAAACCATTGAAACCACACCGGCGAGGCGCGAGACATCACAAGACAATTCCAGTGTAGATCAGACAAGCTCTAGCTCTCCTGCGTCTGCGTCTACGCATGTAACATCTCAGGAAGATACGAATGAGTTTCTCACTACCTTGTATCTCGATACCGTCTTGCCGGCGCTGTTCCCTCTGTACGAACCGGCGACTCTCTCCGGCGGTCGCTGCTGGGTACAGACACAGTTAAAGTCAAACAAGGCAATCTATCATAGTGCGCTCAGTCTCAGCGCCCATTACTTCACCCTGTTGCTAGCCAAAGATGCGAACCACACTCTCCGCACTCCTTGCGAACAGCACGTGTGGGACACTCTGGCGATGCACATGGACGCGGCGATCCACGTCATCAAGCAAGACATGGATCGCTACCATAAAGAAAGTAGCCAATCGGACGTATTCTCCAAGCTGAATGTCCTGGGCGGCGTTACGCAGTACTTGATCTTTGCCACAGCGATGCCCCAGGATGCAGGTTGGAAGATGCATTTGTCGGCGGCCTTGACATTGCTAGATGAAGTGTTTCAATCACATGGAATGAAAAATGGAGAATATTCCCTAGAAGAAGTTTTACAAGCCATGACTAAGCCCTCGATATTCGAAGGCATCCATCTTGGATTCCATGTATGGAACAAAGACCAAGCTGCCTTTCAGTTTTTCGCCTCTTTTCTGCTATACGTTGATATCATGGCTAGCATTCAGTTGGGAAGGCCCCCTCGGTTTCAGCACCATCACAGGGGTTTGATAGCCGGCTGTGAAGTGCCTATGGCTCTGGATGGCCAACCTCGACAGCTTCTCGAAATGGAGTCTTACGTTGGCTGTCCAGGGTGGATTCTTACTATCCTCGGTGAGATCTGTACAATGGAAATAGCAAAGCATTTCGCTCAGCGTGAAGGTGTGGATTTTATGAAGGAGACCAAAGCAGAGAATCATGAATTGATGAAGAAATTGCGACGAGGCATGACGGAAGTTGACGCCACCATCCAGTCAGAGTTTCTTACAACGCAGTTAGACACTATAAGACTGGGTGAGCAACACCAAAAGACACAGGCTAAGAAACTCGCACTCATAAGGAAAGCTTGGCTACATGCAGCTATGATTTATCTGTCAGTGGTCGTTGATGGCTGGCAGCCGGGCAATCCCTTTAATCGCGGCAATGTGAACTCTATCTTGAACATTTTGGATATACTCTCGCCAAGCCTTTCAATACGCAGCCTCATGTGGCCGGTTTGCGTATGCGGTTTCTTGGCTACACAAGAGCAAGAACACACATTTCGGAACTTGGTATCCTCTTTGGGGCCATTGCAAGCTCTTGGCCCCGCAAGGCAGGCCATGCGGCTGATGGAAAAGGTATGGGAGCTTCGCCATGAAGTAGATGAAGAGACATGGGGAATCCACGACTGTTTCCAGTTATCTGGATCCGATGTACTCTTCATTTAACCGCTTACTGGACATTACAAGCTCATGTTAGAGGCTTGTGAAGAGAAACAAGTCATTTGTAAGCTCCCTGCTGGGAATTGCGAGCCTTTATATACGAATTCTAGTCAACCTGGTATCGCTTAAACTATTACACGCACATATACGCAATGAAATGCTTTAATTGTCAGCGAATGAATCATAAACATGGAATGATGCTATCCCCATATTTCCAAATTCGGAAAGCGCGCGCGCCTCTTAGTGTTGACGACTGGCGATTTATACTATCAGCCATCAGTTGAGAACAACGATATTAACAAGGAGATGAGCAAAAGCTCCTTCAAATTGGAATGCTTGGAAATAGACTCTATTTCTAATCATTCATGCTGACAAACTGAGGACACGATGTTTCCAGCGACGGCCATTGAAGCTCATGAGTGTTACATATATAACCAGCGGACTGGAACTGTCAACAGATCTTTTTCATCAACTCACACTCTTCAACTACTGCTTCTCTACAATCTTAAACGTATTAAAATACTATTTACACAAAAATATGTCTGTCGTCGCTGTGGCTGGCGGTACCGGCAATGTTGGCCGAACCATCGTGGAGACTCTTGCACAATCATCCAAGCACAAGGTCATCGTCCTGGCACGCAAGGTACGCTCACAGAACCAATAGTGGGAATAAACTCGAACTAACTGAGGAAACAAATGAAATAGGCCCAGACGGTCTTGGACAATGTGCCGACTTTCGCCGTTGACTATACCGATGTCGATGCAACCGCTGAACTCTTGAAGCAGCACAACGTGGAGGCAGTCATATCCGCTATTCAAGTGACTGACGAGACCTCTTCTGCTGCTGAGATTGGCCTCATCAAAGCCGCAGAGCAGTCATCGACTGTCTCTCGATTCATTGCTAGCGGTTGGGGATCACTCCCAAGCGAAGTGTAAGCTATCCAGCCAATCCTGTTTCTCACATTCTCACCAATAAGTCAGGTCTCCTACGTCAGCTTTCTCGCAGGCTTCAAACAATGCTCTACGCAGCACCATGCTTGAATGGACGAGATTCTCAGTTGGCCTCTTCTTGGACTATTATGGAATGCCTGCCATCAAAACGCACCTGCCACCAATGTCGTTTGCTGTCGACATGAACAGCAAAAAGGCGGCTCTCCCAGGAACAGGAAATGAGCCGTTTGCCTTCATTTACTCCTACGATATGGCCAAATTTGTTGCTGCGTTCTTAGATGTGCCGAAGTGGGAAGAGATTACGTACATCTACGGAGAAAAGACAACCTGGAATGAGTTTATCAAGGTGGCCTCAGAGGTAACAGGTAAGGCGAACTACACACACATCATTACAATTTGTGTACAAGTATCATCAACTAATGTTAAAAACGCGTGTTCAGGTTCTGAATTTGAAGTATCATATGACCCCATTGAAAAGCTGGCAAAAATGGAAGTCACTGAACTTCCTTCGCACAAGGAAGAGCTGGCCAAGTCTCCTTTCCCAGAGCCTCTTGCTCGCCAACTGTTGGCAGTTCTTGGCTACTGGGTTGTTGGGGGACAGTTTGATATACCTGTTGACAAGGCACTCAACAAGAGTTTCCCATCAATCAAGCCCATGGGGGTCCGAGATATGCTCCTTGCTAGACAGAGTTCCTAATGTTATTAGAGCTCATTACACGGCACTTCTGGAGGTTGCAGGCTAAATAGTCACCAGAGCTCAAGCATAAAGAATGTATATGTTCTTGGATCAGTTCGTAGGAAATAATTCAAGTATTTGATCCTTTATGTATTTAACAGACGAGATTGACAAGAATTCCCTGCTTGACGTGGAGACAGAACAAGTCGATATTTAGCACTACAAAGAATCCGGTCATATTATTAATTTTATTGCCTAAACTCAACGAACATTAATTTTTCCTCCTACCATATACCCGAAAAAGAAAATGATTATGGCATGTCTATATCGCTACTTCAAATGCTGATGCAACAAATGCAGGCCAAGATACATAACACGAGATCGACACAGCTAGTTGTATCGATTGACAAACTTAATGACCTTACGACCAGTGGTGCTTCTCACAAATCCATCCAACTCATTAACAAAAGTCGTCTTGAATCGATAGTCATTTGTCTTAATGACATGGAGGAATCCCTTGATACGAGCAATGAGAGCATCCAGTGAAAGGACCCGCGAAGTCCGCGGAGAGCACATCAATCGGATCTCCAAGAACGACTCCAAAGATGGTTCCAGCTTATCCAGAATGATCTGCCATTGTAAGATGCCGCATTCTTCGTTGTTCAACAAGGCCGCCATATCCTCGAACTGGATGTATTCTCCATCCCAGTCGAAGCTGACGCGCCTGTCGCGGCCTTGGAGGCGAAGAATCCGGAGGTAAGGCCAATCAGCCGCGGGAATCTTGTCCCGAGCTTCTTCAGGTAGAGGATGAACAGATCCAATATCACCAGTGACGTATCGCACCAGTGGGTTGCGCAGACGAGAAAGAGATGTCTGAACAACTATGCCACTCTCTCCATCGGGGAGAGGATCGACGTTTTTGTCACCTTCAACAAACGAAGCTGGAAAGACCTCGAGCAGCATGGCTCGCGTGTCGAAGATAAGATCCTCTACGCTGGTGGTGCTCTCTTTTCCAACGATATCGGGGCTACTAGCTGCCCACGGCCCAGCCTCTGCGCTGCCCAGGACAGAAATGATCTTGACACCCTTCAGGGTCGCTTTAATGTGCGCTCTCTGCGCAGCGGTAAGCACCTCGGACGTGTAAATGAGCTTGTCGAGCCTGATCAGAGCGCGCTCCTCCTCGGGGAGGCCTGAGATGTGGTGTACCATTTGGACAATCTGGCCACTGTCACCGGCGAGCACGTTGATGTGGTATTTTGCCAAGAGTTTAGCAACATCCCTAGGGGGCATGAAATTGCCAGCGCTGAGAACCGAGGCACCGGCATTCTCCATGATTTCAAGCATGAGATCCAGGGATCTGCTCTTTAAGTCAGCGTTGGTTGTTCTATACTGTTTCGTTGAGCGACTGACCTGTAAAGTTCGCCTGCACAATGGGTCGTCAATGCCCAGTCTCCGGGCTTGATGGCTCCAATGGTTTTGAGAAACTGGCCGAAATGGGCCCTGTGCTTGCGGTTCTCGTATACATCTGTGCCAAAGAACAGTGGCTTCGAGCCGAAGCCCCCACCGGTGATGCTTGCATAGACACTCTGGCGATATGTGTTGTTGGGGTCTGTGTCGTTGATGAGCCGTTGAATGGTGTCGTACCTACGTGTAGGTAGTTTTAGTCAGAGAAATGGTCTGATTACTTATACACAGCCTTCAGCGTCTCTCTTTCACTTACAGGTCCTTCTTCCAGATAACAGGCCATTTCTTTAGATCTTCATTTCCTTGCTCCTGCTCGGCGGCTACTCTCTCTCTTACTGACTGAACAGTCTTTTCGTCGGGAGGATACTGTATCTCCTCTACGTAAAAAGGGTGGATTTTGGCAACGGCCAATACCTCGCCTAACGAATGTGGCTGAAACTCCATAGCTAAAATCCAGGCTGAAATGACGTTGTTGTGTTATTTTATTAAAGAGAGGAAGTTGATTAGAGTAAATCGTACGTTGTTCAGAAGCCAGCCGTAGAAATACTACGGCGGGCCACAGCCCGAAAATCGTCGCTCTGCTCACATGCCAGAGCTCTTGTTACGTTACTGTGCGGCGCTCACTGTATTCATTTCAGTCCCATCCGTACGCCTCACGTCGAGATCCGCGCTCTATTAGTCGAACGACAAAGCAGCAAGCAACAATAATTGCTTTTTGGTGGGTTTTAGGCAGCCAAGGTGGAAAAGCTGCGCTGATGACCGGCCTAGTTTCACCCTGAGACATGCATGCAAAGCACACGTAATTTTCCCTTGCAGCGGATGGCCAAGAAAAGGCAGCGAAAAGGCACAATTCTCAGAGTTGGGGAAAAAAAAAAAAAAAACGAGGCGAACAGATGCCCTGTAAGATCTACCACTGGGGACCGCATGCAGCTAGTTAGACCACGTCAGAAGCTGATGGATCTCATCTCGTTTTGCCGGGGGTTGTCGCTGTGTCTGTCTACTACAACATGGTAGTGCCACTGAGAGACAGTGTTTCATTTTTGACCGCCATTATTACTACTGCTACTATAACTGAACCGACGGTAGCAGTTATGTAGATACGAAAGACTGACTTGATTCACATCTTGTACTGTAAATTGTAAGCACGAAGCTGGGTGTGATGGCGTCGCTCGGCAAATATCATGACCCCTGCAAGATTGGGATTCAGCTGCGTTCAGCCCAGCCACCCGTCATGCGTGTGGTGTACAGACGACAGGCCAATGGAAGCAGACTGGGGCAAAAGAGTGGTTATGATTTTCATTACAGTTAATTTCTAGGAATGTTACGCACACTCAAAAGTGCATATAGTGGTGCAGCCGCAATAAACCTAGCTGCTGCTGTCAAACTAAATATTACCGTTGGGGTTACATACGGACAGGATACCCTAAGTACATGTTCGTGTATCTATCGTATGTTACATATTACAAGCAATTTCATGTGCTTTCACAACAGGCCAATGGTATCGTATCCGCGAACTATTGAAGCCACCTCGACAAACAGCCCGGCCAGAGTAGGGCCATCCCGTGTCTCACATCAATACATCATCCCATTACCTCCGCATATCCGCACTCCATCCTCCGATACCCCTGGCTACTTTTCCAAATCTTGTTCGGGTTGCTCATATGCCGAACATCTAGCAAACCGTAAAGGGCACGGCGTCCCACCTCACCCGACGTAGGTGCCGCTCCGGATCCTTGACGTGGTTCCGCGCGTGCAGCCACCGCCTGTTGTCGATGAGGATGATGGACCGCTCTGGAAGAGCCTTTGCAGTAAGGTGCAAGGTCGAGTGGCTTCTCGCTTCGGCGCCCTGCAGAGCTTGTTTCAGCTCTTTGAGCGCGGCAGACGCTCGCTCGTTCAGGGGTGTCAGGAGATCTTCCCGGAAGCGCATCATGCTGAGCCGGCCCTCGTCGTCGGCCATTAGGATGCTCCCCACGATGTGCTGGTGGTCGGGATGCTTGACAAATTCCGGTGGCGTCCGGATGAGGAACTCTGGCCTGGCGAGAGACTCCCTGGCAGCGGATGAGAGCAGCTCGCTAAGGCGCTCCACGTTCATCACAGAAAGCGTTCCGCCACCGTAGCGATCAGGCTGGAGCACCTGCAGGGCAAAGTAGCGTGGTGGAGGATCCTCGTAGCTGCAGTCCGTGTGCCAGGGGAAGTCTTCCATTGTCTCTGAGCGAGCCTGGCAGTTGGCCGTTTGGAAGCTGGTCGAAGAGGGGAGAACGTCCCAGAACCAGCCGCGGGTGGCGCTGTGAGCAATGGGGAGCTGGTGGCCGTGGTTCTGATGCAGGCTCCGGAGCAGCTGCTCGAGATATCGGCTCTTGCGGTCTGCAAAGCCCAGGCTGACCTTGAGGATGCCCTTCTGGCGGAGCTTCTCACACACACTGCGGACGTGACCAGGTTCCTGGGCGCAGCTAAGATCTGGTGCGTCCAGGATCGGGACCATCTGTGAGATTTCGGCCGATAGAGGAGGATGGCGGGTTTCATGAAGAGGAGGATGGCGGGTTTCATGAAGAGGAGGATGGCGGGTTTCATGAAGAGGAGGATGACTGGTTTCATGGACTGCAGCCGAGAGAGGAGAATGACTGGTTTCATGGACCGCAGCTCGAGAGTGCCGAGGGTATTGCTGACGGATCGAACCTTGTATCCGATGAGCAGTGAGGATATTCAGAGCGACACGGCGATACATGATGGGCAAAGATTAGGTTGTTCAGTCAATAACGACTTGGTTCTGGTGATACTATGTGCGGAAGAGTGGTGACGGATAAGGCACTGAGTTGCGTATTCTCCTGCAGACTGCGGATGAACACGATCCATCTTCCACCGACGCAAAGGGTTATTTATCTTGTCAACTCTACTGCTACTAGCACAAACCAGTATGCACACGTCGGTCACAACGTACGAGCCGGTACAAGCCAGGTGTCATGGCATCGTGTGTACTCAAGCCCCCCTGTCAAGCTGGGCAAACAGAGACGCTACCATTTCCAAGGAAATTGCCGCCGTCAACAAATTAGGTCTACGAGTACGAGTATACTCATACGTGTGTGGATACGGGCTTAAGAAACAAGGCGTTGAACCCCAGTAGATAATAGTAATAATAAGACGATACTAATAGGAACCCTCTGAGACATTCTCGCCCGTTGTAACCTTGTCCTTGCGTATCACAGAGCAAAGCCAAGCTCCACCGTGACTGATGGCACAGATCCGATCGTCACTACTCCGCCAGAGTGCAAGCCCGAGCAGGGCTCCGTGGATGACCATGAACGTACCGATCAAGGGATAGTTCACCCTCTCTCCCGAGGCCTTCAGTACCACGTCATACAGACGAGGGATAATCCGACGCTGTATCACACAACATCTATCTAGCTCGAGATTCGGAGACAGCTGAAGCTTTAGTGCCGCCATCCACTCCTCGTCGGTGATATCATCGCCAAACCTGATGCCATCGCCCTTTCCGCTGCGAATGGGCTTCAAGATATAATCATTGCGAGCTTCTGGATGTGCCTCCGAGTGAACCAAGAGTTGTCTAAGCTCATTAGACCCTGGGAGGTATGTATCTGCGATACTCCTGTCCAGAATCATCGCCTGCCTCTTCGTGATGATCCCGAGAAAAGCTTGCTTCGGGAGTTCCTGCTTAATGATGCCCAGCATTCGCTTATCATGAACCAACAAAATGGTCCTCATGTCGTTGAAGCAGCGCAAGCTAATCTCACGCAACATCTCGGGGCTCATAGCAAGCAGTTCACGCTGGTGTAGCTCCAGCCCTACCTGATAGACCTCCTCTACTAGCTCTCCATCACTGGTGAAGGAGAAGGACGACACGTCGGGCGTGGCATTATCTCGCTCGGGCTTCTTGACAACGGCACAGAGCTTGTACCCGGACTTGCTTCTGCGGTCTGGCACCAGCCTCAAGTCTGCAGGACTGATGATTCGAGGAGCATAGCCCATGCGGCGTTTAAAAGCGTCGACGAACATGTGAATGTCCATTCCAGCTTCCTGGCCTTTGAGAAAATGGACGGGACGATCTCGCCGAAAGAGCGTAAACAGTTTATCAACAATCTAGAATCCGTGTTAGAGAGAAATCTGGCAACTTCATGAGTCATTTCGGTCATACCTCTTTTGGCTGTGCAGCGCTGACGAGTCCGTGACTCCCCATGCCTGTATCTTCTAAGGCCATGTGTCCATACGTCGCATGCATAAACCCATTGAACGAGAACCGAGCATTGATCTCGGTAATTCGAAAGTTTTCTACCGCAACTCCATCTCGGGTCTTGATTTCTTCGACCATGAAGTCGGGCCTCCATGAGCCTCTGCATGCTTCATAATCCGGCAATCTGCCAATTATGGACTGTAGTCCCACATACTATGTTCACGATCATGTCAGCCGTCGTTGACAAGCAGAAAATTCAGCAGTCACTTACTTTCAAGAGCTCTTGTTCCTTCTCCCCAAGTGGCATGCGCTTGGGAAGCTGGGCGTCAGCATCGAGCCACCAGCGGCTCACGATATCAGTAACCGAAGTCACCAACGCATCACTGAGCTCCCGTAACACCGACTGATGATGACTGTTGATGAGGATGGGTCGAGGGCAATAAGCCTTGTAGGACTCTGCAGGCCAGAGGGCAGGGGGACAGAGCCGCATGAGCTTGGCTTTGATCGTCTCATGCTCCCATGTGTAAAAGGTTTCATCGGCCTCTGCGGTTAAAACATCTTCATATCCATTGAGGCCGCGCCCAACGTGGATTTGCTTGAGAGGTTCGGGATATTGAAGATAATTCATCTTGAAAGTACTATATCTGCTGCATATAGAGGCAAGTAACAATGTGTGAGATATGAAAAGGACCGTGGACCACTGAATCAACCTCTACTACTATGCCTTAAATATCCTCCTCGCCGAGCTTACCAAAAATGTTCCACGATCCATGTCATCATGCAAGGCCACTCCCAAGCACCACGTATTCCATCTGACAAGGCCAGATCGCCAGCCGCAATCTCTCGATCGTTCAGCTCCACGTAGATCAGATCATCCACCCATCCCCGTCGTATCCAAAATACGACGCCATTCCAAATAGTCCACCGGCTAACAGCGCCAGGGGGGACTCGGTTCCGGACGCCATTGTATTTCCCATTCGGCCAATGCCCGCGCCGAGACTTGGGTAATCTACCCCCTTGCATATTAAAGTCTCAGACACGCCCGCCAATGACCAGCTTCGGGGAAGACATCGCAAGCCACCGGCTCTACCGCCTTGACGGTGACGGGACTTACAAGCGAAAGAAGTGGGGAGGAACAGGTGGCTGGCTGACGGCCAATGGATGTATACAAAAAGGAAACCCAAGACATGAGGCTTTCGAGATATTACTCAGAAGCGGCCACCCCCACGTAATACTGGCTAGCCTGCATCGGCCCGGTCCTAGCTAGCTGTCTCAAGCTCAAGAGACAAGGAAGTGTCAATAATGGGCTTCATCCACGGTGTACTTGGCCTCTTTTCTGCATGGACAGGCATTTATGCAATCAATTATATGCTTAATGGCGGCAGTAGTAATGCTACCCTAAGATGAAGATCGATCTGATACCACCATAGACGGATGTCAATTTACCAAAAATGCTAGATAGAAAAGAGCATTCGTAGACTATCATAATGGGAAAAAGACTGTCTCGATAGCCTCTCTTTCAATCAAACAAGCCCCAACCGTCAGGATACTCGATAATTCTCTTCAAATGCGCCGCCAAATTCCTGAAATTCTCCACGCTACTTCTGCTCACCTTCATCACCAGCTCCTCAGCCCGCTTCAAAACATCATCTTCAGGTGCCATACTACCTTTTTGCTTAAAAATCCAGCTCGAGTCCAACATCATCATCGCCAGCTCCACGCGAAGATGATCCACCAACGTTACGCTGTTCGGATCATCAAGTGCAGGCGTCGATCCAATCATGATCGCAACCAAAGCCTTGGGCTCAGCATTCCTCAACTCTCTCTGCAGTGCATTGTAGCTGTTCTGGTATGGAATTCCGCTGGCCACAATGTCGTTTAGAAGCTCTACAGCTTTCTTCGCGTATTTGGCCGCATTTTCTTTAATCTCATCTGGCTTTGAAGCTGGAAGGGACAAATTCAACATCTTAATCTTGAGCGACAGCGTATCTGGAAGGACTGCTGGCTTTCGATTCTGATCAGCTTGCCACGCAGGCGTTCGAAGGCTATCGATGCGCTCCAGAATCCGTCCCCAAACTGCATTATCGCGAGTATCAGTCAATGTGTCGCCCACGAATGCATCAAACTTGTTCAAGTTCCCTTGCATGATAAAAATATCCGCAATCTCGAAGAGAAATGCCTCAAGCGATTGATGAGAGTCTCCTTGTTGGGTCTTTTCATCGTTCGTCTTCTTCTCCAATATCGTAAGATGGATGCGAATGATCTCAAGGAGACTTTTTGTCAATCTGTCATGATAATCATCGTTCCATAGATAGCACCAATGTCTGCCCGAGTTAGAGCTGACCAGCTTCTGATCGTGCCTCACAGCGTCGGTTATAGCAGACATCCAGTCAGGAAGCTTCATTCTTAGCAATAAGTACTGCTTTGCTACATCAAGATACTTGGCTGAGATGTCGGATTTCATCACTCTGGGGAGAAGGGCTTCCAGCGCAGTCGGAAACATGGGTATGGCGGGAAGCTGGGCATCATCAGGCATGGTGAAGCCATGTTTCTTGATGAATAGTTTCATCCATCGCTGGTGGTTTTCCGCCGAAGCATCCATAATGGTGTAGATGAGCTCTTTGTACGCTCGGCCTTCTTCTGACTGCCAATCCTGCCAGAATCCTAGCTTCAAGATGAGGTCCATGGTTGTGGGGGTGGTTAAGGTCCCATCACTAGATTTCCATATTTCAGGTAGCTCGTTGTTAGATGTCAGAGCATCCCAATCCATCAACGGCTGTGATTCGTTGATTGAAGATGCAATTGGCGCAGCATACTGGAGCAACGCATCAAATATGCGCTTCTTCACCCCAGGATCGGTCGTATTAGCTATGGCCTCCGTCAATCCCTTAACAGCAGCGGCCCGGATATCAACATGGCTTGCTCTCTTGAGAATCTTGATGTTTAATTCCACCGCAAGGCCCGGGTTGACAACAGGAGATTCTCTCAGAAGCTGGGCCAGCATTTTGACAGTGGTGACTTTGACAAGCGGTCCCTTGTTCGCAGATTCATCATCAGGCTTCTGCTTTGCACGCCTCTCCGCCTGTTCTTGGAGCTTATCCAAGATGGCATCCGTAAAAGTCTCAAAAAAGTGCTTCGCATCGGCAGGGCGGAAATGAATGAGAGCCTTTGGATTAAGAAGCGGCCTATGCCATGAGCTTGCATCCGGATTCTCCAAGAGGAATTGCTGGATCAAAGGGATTGCCATCGAAGGGCTGGCCCCTTCCAAGAGCCTATTGATTATATAGACCAACGTATAAAACGGTTTGTCTGTTTCCGGCCCCTTCCCTATACTCTCAAGAACCGAAGCCCCCAGCTGAGCGAAGAGGCTAGCTGGCACATAATGCTTGAAATGATCAATCATGCTAGCAAATCCAGGCACGTTCGTGTCGACCTCTCTCTCTAGAAACTCTTGATCAAGATATACAGCCGGAATACGCACCGCCCCTGAGCTGGGGAACGGCTTCTTTAACAGTGAGATGTCCGAGCCTTTCGTCATATTGAGAGCCAAGATTGCCGCAACCACGTAAGCATCCACATACTTGCAAGTGAGCTTTGAATACGTGGTAGAGTACGACTCCCAGAAGGACAAAGGGCGAGGCTTTTTAGGAATGACGCATTTCACCTTCCCAAATTCAGAATCCTCAGTCAAGATGAATTTCGCTAGGTGGCCAATCCTTGACCGACTTAACAAGACATCCAAGCACGTTGGCGTAAGCGTCTTGTTCTTTTCAGTCAGAGAAATGCGTTCATACTGAGGGTCGGGGTTCCATTCAATGGGCTGCATATCCTCATCCGAATCGGGAAGAGACGGTTCATGTCGTTGATCCGCCTTTTCATCAATCCCAAGTTCATCCTTCTTGACGAAGACACTCTTAAAAACGGGCCACCAAAACCTCTCGGCCTCTTCTGGGGACATGCGGTCCTTGCTCAGGTTGACGGTAGCATGGTGCCAGGCCCCCGAGATGCGTTCTTTCCGCTGCTCTTCCTTGGAGAGCTTGCCCGGCATCTCAATGTACTGCAGCAGAGCCGCGGCCCAACTATCTATAAACGTTCCAATGGCCAGCTGGGTTTCTTCATCAATCTGGATGGGCTGCAAACCCTTGAGAGGGTTCATAAACACGATAGCTTCGATCCGTGACTGCGCATATGGTAGGTATGCTAGAGCTGCCCCAAAATCGTGGTCTAAGTGTTGGATAGTCAGTCCTTTAGGCCAAATCTCATCAGCCGTGACCAAAGCCGGCGTTTGCCGGAGGCGAAATTCTCTCCATATTGAATCATAATACCTGGCCAGTTGATCAAGAAACCTAATGGTGGGTTCGCGCAGAGATTCGGGTTCTTTCACATGAAAGCATGAGAGGCTACGATAGGCTTGGTGATCAAATTTGACTTCGCCCGCGGGACCAAGAATATATTGATGTGGCAACATCTTTTCCAGCATGGCGAATGTTGGCTGCCATAAAGCTTCATACAGCGGGTCATCTGATATCTTGGTCCGGTCCTGAAAGTCGTTGACAAGGGCTATGCGTTTGCAAATGACTCGATTGATCAACTCAAATGCATACCCCCAATCGCTCCAGCCGCGAAAGCTAGGTTCGTTGACGCCCATCATAGCCGTGTCAAAGAGAGTCTGCAAGATGTCATTGGCAGACTGTATCTTTTGGCTGAGCTCTTCGATTTGGACCTGTGTGCTTTCTTTAGCAGGCAGAACGGTCACAAGGTCAGTCAGTTCTCTCGTCTGCAGGGAATATCCACCGTAGATCTCATGAACCGTCAATGGATCCTTGTTAAACCGCCTTGCCCAGAGAAGAGTTTCTCCATAAAGCTCAAGATCCCCAATCGCGACGCAGAGCTCCAAAGCAGCCACAGCCCATGTCGATCTTATTTCGGGCAAACGACCCTGAGTGGCCTTTTTCATCCTCCTAGAAACCTCTTGACGAAGATCAGACCGCATGGTATCCAATTCTGCTGTTGTAAATGAAGGAGCGGCCTGGCTCTGACGCAACAAATAGGCTCGAATAATGAGGAAGTCAGACAGATTGGAGTCGTCTTGGTCCTGGCAAAAATAAATGGACTCAGAAGTCGAGCTCCAGTGTCTTTCCCAAGATCCAGCATATTTTCCGGCTCTTTGAACTTTCTCCCACAAGGTGAAGGCCTCATCTGCCGGCAAGAGGGAGAATATCTCAGGATGCCATTGGAGTGATGATTTCTCAAGCCCCGAGTGCTCCAAGCTAAGGGGCTCTCCAATGTCAAACTGGAATCCTGCCGTATGCTTCAAAAACAAACGTAAAAGCTGATATCGTCGTGTCTGGGCAACGTTCTTTATGAGATCTACCAGCGAGTACCTCCTCAGAACAATCTCATGGATAAGAGGGAATAGCTCGGTCAACATCTCAGTGTACTCAATTCGCCCGCGTGATTCATTCCACACTTTGACCAAACGAGCAAGAATCCGTTTATAGTGATCGCTCGAATTCCGAAACTCTTCGTGAAATGGCTGGCGCTCTTTCAAGCACAGCATAACACGGCTCCAAAATCGCATCGTGGTATCGCTGGCTATCCTTCGTCTTGACAAAAACCGCTTGCTTAGCGGATAGATTACCGCCTCAAGGAGGTCACCTGGAGTTGCTCCGAGCAGTGTTTCGCTATCAATGAACCTGTCCAGAACATCCAGGCCGTACTGAGTGCGGTAGATGATTAGAGGCTTCACTGCGGTTAGGAACTCGGAGGCTTTGATTTCGTTGCGTCGCAGCTTTTCATCGTAGTGCTGCTCAAAGAACTCGTGGTCTGTCTCAACAGCTAAAGTGTAGTTAACAGGGAGCTTCTGCTTCATCTCCTTCCACTGTAATCTGAAAGCACCGCCGCAAGCTGGAAGAATCTTGACATATTCATCGCGCAAGGGACGGCTATCCAGCGCAGCATTCTCATCTCCTTCGAGTCCCCAGAGCAGAGTCAGAAGTTCTTCCATTGCCCTCTGACGTTCTTTGCGGGCACCTTCTGCACGACCACTGATTCCAAGCCATTTGACGAGGGAGCGCACGCCACTCACACTGAGCTTCGCCATCAGCTGGGCGACCCCCTTCGCGCCCCCAGCGGCTTCCCATGTCTTTGCAAATGACTTTTCTTTGCATAGAAGGCGGCAGAATCGTGTGATGGCAGCATGTTGGACGTTGAGGCAGTGCTCCTGTCGAATCACTGCTATAGTCGTCTGAGGCTCCTTAGATGCAGAGGGCCATAACGAGAGGGAAATAGACGGAAGAGAGTCTGAAGCAACGAGAGCGATGAGCTGAGGAGTGATGGATGACTCCGCGTCTGGATTGTTTTTGACAAGATTGCGCAGGTAAGTTGCCTGGCCTCGAGGTGTAGAGCCTCGAAGCAGGTCCAGATCAAGCACCACGTTATTCGCCATGGCCACAGAACGATTGTATGTTGATACCAGTTGAGGATTGGCTCACAAAACAGATGATGGTGACGACGCTGGCGATTATTATATCCTCAACCATCAGAGGCACAGATTGTTTCCAACCGAACCATTCAACCCAATGCCAAGTCCCAGAGACAATATGATTTCCTTTTTTCCAGGCAACCTCGTAAGGCTGATTTTCAGTCATTGATGTTTGAGTCAGACTGGAGCCACCTTTTTGTACGGGCGTTGGTCGCTTATACGAGCTAGCCATTATCAAATAAAACAACCCCGCATCCCGGAGATCTAGACTCAGCATCTAATGAGTTTCTGGCTTGCTGAGATGTCAATGACATGGGAGTAGTTAATTTACAATACGAGACAGGATCTAGGCAGCCAATCAAGGAATGAGTCACGCTGCCAAGTCTGTAGTGGAAGAGATGCAGATGGAGAACTTCATGTTGGTTGAGACGTCAGTTGAGATCTTGGCGCACAGCTTACATGGGAATATACTCGAAGCAATCAAACTTCATCATGCAAAAGCAGCTTCAAAAAGACCCCTTACTTATTCAATATTCGTTATAATATTCGTTATACAAGCTACGTGCACATGTATTTACAATTGCAAACGCCAAACAACACAACACCCCTCTCCCCATCATGAAACCATGAAGTCATTACCGTAACACACGAGCACAACAAAAAACTCCAACATAAAAACTCCCAACCCATCACAACTTCGCCTCAGCAATCCCCTTATACTTCTTCAACAACCTCCCCACCGCCGCCCTCGGACTCCCCCCATCCACAAACCCAAGAAACGGGTTCCCAACTTTATACCCAAGCATGTCCACCAACCTCTCCGGAATCTCATCCAGCTTCTCCCAGTCCACCGCCAGGATCTGATTCTCCATGGGCCTAATCCACGGCTGGCAGTACTGCGCCGTTAGTGCCAATCTGCTCCCACCGCTTGTATTCGCGCCGCCGCCATGCCACAGCGTACTGAGGAAGAAGAGCATGCTGCCGGCCGGCATGACGACGGGAATCGTTTCTTCGGCTGAAGGCACGCGGTGAGAATCCCAGAGATGCGAATCTGGGACAATGACCGTTGCGCCATTCGTAGCCGTATAGTCATCCAGCGCAATCATGACGCCCTGCTCTTATAAGTCAGCCCTCGCCTCTCTCTCTCTTTTCCGCTCCCTTCTTCAATTATTCATTCATAAGAAAATACAAAAATGGACAAAATTATACAAGTAACTCACCGTCCCAACCGGCTTATGAGGCCTCTCCATCGTCACATACCCATGATCATAATGCATCGTCTGCGCACTCTCCCCCGGCAAGATATTTATACTCTGAAACGAATTAATCAAATACCCAGGATCCAAAAAGTAATCATTCAGCGCAAGCACGTTCTCATGCAGCGCAAAGGCGTCAAACACGCGCGACTTGTTCGCCAGCGCGTACAGCCGCTGCGTCTTGTACCCTTCAAACGTGTTCCGGCCCTTTTCCCCCGCCGGCCCGACCATCTCGGGATCCGCCGTCAGCCGCGCGACTTCAGCTTTCGCCTCGGCGACTATCGAGGGGGAGAAAGCGTTGTGTATGATGGCGTAGCCATGCTCGTTGATTTGATGGATGAGCTGCTGGATGTGAGCGTCGGGTGTCTTTGGGAGCGATGGCTGGCTCAGTCGCGCCGCGGATCCGACTTCATTAGGGACAGAGCCCCCCGCGAGAGGCTGTTTATTGCTCATTGGTTTACACGATATAGTAAGTAAGTTCGAAAGAAAAATGACAGTTTAAACCAAAACAGCGGTATAATATCGACCAGATAAACGGCCTACATTATCAACCCCATCCTCAACTCCAAGACCTCGGGCTCGTATATATACATACTCCGTCCTGTCTATATATAATCATTATACGAGCAATACAACTCTATCGAAATTCCATGACACACCAGCAACCCATGCGGAGAGTAAACGCAGATACCAGTGGGTCTCAAGCAAGGTCATCCTACCAGCCAAGCCGAATCCAGAACCACGATAACCTATTCCGTACTACACGCAAGGGATAAGCGGTCCATGGATGCGTAATCAAGCTGAATCCCAAACCCACCAGTCTAGCCAAAGCCTCGGTAAAAAAGCATCGCGCGTGGTTCAAAAGAAGGGAGAAGCTGGCCGATCTGGGGGGTTGTTCGACGTGAGCTTGAGATCGGGGGCTAAGCTGAATATCCACTCGTGAAGGAACGGTAAAGTTCTTGGCCGTCTTCTTTGACTGTCTTATTGGCCCCTAGACGAAGACACATGACACCACATTAGTAGAGCCAGCCATTAACAGTTAGTCCCATGCATATTATCCATAGATTCAACGTCTAGCTCCTGTCGTGTTGATCATTCACAAATGTGGCAAAACTGGTTCGGAATATATTCAATATATGCATTCGCTTTATTTAGCTAGTTTGTATATGTAAACAGAACAGGGCTTTGTACACTTTTTTTGTGCCCCAAAAGTTATAGATATTAATTTATATACAAGAAGGCTCGACATCCCACGCCACTTCGTCCATTGTCCAAGCTTAGTTGGAGCAGACGCCGTTCTTGCAAGAGTAAGGGTCAGAGCAGTCGTTGTCGTTGCCGCAAGAAGCGCCGAGACAGTGACCCTCCCAGGAGCAGGTGGCGGGAGGAGGAGTAGAGCCAGCAGTGCCGCAGACGCCGCTGTTGCAGGTAAGGGAGTCAGAGCAGTCATCGTCAGTGCTGCAAGAAGCACCGGCGCAGTGACCGGCCCAAGAGCAGCTGCCACCGCTGGGAGTGCTGCTCTGGGTGGGGGGAGGAGTGGTGCCGCTGCCGGAAGAGATGCCAGCCTTGATGGTCTTCTGGTAGTTGCCGTTCTTGACAGCCAGCTGGGCCTCCCAAAGCATGATGCCGCCGATGTTGGGCAGGTTGAGAGCAGAGACGCCCTGGTAAGCAGAGAGGAGGGTGCTGGAGGAGACGAAACCCTGGTCACCGTCGGAACCGCTGGCCAGAGCACCAATGAAGAGAGTGGCGTTGCCAATGCTCTTGCTCCAGTTCTTGACGGCAGTGTTGAAGCCAGACTGGGCAATGTTGCAGTTGTCGTTGTTGTAGAACTGAACCCAGATGTAGTCGGCCAGCTGGCAAACGTTGAGGGGCTCCGAGGCATCGGGGAAGGGGCACTGGGGAGCAGCAGTCAGGTAGTACTTCTTGCTGGTGTCCTTGGCGAAGTTGGACTTGAAGCGCTGGGCCATGGCAAGGTAACCAGTGGGGTTGCCAGTCTCGTTGTCTATCACGGAAATACAATATTAGCAACTTGCAGGTAGAAACAGACACAGAACATGATTCTTTTTACTCACCGAGATCAACACCGTCCAGCTTGACGCTGCCAAAGGGACGGAGGGTAGGGTTGGCGGTACCACCAAGGAACAAGTTCCAGACGGTATCGGCAATCTGCTGGCCCTGGGCATCACCAGTGAGGGTGACGGCAGAGAAGTCGACAGCACCACCCATGGAGAGGATGACCAGCTTGCCGGCGGCCTGGCAGGCTTTGATGGCGGGGACCAGAGAAGTGCCGTCCTGGAGGTTGGTGGCACCGGCGGACTTCTGGGCGGCGGAGGGGCCGCCGAGGGTGCTCAGGGAAAGCTCGGGGTAGCCACCACCAGCGAAGAAGCGGCTGAGGAAGGCCAAGTTGACAATGTCGTATGAAGGGTCGGCGCAGACGTTGGCCAGAGTGGTGCTGTCATCTTCGGCACCCCAGTAGACGACGAGCTTGCCACCAGCAGCGCGCTTCTCGACGGTGGCGGTGGGAGCGGCGTAAGCAGCAGTGGCCAAAAGGCCGGCAGCAGCCAGTGCTTTGCTGAAGATCATGATTGAGAGAGTGTGTGAGAGAGTATGTATATACAATCAGAAGAACAAATATATGTACAAGAGACCGGTAGGAAGATTACCAGATCTTCACTGCTGCTGCTGCTGCTGTTGATGAGTTATCCAGAGGGAAACTTGCTTCTTCCATAAACGGCCGGAGCTGCCATCTCTATTTATCTTTTCTCAACGTCCAATAAATCCAATATAATTCCAAGGGTCGTCCTCGAAGCCGCCACAGCCAGTGGTGAAACAGCTGACTGTGTAAGCTCGGCCGAAACAGCAGAGTCCCGATATGGCAGTCAAGAAGACTTGGCCTAGTTGACAATCCGGAAGGTGGCTCCAGGGCCCGGCTTTGTCAGAGCCGGCTTGGCCTCGTCCGGCAAGTTTGAGGTACCCCGGACGGCGATAATCCAGGGCGAAGAGTTATTAGCGTACCGGCCTAGACGACACCATGCCATCCTGGGGCACAAGCGTTTAGATGGCGGATGGATCCTTTCACCAGATATGATATCCGATGGAAGAACATGTTTCCTTCCGGACAACGTTACATGATGGATCGTGAGGGCTTCATATACGAGCATACGAGCCCTCATGCAGATACCGGCCAGGCCAGAGAGAAGCAGATGCCCATCTGGGACACGCCACAGCGCCCGATGGAGGAAAGACGGCGGGGGTTCTCGCGATAACCTCAATTCCAGCGGCGCCTCGAACGCCCAAACGTGCAAGCGACCGACCGAGGGCCCGCCGTATGGGGATGGTGACAGAAAGTACGAGTCCAGTCCAGTCTCATCACGGCGGCTGCCTCTAATGGCGGAGAAAGAGAGGGTTCCATTCCGTCTCTTCCAGCTGCAAGCTTAAACACCAGACGGTAGCTGTCATGCCAGGGCAGCCTTACGGAGGGCAAGTGAGAGTTGCTGGTACCTGAACTGTGTTAGTGTTAGTGAATGTCCTTCTTGTGAGACGCTTATCTGGCCTTGTAAGGCCCCTCGGCAATGAATGGTGGGAACGACTCCAGCCAGATTTGGCAGGTCACTAATAGCAGCTTGAGATTGAAGCCCACGTTGGGGGTCGTCAGCACCGAAGTGCAGCCGGTTCTGAGGCTCGTCGTATTTTCGTCTGGGCCGATTGAATTCAACTTTCCTAAAGAGTTTAAGAGTTTAAAATGCCCATGTGCCGCCGTGTTAATGTTAATGTAGAAGCTCGTTTTAGCCGCGTTACATCCGATCCGTGGAAATCATTCATGGATGCCACGGAACGATTGCGTCGCATTGTGCCAAGGCCGGCCATTAGTGGGAATGGATTTTTCCGTCCTTGACAGATGAAATGCTGGCTCAAGGCAAAATTAATTTGCACATGTCGATGCTAGCCCAAACTCTTGCGGCTGGGCCGTGATGTTGAAACAGGAACACGCCAAACAAGGTTAGAAATAAAGCACGCCGCAGCCAATGGAGAAAGTCACTTGGGCGATGCAGAGTCTTGTGGGGGTCGCTAAATTGGGCCAGGGGATCGCAAGAGGAACCGTCCCGTGAATTGGTTTGAATGTCTGCTATTACTCCGTTCGTGGGCCGTCATGCTCAGAATATTCCGCATTGACGCGGCATGATCCCAGTCCCCTTGTTCATCTTCCTGCGGGCTCTCGAGTTCAGGCGCGCACCACCTTCTATATGCGGCGGGCCTTGCTTTCACGATGCTATGTATTAAGCCTTGTCTGAAGCGAGTCTGGATACCAGAAACGACTCGACGTCATCAAACTCCTGTATGCAGGCAGAGTGCTGCATGCCCCTGTGGTTGGTTTTACGTCAGCAAAGAGAGGTCGTAAACGACATGACATGATTTTAGATGGCAACACCATCTTTTAAACATGTAGTAGTTGCAGAAGTTGCAGAGAAAGGAAACTCAAAAGGCATGATGGGGTGATGCTCACTCATATGTTTCCAGCTTCACGTCAAAGCCAAATTCCTTGAGCTTTTGCTCAGTGGCCAACCCCCACTCATAAAGAACCAGCTGGTCAATGTCTCCATGTCCCATGAAGATTGGGGTTTCCTTGTTTGGGTTTGACTCTGGGATGAACTCCTTGAACTTGTGATGAAGAAGCATCCAGGAGGACAAGCCGACAATGCCACCAAGCTTGAAGGGAGCCGTCAAGCCAGAGAAGATGCTCATGGCACCACCTTGGGAAAAGCCACCAAGCACAATGCGTTCAGACGAGATGCCCTCTGAAACCTCTTGCTGGATGAGAGAGTACAGATAGGCGCGAGACTCAAGAATACCAGCCTCATCCTCATCGCGAGCTTTGGCATCCAGGGTTCTGCCGGATGCGCCACCGAGAGTTTTCTGTTACACGAGCAGGAGTTAGACTGAATCACAAATGCACAGGGGAAACAAAGGTAAAGAGGGAGAGTCGTACGACGTCAAACCAAGCAGGCATAGGGTAGCCTTGATTCTATATGTGATACCCAGCATCAGCCCATAGTGCTCCAAGAGTTTACTCGTATATCAATTTACCAACTAACCATCGTGATGGGCATGATGCGAGCATTTGGCAGCACAAACTTGACCTCGTCCAGCCGGTGCTTCCTCTGCCACATCTGCACGGCATCAGCCCAGCCGCTGCCGGTATCACCCAGCCCGTGGATGAAAATCACAGTGGCCGTATGCCGGCCCAGGGCGGGAAACACCAGCGGAGCAGCCCGACGCAGCGAAGCCATTGTGTCGTCGAGGATGTTGGTTGCCGTCTCTGCTTGAGTCTGCGTCTGTGTCTTTTGCGGTTCTGCCTTTAGCTTCAGCTCTGACAAGCCCGAAAACGAAAAAGAGTCCAGGCCCAGAAACGACGGTAAAATGGCCAATGCAATCGCTATCAAGGCTGCAAGACTGACGCCCGAAACGACGATGCGGCTGAGGCTGAAGCTGAGCATGAGGTAAAATTAGAAGGATGGCGAGCGGCTTTGGGGTGGAGAAGCAGTCAAGGCCTCGATTCTTTCCATAGCATGTCAGGTCCGGGGACTGTGATTGGCCGCCGCAGTGGCAAGGAGGTCCCTGGACGATTAGCGGCTTGTCCACTGTAAACCCCCCTGTATTTGCCTTAACTGAAGCGGCAGGAAGAATTGAGCCCTGTAAGACGGATTGCAAGCGGATCAAATAAGACGGAGAATAAAGAGGGAAGCAGTAGAAGAAGAAGGTAATTAAGAATGACAAATGTTAATATTGGCAGAGTAAAAATACGAGTATTCAGCATGAAATAGGGCTTTATACGTGGTTAAACACAAAATATGTCCACGTACATGTAGGGTAGGCCAACCTAAGACAAAAACACCAGAGAATGCAGTCCATCTTGAATCTTCCAGTCCAAGACGTAGCAGTCGAGATCGGACAGATCTGCCAAGAAGCCAAGCTTCAATCGATCAATCTAGATACCCATCCAGCTAGAAGGTTAATGTAGCATCGCGGGAATAAGTGCATATGTTTTATAATCATTTCTTCATTTTCATCTCATCACAATTACTCATCCATTCATCCATCTTCTCCCTGTCATCTACTCTTATATCGACCACACCTTGACTGAACAAACCCATGAGAGTCAATACCCTGTTCAATCAAACGCACACCATCATGTCCAACTACATCCGCACTTATTCGCTGCTGACGGTTCTCTTCAAACATCGGCCGTGTCTTCAGAGGCCCTCCTCGCTCCAACACTGGCTCCAGACCAATAATCGTCACCGACTTACCCGAGACAGCAGTATGTTGAATAGACTGAATCTTAAACTTGGTGCCCGGAGCAGCGGTATATTCAATCTTGGACGGATCATCAGATAGTGGTGTAACAAACGATACACTGTCCCACACCGAGGCACCAGACGGCGGGTTCAACACCAGCACGATCCCATTAGAATAGTGCATTGCCTCTTCCATACTTTCTGTAAAACTCCAGACCATCTTGGTTGTAATCGTCTTTCCAACAGCCATGTAACTGGCCAGGGCATCCGTCAGTGAATGTGTCAGCTCGACCCCAACGGGACCCTCGTTCAGCGGACACTCTTCAAACTCGATGCCGAACCGTTCTGTACCAAGTTGCTCTATGTCAACCTGCCCGCTAAACAGGCGTGGCTTCGAAGCGATCGATGTCCGAGGCATCGACTGCATGGCTGCAACCAGAAGGCGGTTTTCAATCTCGCTAAAGTTGTATACCTCATCGATGACCTCTTCAAGCTGAGCAGTGAGATTGTCCAACGAATGTGCGGGCTGCATCAAAAAAGTCCGCATATAGTCTGCATCTTGCGGCGTATAAACAGAAAAGTTGCTCTGCCAAATATTGACAGCGAGGCTCTCACGATCCAAAGGGTGAGGAAGCACTGCGACCCCCGAGTCGATGCCAGTGTACTGAAAGATTTTGAACAACACCATGCGCGCAAACGACGCCGTGGTCCAGTCGTAAAGAGTCATGGCAAGCTCAAAGCTGTAGGGCGTAAAGGGAAAACATTGTCTTCCTAGAGCCCTGATTTCTTGGATGGGCTTCTTTGGGGCATCCGGGATGTTCTGGTATGGTATGAACTTCTGCTCAATCATTTTATTGATGAAGGCTGCATCTTCGGCAGAAATCTCAGGCAGGGGCTTGAGGTGGCCTGACACTTGTTTCGAAATGCTATAGCAGGCTACACACATAGTCAAGGTGAGTTCATTGATATGCTTTGGCGATCCTTATTGGAGAGTGATTCTAACCTGTCATTATAGATGGGATGTCGACGATGCTCAGATTGAAGTTACCATCATCGTCGATCCGAAGAGACAGGCTCAACGGATATGGACTGTTTTGCAGCGACGGGCAAGCAAAGCGGCTGCTATATCTCTCGCGCCTCTTCAACCATAGAGTTGCTCCATTGGTATCTAGGACCATCGAGTCTAATGAGCGCATCTCGGTGACATCCAGAAATCCTTGTCCGTCGACAATGAGGCGGGATGATACGCCATGGCCGCCTCGCTGTGCCGCAATTGGATTCCCATCGCTAAACCAAAGTTGCGATGCTGCCAATATCCGAACAAGATGCCACATGTCAAACAATGCCGCAAACAAACCATGTACGTGTGGTTCCTTGAAAACTTCAGAGGCCCTCAATGAGACACTATGGTAGCATCTCTTTTTTATATATACATGCAGACCAAGAGCTCAATATCCGACTTATATCCTCTTTTCTCTCTTGTCCCTCTTTCCTCATGTGGCCATCATCTCTCCTCGGGGTTAGAATGTCTCAGTTGGCTACACGCGGTATTGACTGAGCTGGCCATCACGTGGATACATGATTCTCTGCGAGACATTGTTCCGTTCTGTCAACGGTTGCAAGTCACACAACAGCCAAGGTACCTGCAGTTGAACAAGAAATTTCAAGTAGGACGAATTACGGATGTCATTGACGTTTTGGTGCTCTGGTGCAAAATAGACATGGGTGCGGCGGAACGAATACGGCAAGAATTGAAGGCTCAGTACAGCATCAAAATCATGGCCAGCCGATGAGCAACCTCAGCTCTCCATCGGCACAGCTGCTCACCGCCAAGAGCGTCTACCAGGGCGTCTACCAGCGCCACTTACAGGGAAGAGTTCCCAGTTTCCGGTGATCTACTCATACATAAGTGCTTTGCTTAGCGTTGCATCGGCCGCCTCTTGTCTCTGGACGGCTGAAAGATATCACCACAACTGAGTGAAACCCATGCTGCTAGCATCCCCGGATAAAGCAGGGCGAAAATCCAGTAGTTTGACAGAATGACGAGGAGATGGATGTGCCACCCAGGTTTGATGCGGGATTGGCGCGTCCTCTCCGTGATCTCCACGACTAATAGGACAGGGGTCGTTTCAGCTGGCAGCTTGCTGTGAGATCGTCAAGCGAGCATCAAAAACGGATGATGTGTGTTTAGTTAGTAAGCAATTGCATGGGGGACAAGATGCTAGACTTTCATCATGACTCTGATAACCAGCCAAATGTCAGCAGATTGGGTAGAAGCACTGGGTATGTGATCCATCATTAACGTATCTTTCCAGCCGGCTGTTTAACACTCGCGCGGAACATGGAACGTAAATCCGAGACATTTGGCTTTCTTTCAGCATTGGCCTGGAATAGAGGCATCGCGTTTTACCATGAGTCGGACCCTTGGGGCTATGGGGCGGTCTCGGAAAACCTGTCGTCATATAGCGCTGCAACAAGATACCTGTATCTATTTACATGCACAATATGAGGCCAAACAGCTGGTTTTTCCAATCATCCACGTCAATGCCCTCAGGTGCCCCTGTAAGGGCTACGGCTGACGCTTGATTGGATGAACCAGGTGAGATGTTGGCAATGTGGATTGGATAGCTATCTGTAAACGAGTTCCGTCGCTTTCGTTTCTTGCTGCTCTCTTTCCGCTGCTTCTAGTCCTCAGATTTGTTGCCTCGCTCCGGACCACGAAAATAATGCGTTCCTGAGCATGGAGGACCATCGCGTTGCATAATATTATAAATTTTGGACAATAATTGGGCCGACAGGTAACCTCATCTTCTGCTTGCTCAGCTTCTAGTTCTGCATGTTGTCTTCTCGTGGCTTCCCCCTTCGTCGGGTACTTGTGCGGGTGCTCATCGATGCCGATGAAACCGAAGCCAAAGCCTTGTAAGCAAATACCACCTGACCTTTATATGCAATTTCCCCGCTCCACGGAACAGAGGACTCCAAACTTGCAGCTGCTTCTCTATCTCCTTCCAGATTATATCAAAATCGGGATAAGATTTCGAAAGAATAGTTTCGGTTCGGTCCGAGACAGATTTGACGAAGATAGCCTCTTCAGGTTCGTAGCATTTATTGGCTGGGGTCTTCTTCTTAAGGCGGTCTTCGAGCTTTCTCTTCCAAGACTCGTCCCCGTCTGCACCAGACGCCAACACAAGATCTTGCTCGAGTTCTGGATTATACATGAGCTTCATCAACCTTCTTCCTGTATTCAATCGTAGATATCACTCGATAGAGTAATGGATGCTTGCAGGTAGAAATTCGTAATATATCAGGTCTTCCTCCCAATCGCTCAATTGGAGCAGCGGAAGGAAATGACTATGAGATCGTTGTTGATTCTGGACAATCAGACTCACACGGCTGATCTCAAGCCTAGAGGTTTGAAATCAAGCTCGACATCATAATATAGGGTCGGGTCGTAGTATGCATCCTCCATGCTGGCGGGCTTGTCAAAGGAGGCAGCATAGAGAGACCTTACTCTAAGCCATCATTGGTTGCAACCAATTTCAGCCGCATGAAGCAGCCTGACGCCTTATTGCTCCCCCCGCTTCTTGTAGTTTTCTTAATACTCCCTTTTCTCATTGATTATCATCCATGGATCCCATTCTCTACCTGCTTGACATGCCATAGGCGCCGCATTGGCTGATAGCCGAGTCTGTGAACACGAGTAAGATTACGAAAGGTCCATGGTTCGGATATTACACGGTGCCAGCCGCGAGACGCCGGAACATGGGCCACCGTCCATCCCGCGAGGAGGTGGCAACGCCGAACGCTGTCGATACATTTCGGAATTCATCCAATATCCAAGCGCCTGCAACTGCTACCTCTCGACTACAAATCGACTCTTCTCGGGTGGT
The DNA here is from genome assembly GCF_050948025.1 of Trichoderma camerunense. NCBI lineage: Eukaryota > Fungi > Ascomycota > Sordariomycetes > Hypocreales > Hypocreaceae > Trichoderma > Trichoderma camerunense. The sequence goes on from NW_028145366.1 coordinate 1,711,932, forward strand.
TACTAGGCAAAAGAACCTTGTTTTCCGCGTTACTGGCCTCCCGGCCTCGCAGACGAACGATGCGCTGGTAGATTTTATCCGCAAAAACCTATTAAAGGGTGAAGAACAGTCACAATCAAAAGTCACCGCAAGCATCGTGCCGTCTTGCTCCAACAATAAGCAGGAGACGGTTGCGTTAGTGGAGTTTGGCGGCAGAGTTCCTGATTTCTTGTCCGCGCTAGACGCGAACCCTCTGGAAGATTGGCAGGTTGAGATGGGTGATGTGGATATAAACTTTGACCAACATTTCTTTGGGTTTACACAGCTCTACACCCCCAAAGCAGACAAGCCAGTTACCGCAGAGTATGTAACATTTCGTTAATGATGCAATCTACTACTCTTGCTGTTCCTGTGCGCAGCCCTTACGCTAATCCACTGGGTCGCAGTATAATCGCCATCACCGGTCTCGATGGACATGCATATGGCTCGTGGAGGGCTAAGGGAAACCTTGGGCGGATGTGGTTGCGCCATTTCCTGTCTAAAGACTTGCCCTACTGTCGCACGATGACTTATGGTTACAACTCGAAGCTCTCAACCCGTGGAATCGACACCATTATGGACTATAGCCGGGGGCTAATGGAGGCACTCAAGAAGATCCGGAACACCGAGGAGGTAAGCTCTATTACAACATGCTGTCATAAGAGCACGAATCGGAGGCTAATAAATGCACCGCTCTAGCTAAGGCAGCGACCGCTCTTCTTCATCGCACACAGCTTTGGCGGTATCATACTCGCTCACGTAGGTTATCCGTCGTAACTCACATGTAAAAAGCTCAATAGCAGTATAGTGCCTCGTAAAGGCGGTCCAAACGAACGAAGACGATCATCCAACGATTGCAACGCTCCACAAGGCTACATACGGGATGCTTCTCTTTGGGATTCCGCATAAAGGGCTAGTGGTAAACGATATTGAAAAGATGCTGGCTGGTCGAGATAACCACCCGCGGAGCGCGCTGCTTCAGCAGATCAGAGTCAAGTCTGACTTGCTAGAGAATCAGCTGACCGATTTCAAGAATCTCATCCGAGACCGGAAGGTTGTAAGCTTCTACGAAACAAGGCAGACTAGGCAGCTTCAATTTGTAAGTAAAGTGGTATCATAGCACCGAGGAGATGGCTGAGACCAGTAATAGGACAGCGTCAGCCAACGCTGGGAAAGAACTGGCGACTTCATTACCAAGGTAGACAACGACTCGGCCCTTCTTCAACTTCCCGATTTTATGGAGGATAAAATCCCCCTGGACTCGGATCATTCAATGATGGTCAAGTTTGGTAATAGAAATGATACGGGGTATACCAGTGCGCTGGATAAGCTTCAACAGTTTGAGCAGGAGGCTTCAAACGTGGTGAAGGCTCGCTTTTGTAAGTAGCTTAAATGCTTCCCGCCTCGCCGGTTCTATGTAAATCGAAGACAGTCTTTTTTTAATCATCATTGTGCTTGATTTTAGCTAACACCAACTTGTAGCGCGAGTCCAACGGACTTCGACTGTGAAGTGTAGGTTTGGCTGCCGCCAGCAATATCTACGAAATACTAAGCCAAAGTCTAGATTCTCTACCCTACACAAGTAATCCAGACTTTGTAGGACGTTCAGAAATCCTTAAATTATTGAAAGACCAGCTGGGGCATACACAACAAACGAGCAGTACATCTCAAGCAAGAGCATCATTATATGGCCTAGGCGGGACTGGGTACGTTATCAATCTTTTTGGTTTATATCGTATGCTAACAGGGGATAGTAAAACGCAAATCGCATTGGAATATGCATTCCAGCTGCAAAAGACACACCCTACAATTTCTGTTTTCTGGATTCATGCTAGCAATGCCGCCCGATTTCGCCAAGCGTTCTTATCTATCGCACAAGACTACGACATCCCTGACTACGCGGAACCCAAGGTTGATATGCTGCTATTAGTGAAAAACTGGTTGGAGGAGAAGGATCACGGAGAGTGGCTCATGATCATTGATAACGCAGATGACATGCAGCTTTTCTTTGGCCAGCCTGCGGCCACCGCTACAACCCCCAGCAAGGAGAAAGATGAGAAGAATCTGGCTCGATACTTGCCCGAATGTTCCCACGGTGCAATTCTCATCACGACAAGGAATAAGCAGGTGGGAGTTAGGATGACCAAAGGACAACAGCCGATAGAAGTGCTGCGAATGAATGAGGAGGAGTCAGCACAGCTCCTCCGTGCGAAGCTCAAAAACACAAGCGCAACCATTACTGAAGTGTCAATGCTCTCTTCTCAATTAGAACACCTGCCACTTGCGTTAGCTCAGGCTGCCGCGTTCATTCAAGAAACTAGCATAACAGTGCACGAATACCTTCAGCTACTAAGCGATAGCGCTATGAACATCGTGCAGCTGTTGAGCAGGGAATTCGAGACGGTGGGGCGAGACACTGAAGCTCCCCAGGCAGTAGCACAAACATGGATTCTTTCATTCAAGCAGATCGAGCAGCAGCACGTCTTAGCCAGCGAACTCCTCTCCTTTATGAGTATGCTCGATCGACAAGATATCCCGGCTCCGTTTTTATCGCATTATGGCAAGAAAGCAGGCGATGGGGTCCCGCGAGGCGAAATAGAGCTTACAGAAGCGCTGGGTATCCTCAAGGCCTTCTCGTTCGTGACGGAGACTAGTGGCAGCTTCGATATGCATCGGCTTGTACAGTTGGTGACGCGAAAGTGGCTAACGAGCCAGGGAACGATTAGTCGATTCGGCACGGAAGCACTGATGACAGTGTCGGAAATGTATCCCAGCTTCGAATACAAAAACCGAACAAAATGCGCCAAATACCTATCACATGCGAACGCTGTGTTACAGTTACATGAGTTGAAATCAAGAGATGAGGAGAAAGCAAGGGCATCTCTTCTCCACCGTGTTGCTTTTTACTTCATCGATGAGGGCAAATGGAATCAAGCAGAGATTTTCAATATAGAGGCAACAGAGATACGAAGAAGGTTATTAGGCGCAGATCATCCAGATACACTGATGAGCATGAACAACCTTGCATCAACATACAGTCACCAGGGCCGACGGAAGGAAGCCGAGGATTTATACTTACAAGTAATGGAGGCTCGCAAGATAAAGCTAGGCGCAGATCATCCAGATACATTGGGCAGCATGAGCAATCTTGCATTAACATATTACTACCAGTGCCGATGGAAGGAAGCCGAGGATTTAAACTTACAAGTAATGGAGGCTCGCAAGATAAAGCTAGGCGCAGATCATCCAGATACATTGGGCAGCATGAACAACCTTGCATCAACATACAGTCACCAGGGCCGATGGAAGAAGGCCGAGGATCTGCTCGCGCAAGTGATAGAGACTTTGACGATCAAGCTAGGCGCGGATCATCCAGATACATTGAGCAGCATGAACAACCTTGCAACAACATATAGTCACCAGGGCCGATGGAAGAAGACCGAGGATCTGCTCGCGCAAGTGATAGAGACTTTGACGATCAAGCTAGGCGCGGATCATCCACATACACTGACCAGCATGAGTAATCTAGCCTTGACGTGGAAAGAACAAGGTCGACATAATGATGCCCTAGCTTTAATGAAGACCTGTGCGCAAACTCGACATCAAGTCCTAGGTCCGATGCATCCTGATACAATCCGGGCTCAATCAAAGGTAGAAGAGTGGGAGATTTAGGCCGCGTTTTATATAGCCATTTTGGAGTCTTGCACCTATACCCCCTCCTTACATGTAGTCACCCTCTACATGTATGCGGCAATACAAGGCCACAATTCTACTAGTTCTACATAGTCACCTAATCTCAATGTTCAGTCTTTGCTTTCTTTGGGAGGAATCGCCGTCACTTACATGGTATATCATAATCCATTATAGATCTAAGCTTGAATCATTAGGTTAATTAGGTGATATAGTTTTCTAGAAGAACTATGGTATCCTCTGGCTCACTCTTCTAAGAGTGTTTTCCTCCTCAGACAGTTTTGGCTACTCTTTGTAAAATCTAGAACGAATGTGAATGACTCTAAGTGATTGGTCAAGCGAAGAAGAGGCCAGAAATCGTCTTTCAGACGATTCATGCCTGCTATTTCTCGATTTTTCAAGACCCGCGTCACCCTCCGAAAAGCATACCATGTATTAAATCGTGTTGGGCCTGGGAAAGCAGCATCGCTGATTCACGAGCCGGCGTAGCAGTGAGGTCCTGACCGTCCATAAGCCATTGGATAGCATGAGCCAAAACTGGAGGGCCAGAAATGTTAGTGCCACCTTTGACATTGATACTATGTATTAATATATTTCACATTGTAATCAGCTACAATTTATATGTTAGTTACATACAATCTTCAACTTCAAGTACATGTAACTGAGTTGCCATTTTCTCGCCATAGACAAGCCCCAGTTTAATTAAGTGCTAATAGTACGAATTGACTCAGCGGCAAGCAACTGGGTGTATTCGCGGCTTCCTGGGCGCTGACGTGCACTTTTTCACGTTACGAGTCCCCATTGCGCGTGCTATCCGCTTCGTATTTCTCGTGAATTACAGATCGAACCAAGTATTTATTCCCAACTTTGCATTCTTAAACCACCACCGCAATCTGTCTTTTCCTTTATAAAAGAGTAAATTGAAGTTCTGCTAGTATATAATATTTTAGAAAAGCAACAACGACATCATGGAACACATCACAATTATTCCATTCTCCCCCTCTCAACACACCCATCTAATCCCAGCCATCATCCAAATGCACATTGATTGCATCCAGTCCGACGGCGCTCTCCTACGCTTCCACCCGCCCTTTACTCCCGAAAAAGTCCAAAGAATGGAAACTTTCTGGAACGAACGCTTCTCTCAAATCTCTACCGGTCGTCGCATCACCCTGATTGCTCTGGTATCATCAGACGGCAAAGATCAGGGCGATGTGGCCGGCATTATAGAGCTAGGCATGCCAGAAGCAGACACAGGTCCTTTCCGAGGCGACGTCGAGATGCTCATGGTGTCGCCGAATTATCGACGCAGGGGGATAGCTAATAAACTACTCAATGAACTGGAAGAAATCGCCAAAGAAAAGAAGAGGACGTTGCTGGTGAGTTGTGAAGCCGTGCATTTTCTCAAGTTGAGTGCTCTAGCGGGACTAACATGTACGCAGCAACTGGGGACGGACGTTGGCTCCACGGCGGAAAAATATGTATATCCTCGCCTAGGCTATGTTCTTGTATGACTTCCTCTGCATTTTTTTCTGCATTTCTTTTTTTTTTTTTTTGATCCTTTGATTGTCATCGACTTACTTACTCGTGCGTTTACAGATGGGAATAATCCCCAACTATGGCATCTCGCCTCGGGACGGCTCACTGAAAGACGGTGCTTTCTTCTACAAACAGCTGGCGCCCATTTGCTAGTTGTATCCTGTATGGTTATGATTCTACATAGACTTGATGATTATATTTTTACATAGATTTAGATTCTAAGAAAGATCCCTTGTAAAACCACATCAACTAATCTTGTGAACAACCTCATGCTCTTCTATGCCATTGTGCACGCACCTACCCATACACCAAAGATAAGACTCTTCCTCGTCTTCTCCAATCCCATTCACCTTCAATTCCCCCTCCGGCTGTATCGGCAATACGAGCATCCTCCTTTCCCATCCTTCAATCACCCCGAATCCTTCTGCTCTGCCACATTCAAACTCATTGGCTTCTTCGGCTCAAGGCGGCCTAATTCGTCTCCGAAGCCACTCCACTCGGCCGAGTGGGGTCAAGACCCGGCCGAGACGGGCACCAGCAAAGGCTGCCGAATTTCCTCGTACCGAACTCCCTCCGGCTCCGATGATGATGTGCCGGGAGGACTCCCGATGATGATGAATGCCGGCTTTTGATTAGACGGCGGAGATACGAAGGATTGTCTGCCTTGTCAAAGGCAAATCCTTTGCAATATGGCGTCGAATAGACCGTGATATCACGAATATGCCATGATGAAGGCAGGTCTGGTATATATGGATGTAAGTGGTATATATATCAGCCAGATCATCAAGCAGTTTGTTTCTCATCTTCATTATCATCACCATCATTCGATCATAGCAATACAAAAAGCAATACCACAACCCATCACCAATACACCTCTCCTTATCCTTAACTTCCTATCACAAATTAAAAATCCCAAGCCATGGCCTCTCCATCAACCGGCGTTGCCATCATCGGCGCAGGCCTCTCCGGCCTCACCCTAGCCCTCGCCCTCCACCGCAAAAATATCCCCTGCATTCTCTACGAATCCCGCGAAGCCTCCCTCGACATCGGCGGCGCCATCATGCTCTCCCCCAACGCCCTCAAGATCCTCGACGCCCTAGGCGTCTACGCCAACATCGCGCCCCTGGGCTACCACTTCGAAGAACTCTTCTTCCACTCCGATGACGACAAGCCCGTCGACAACTTCGAGTTTGGCTCCCAGGCAAAACACGCATACAAGGCCCTCCGCATCTACCGCTACGAGCTCATCAACGTCCTCGTCTCCATGGTCAGCGACGCCGGCATCCCCGTCCAGTACAACAAAAAGTTCTCCCACGTCACCTCCGAGTCTTCCTCCTCCGTAACCTGCGCCTTTGCCGACGGATCCTCCGCCACCGCAAAGCTCCTCGTCGGCGCCGACGGCATCCACTCTCGCGTCCGCAAGCACCTGTACCCAGACCTCGTCCCCAAGTTCACCAACATGATTGGCGTTACGGCCGCCGTGCCCCGCGCACAGCTCCAGGCCGGACCCGAATACCCCCTGCCGGTCACCATCATGAGCCCCAAGCACGGCGCATTTGTTATTGCCCCACAGCGCGCCGACGGCTCGGAAGTCCTCATCGGGAAGCAACGTCGTCTCCAGCAAGAGTACGACCGCGCTGGCTGGGACGAGCTTATGGACAACAAGTCCTGGTGTGTCGACTTCCTGCGCGAAGGAAGCGCCGACTTCCCCCCCATTGTGGCCAATGCCGTGACCGACATCCCGCTCAAGGGCATTAACCTGTGGCCATTCTATCTCGTCCCCAAACTGGACACTTGGACCCAGGCCCGTGTCGTCATCCTCGGTGACGCAGCTCACGCAATCCCTCCCACCGCCGGCCAAGGCGTGAACCAGGCCTTTGAAGACGTCTACACCTTTGCCGGTGTCGTAGCCAGGGTACAACAACAGAAGGAGTCCGAAGATGACCCACAAGATGCCGTGCGTATCGCCAAGGCGCTCAAGAACTGGCAGCTGGGACGACAGGCTCGTGTAGACATGGTATTGGATCTGAACGACAAGCTGAACAAGAGGCGTTTGCCGGATGCAGTCAAGGCTGGTAATTTTGAACCTTTTGACCTGGACTGGCTGTATGGTGTGGATTTTGAGCAATTGATTGCTGAGTGGGCGACCTGATGGACTCCAGAGCTGTTGTATTTATGTAGTTGAAGTTGATTTTCTTTGTTTCCTTAAGTAGCATCCAAATTGCAAGCGAGATCTGTCAGCGTCCTGGAGCCAGTGTTGTACGATGAACCAATGCTTTTCGTGATAGATAGGCCATGATAATACAATCATCGGTCTCATAGCGACTGTAATCAATCAGATTTGTACATTCCTCAATCAATAAGCACATTCTCCAGAATCACATCTTGGGAGACAGTAATCAGTTCAGCCATGTATGATCCCAACCCTGGGAATGGCATCAACATCGGCGACTCCCATAGTCATATCACAATTCTATTTAGCACGACGCAACGATACGCACCTTGTGTCACTTAAGAAGATCTTCGCATCACGTCATCATTTGAAGCATTATCTTTCTACACGTTCCCGGAGCAGGGTCACCAAGCGCCCAAGCCTCCCATTTTATAAACCCCATATTGAAAAAAAGAAATGACAAGAAAAGGCAATCCACGCTTCTAGTATTAACTCTAGTCATCTACTCGACCAAATAGTTGTCTGCTGTGGACTTGACATCCTTTGAGAAAGTAACCTCCTCGTTTTCTTCAATCAGCGAAACAGAAGTGACCTAAGAGCGAACGTTAGCGACAAAGACTTTCACTGGGGCCTCAAAATCGGCAGCAAACTTACATCAACGTCCACAAATGGTGTTGTCTTGTTGAAACGGATAGTCATGGGGAAGAAGTCGTTTTCATCATTGGATTCCGCCTCAAACTCAAATGATCCACTGGGGTTCTCATCATCGACCGAGCCAATGTTCCACTCCAATGTATCTCCCGATACCTCATAAGAGGCGTCGAAGCTAGAGACAACAGGCTCGCTTCCTTGGTAAGGAATGATGACGCCGACATCTCGCAGGGCATCGCCGCCTGTCAGCTCGTATTCGACCGTGATGTTGTACTTGTCGGAGTCCTTGTTAATCCAGACAGTGAACGTAATAGGACAAGCGCTCGCGTCGTCAGCCTTTGGCGAGGCTCTCCATCGTAGGAGTCCTACGCCTTGGTTGACTGGGAATCCTCGAGCCGCATTGCTCATTTGCAGAACCTTGGAGCTGTTGAAGAGGTTGCGGTCCACGTTGGGATGAGGGCGGAACTGGGCACCATGGGAAGGAATAGCATGCAGGCCGAGCTTAATCTTTGTTAGGCTGGGATCTGAAACTCGCAATGTCAGATCTCCGTTGATTGAGATGGAGTTGACTGCGCCTTCTCTTGAGAGCTTGGCGCTTATCGTCTCGGCAACTGTGACATGGATGGCATCACGATCCAGCGTAGTTGACACTCGCGATTCGGGCTCAGCGGCGGCAGCAGGCGTTGGCGTGATAAGAGGGGCATCGTCGGCTCCAGCGCCAAGGTCTCCTCGAACCTTTTCGAAAATGTCGGTCGTCTTTGACTTCTTGCCCAGCTGCATTCCCTTCGCTTTGAGGGTAGATGGCCTAGCGAACTGGTTAGCACTATGGAGAGCAGGCAATAGGGTTCAATATCGCCCACTTGTTGAATGTCTTGTTCTTCTCAGCTTCGTATGAGTCGTATGCGCTGGCAGCTGGCTGGGAGGGAGGGGTATAGGTAGGATAGACGGGTGTTCGCGGGGCGGCAGGGCGGCCACTTCTGGCGGACTCCTTGCGCTGCATCTCCAGCTGCTTCGCCTTGCGTTTCCGCTCCTCGGTAGCCTCAAGCTCTTTGTTCTGTCTAGGTGTAAGCAATTCGGCTCGCCACGGTGATTCAGCAATTGGGTCCATACCCGTGCAATGATTTCCTGGATGCGCTCCTCATGACTCTCCATTTCCAAAAAGGTCCTGATCTGGCTGATGGTCAGGTTCTCTCGGTAGCCCAGTGTGACCAGTTCGTCGAATGCGCTGAGAAGCTCGTAGGCATTTCGGACAATTTCTCTCTCGTCTAGCGTCTTGCAGGTGCTGGAGACGACCTGGGCGAACAGGTGCAGGGAGTCGATGTCTTGCAGAATGTTGGACTGTCGGTTGGTGATGAGCACCATGTAGAGCTCGTCGAGAGGCTGGTAGACGAATCGAACATTGTCCTGCTCGACGATTGTGTGCTGAGTGCCGCTGTCTGCCAGCTTGGGGAACGACGCAAGGAGAGCCTCGATGCGGGATCTGGGCATCTCTCGAAACTGTCTGGAGAGGACAGCTTTCCCGCCTCGGGTGCAGATGGAGGCCGCGAGAACAACCTGGCCAGCCGTTAGTTGTCAAAGACATTAATTCGATTCTCGGGGCATTTTGGAGCTGTGCGCGCACCATTTTGGCAATGTCGTGTCGTGCACTGAAGAGCAATCTGGGGGAGGCTTTGGTGGGATGTCCAGATGGTTCAATTGAGCCACGTCTAACTCAGGAGCTGGAGTTTAGTTGCTAACTCAGTGACAAGGCTACTGCTCACTGCCAAAAGCGACGTCACGTGTTACGCCTGTGGAGGGGCTTTGAGAGACAAGGTAACAGGTACCTGAAGCTGGATGAAGAAGAGGAGGGCCATTGATGTTGCATATTAATTGTGATGAGCTCCGTGATTACTCTCCATTCACTCCATAAAAGTTAGAATAATTATTTCAAGAACAAGATTTCATATAATACATGTCTGCTAATTCAATTATTAATTCATTATCCGTTCTAAAACTTCTTTGATGTGTTGTTTGCTGGTTCATTGAGCACCTCTCAAAGCACAAGCAACAGAAGTATAGAGTACAAAGAGCCATCAATTACCCCTGTCTTTCATTTACCACAAGTTTCCAGTACCCCTCGTTGCCATAGCCAAGCCTGGCAGACATCAGGTATCAGGCACTTAGCGGACTTCTACACCCGCTATGCCTCTTTTAGTCAGCTCTCTCACGTGTGGGCCAGCTTTCTCCAGATCCAGCAAAGCTGCCTTTGGAAAGTTTGTTTGTCGCATTTCATTAGCTTCAGCCGCAACTTTCATCAGGCTGCACTCCATCTGTCAGCATCAACCTCGACTACGATCCCTTTGTCTTGAACTTCCTCTTATACGACGCGTTTTCCGTGTCGCCCGACCCTGTTTCTTCTTTTCTCTTCTCTTCTCTCGATATCAATGTGTCGCTCTCCTATCGCCAGCCACCAACCTAAAGACACGATATCGTGAGTGGCGCAACACTACATCATCTAGCTCTCGACTCAACAAAGGATTGCCCTGGGCATCTCCAACCTTGATCTCCGGAAAGCGCTTCTTTCGCATTGCCGTGTAGCTTTAGAAGCTCACGCCTACCTGTAAATCCATCAACCACCGACTTACGACCATCGGAGCATTTGCAATACCTGTCCGAAATTCACACCCTTGCATTAACGATACAGCAATCCAACACTCAGGCCGTCACACGCCATGGCTGAGATTGAGATGGATGTTGATTTGGCCCCGTCAATCAAGTTTGACGAGCAGGCTGACGATGACCTCATCGACTACGACATCGATACGACCGAAGATCAGACTCACGAACAATGGCCGTCTCACCAGGATGAGCAAAACTCAAGTGCGCCAGAGCATGTGCACCCAGTCGAAGATTATGTAGGTACCGAATCGAAAAATACCGAACTCGAACACGACGAAGAACGCTTCCAGGATACGGGAGCAGACCGCCCTCAGGACGATGCGGTGTACAATCATGACGACATTGCCGAAGAATCCCACCAGCCGGCAGAAGTAGCCGCCGAACTACATGATGAAAATGTTGCTTTGGAAACGGAACAATCCAAAGATGTTGTCGTTGTTGAGTCCGAACAGGTAGTAGACGAGATTGATTACGAGGATGGCGATGAAACGGCGACAAATGAACCAATCCATCATCTAGATGAGGAAGAGAATCCTGTGTACGACAAGATCACTGTGGAAGACGTCGCCGATGCCGTTGTGGCAGAGCCCGCCGTACCTCAGCCACCAACAGAGCCTGCTGGTAATGCTGACGTGCCAGAGTCAGCAGCTAAAGATGATGAAGATGAAATAACGTGGGAGCATGAGGATGAACCAGAGGCTGCCAGCGGTGCTGCAGAGACCATTGTTTCCGAGACAGTCATTCCATCCACGAATGAAGGCTCATACGAGCACCCTGAAACTCAGAATAGTGATTCACACGATCAGGCGTACGAACAGCACACTAATGCAACGGGCTCTGATAACGAGGAGACAATGGTGGATGGCCCGGGAGAACAAGATTCTGTGGAATATCAGCAAGACGAATCGCTGTCACAGCCTGAGGAGCCAACCTCTGATGAGCACGATTTCCCAGCCATCACTGTACAATATAAAGGGGACGAATTCCCATTCTTTTCACAAGATAAAACGCAAGGTTTCTTTTCTGACGTATCCGTCCTGGATCACTCAATGGATTCGGTGCTTGCCGGCTTTCGAGCAGAGCTAGAAAATGAAATCGCAGCACAAGATGAACTTGTCTTTCAAGTCGACGAACTCGGGCTTGAATTCACAGAGGTACGTTTCCATATATGGGTATTTTTCAACAGAACTAAACTAACTGCTCTGCAGACCACAGAACAAAAGTCACTCGCAGCCATCACACTACGACAAGTGTTGGAGGTGTTTGACTTGTTGATGAAGAACCAAGATCCCGATAGTTCGCGAGTTCTATACACGTACCTCTTCACAAGGTCGAACGCTAGCAAACGATTTGAGTTCCTGGCTGAAAGTGCGGCGGCTGGTAGGGGGCTCGTTGAAGTGATTCATTTGTTTGAGTCTCCTTTCGGACATCATCATGCCGCCGTTGATGCCCATCACGGACATGAGCATGATGATGACCATGATGAGGCCAGCGAAACCAATGATGCCACAGAAACTCACGAGAGTGTTGAAGACGATGATGAGAATGATGAAAATGATGCCAACGGCGGCAGTGAAGAATCTGAGCCGTCAGAAGAAGATGAGGAAGAGGAAGAGGAAGAGGAAGAAACCTCAGCCATCGAAGAACAGCCTGTCGACACTGCGGATCAGGATGAAGAGGAAGAAGAAGAGGAAGAAGAAGAGGAAGAAGAAGAGGAAGAGGAAGAAGAGGAAGAAGATGACGATGACGACGAAGATTTCATGAGAGACACTGAAGACTTTATCGCAGAGGTTGAAGAGATTGCGAACCAGGAGGGCGACTACAGTGATGGCGGGGATGAGGAGTATAAAGATGAACAGCTTCAGGCAGTGGTTGTAGAGCCAGTGAACCATTCCGACAACGCGCATGCGAATGCGGATGCAGAAGATGCGCCAGATGCAACATACTCATATGGTAAGGCCACCAAAATGAAGACGACGTTTGTTTCCTCATTCACTAACAAAACACGCCCAGATGATGAAGATGACGATGCCGACGCCAACCCATTCATTCACTTGGAACTTCAAGAGACCATGGCAACCGATGGGGGCGAGATTCAGTACGAAGAAATTGTACATGTGGAAGGAGGCGATGGAACATCTCGCCAGGTTCCCATGCATCCGATGGACGAATATATTGAGTCCAATGAGCCCGACACTGGCACGACCAACACATTGGCCGATAATGCCGAAGCTATCTCTACCCTGCTAGACATTGGTGCGGTGCAAGACGAGGAGATTACCAACGAGGATCTCGCCTTTGATGATGATATGCCCGAGATCGACTGGAGAGATGGTCCAGACGCTGCCGATGATGCCAAAAACGACAACGACGTGCCTACACCCTCCGGCCTACCAAAACGGCGTCGAACCGAGGACGAGCAAGGCGCAGAAGACGAACAAGGTAAGCTCACTCGATGCCCCTGACTGCGACAGACGGAAGCTAATTGTTTTGTAGACGTCAAGCGCCGCCGACCATGATTGATCACATTACACCAAGACTAACGACGATGATTCAACACCCAATCCTCCCCAACATATCTTGTCACGCAGCTACATCTGGATGATACCCAAACGGGCGAGATGGCCCAATTAATATAACGGAATACTAACCGCAGTCAACAGCGTGACGTCTAACGATATATCTCCGATACTCATCTACGTGCCGTCGGATAAACTGTCATACATTTCAACGCTCTTGGACGGAGGCGAATTCCAGGTAGGAATCCAGCGGGTTTACTAACAATCAAGACATTGCGACTATATAGCTGCAGACGACTTCGCTTTTGGGTGGCTCAATGGCCAATTCTTTTTGGCAGCCGATTTTTTCTCGGCTATTCTTCTTTTGCCTCTTTGCTTTTTCTTTTTTTCTTTTTTTCTTTTTCCCTTTTTCCTCTCCTTTTTTTAATCCCCAGTCTCCTTGTTTTCCAACCTGGAGTTGGGGGCTCTGATACCACATTCTCTAGATTCAAGAGCCAGATTAGTATTTGGCACGAGCCGCTGTGCTCGACTTGGATCACTGGAGAAAGGATAGATATTCTACGGGATGGCTCTTGAGAAGTAACACTGGAAGAAAAGGTATGCCAGGCGAAGGCAACATGGCGTTTTTGGACAAGATGGCCCAGCCCCGATGTTTAAGGTGAAGTATGTCTGCACATAGATTTCGCTAGCTCTACGGACAGAGGTCTGTTGCACATGTCTTCAATGAACGTATCGATTGAATGAAAGCTGGACCTGAACTTGAGTGAGGGGCGTGACATATATGGCTTGTGCAATGGGTGAGTGGGTGGATGGGGATGTTCTCGTTTGGTGTCTTTCCTCTTTGACACAGGCTTTATGAGGGCCAATATCAAACCCAGCTTCCATCAAATGGTCACGGGATTCCCAGACCAACAAATCCGACGTGGTGTAGTGGCTAGCATACCGCGCTTTCATATTGAGAGTACCGCGGCGATCCGGGTTCGACTCCCGGCGCCGGAATATTTTTTTGCTTATTTTGCTTCTAATCAGCCGTTTCACCTCTCTATGTTTTACGTTTGCACGGTTGTCCTTTAGATTTTTTACTAACAGTATTATGACCATGCAGAAACATCGTGACAGGATCTCGGACAGCTAAACCCCCGATCGCGACAAACCCCAAATTCCTTTTTCCTTTGTGTCCCAAGATCGGACGGAGCTTTACTAACGCCCGGCCTTGACGTGTTTTGCTTTGCTTGGATGCACCACATACTCGGGGAGACGGGGACCAGGGGGTTTCAATGTTTGCGCGTCCCAGGTCCACTTATCCAGGGGCTCTTGATTTTGTTTCCTCTGTTTTGCACACAGTTTGACCCCTTGAACCCGGTTTGACCAGGGGGGCGGCCCTAAATGTGAAGCAGAGCGCAGGTCGATCACTTTGTCGGCACTGTGCAAAAAAAGCTTGGAAGTTGGCGGGCTGGGTCGAGAGGGTCCCACCAAGTTACGATTCAGGGATGAGATGAGGGAGGCAGCCGTTTTGGTGTGGAGAGGCAGAGAGAAATAGTCAATGACAGGCATGACGATATTGGATCTCCACGACAGATTGTAATGAAGGAAAATACAATATAAAGCTGGTGACGACCCCCCAGATGGCTCAGATGGTCCGTCAATTTCGTGATCCTAGAATATCATATCACAAAGTACGAGTACAGTAGCCAAGTGTCCCCGTGGGAATGAATGGTAGATTTGTTGGGGGGGGGGATTGCATTGAGGCGCAGCATGTTCGTGTCTAAGACGGCCGTCTACCGGTCTCGTGATGGATGGAGGTTCGAGTCCGAATCACACGGCGGATGATGCGCTTGAATACGGAGTACCTAGTGCTGCTAGTATACTCAAAGATAAGAGAAGATTAAAGAGACAGAGAAGAAGAAAAGAGGGCCGCAACTAGTATTTCGAGGGATTGCTGTCTGTTGCTTGCTCTGTATTAATTGATGACATAGTTCCATCTACAGGCTAATGCTACCCTGTGACGAGCCGACCAATGACGTCTTGGGGAATCGACTTGTAATGAATGCTATTGATCGCGTCCATCCCGGCAGAAATGCGTGATGAGATTGAACGAACTGCGCTGTTTTAAGTGATTTTGGGGTGGCTCCGCCCATCGGAATTTTTTCTGGTTTTGTTTTTCGCGCCGCCTTTGTCTCGAACCACACATCAGTTGGCATTGACAATATGCTACACGAAGTGTATGGGGAGCTCGTTCGTGTTTTGTTTGTCCTTGATGCTTACTTGCATTTACCGGTGAGTAATAGGTAGATATGCGAGTAATACCAGCAGTAATATTACGTTAGCACTATATCTATTGAGAACCTAAGGAAAACACGAGGAGACCCGGCATCATCTTCTCCATCACATCAGCTAGGCAATTTGCAGTTATATTGAACTATCAATACTATAGATGACGCGGAGGACACCAATGTCAAGATCTCCAGCCTTGCCGAGATGAACAGCAGCTGATGCCCAGATGAAACAAACCAAACACGATAAAGGCTGAAGCTACGTCTTGCTCTGCTGTGCTTTGCATGGGGCCGGGAATTGGGATTGCAGCTAGACTGGGGGTTGGGCAAAAGGGCTTCCCTCCATCTCCCTTGATTGCATGCAGTCAATGTGCTTTGGTAAATTGGCTGCTTTCTGTGTACATTATACTTGCTAATGTACGCGATATTGTACTAATTATCAAGTATCATCTACTCATAAAGTGCAAGGGTTCCAATGTTCTTTTTATAGGGCCCTTGGTTTAGGTGCTGTAAGAAATCAGTGCAGTCACAAATGGCCGCTAGCCCCTCAGGTACCCGTCTGGTCCCTCATTCCCTCCAGCTTAGCGCTGTGCTGTGCTTCCAGGGCCTTGCGCCTCTGTCGTGGCCCGCTGATACCGATGCCCGCGCCCTGTACACGCACTGCCAGACTTGCCAGAGACCCAGAAAGACGCTGGTGAGACACGCAACTGATTGATCCATTGAGGTCACTGATCTCATTCCCAGAGGTTCGCCTCCCCCCCTCCATGTCCATCCACTCCCCCAAAAGCGCCACCCACTATTACCAGACCACGCCTAAACCGAGTCCCAACTTTCAATCCAATCCATTCGATCCCATCCAGCCACAAGCCACCACAAAATACATCCGCGATCGTTCCTTTTTTTCCTTCTTCTCTCCTTCACTGTGCAAAATCCCCATCGCCAGGCCTTTTTCCTGCCCTCTCTCTTCCTCTTCCTCTTCCCTCTCCTTTCACGGCTCGGCGTTGCATCTTGTGCTGCGTTTGCATCTTGCATTTTTCTTTGCCTTGTAACGAATTGGACGACGAGCAACAGCATCTGGTGTGACTTGGGGAAACAGGCCACGGCACGACTGCTAGCACCTTTTGTCGCCTCTCCCTTTCTCTCCCTTGCAGACAAAAAAGGAACGAAAAAAATATCACGACGATCCAAACGACGACAGGAGCCTCGCTCTCTTTATTTCTTTGATGGGCCTGATCTGATCTGATCTGATCTGACGACGCTTCTCTTACTTCTTACGCTCAGCATTTCGACCTTTCGGCTCCCTCCCCCGCCTTCGAGTCGCCGCGAATCCCCAACTGCAGCGTCTTCTTTTTTTTTTTCCCTTCGTCTTCGTTTCTGTCGGCACCACGCATTCGCTACGATCCCGCCCTTGCGCACCGCACGCTCATTTTGTCCCATTCGCGACTCTTCCCTTTTCCAGGGAGCGCTGAGAAAGACTCGATCGACACAACACACCTTTGCATTTGCATTTGCTCTGCCTCTGTCGCCGGTTTGCGCGCGCCAGAAACCACTCGCTCAGCATGATTGAAGACAAGTGCGTTTGCATCTAGAAGAGGCCTCTTTTTGGACCAACAGGACGTCGTCCCGCTGACTTTTTTGCCCTTGCTCTAGATATATCGGCCTGGCGTTGGCCATGTCATCAGCCTTGGCCATTGGTATGTCCAACCCTTGCCCACCATCTCTCTCTGACTGCTTCACTTTTGCAGCGTGTTCATACTGACTCGGATCTCTTCAGGCACCAGTTTCGTCATCACCAAAAAGGTCAGATTCCTTCTGCGGCGGCCACGGTGGTTCCCGGCAGCATGCGATGCTCAGCCGGCTCAACCGAAGACTGAAACCTGCTCTGCTGACGCTTTGCACAGGGATTATTACAAGCCGAAGAACGACACGGATTCGAAGGCGACGGATTTGTATATCTGAGAAGCCCCTTGTGGTGGGCTGGTATCGCAACCCGTGAGCATTTGACTCCCATCCCCGGCCCTATTCACGCACGCGTGTTAACCTCTTCCTCCTCTTTCTAGTTGGTGTCGGAGAAATCTGCAACTTTGCCGCCTACGCATTCGCCCCGGCCATCCTCGTCACTCCTCTCGGTGCTCTCAGTGTCCTGATTGGCGCCGTCTTGGGATCATACTTTTTGGATGAAGAGCTCGGCACGTTGGGCAAGCTGGGCAGTGCCATTTGCCTCATCGGTGCCGTCGTCATTGTTCTGCACGCCCCCCCGGACGAGGACATTCAGACGATCGATCAGATTCTGCACTATGCCATCCAGCCAGGCTTCCTCTTGTACGCCTTTGCCGTCGTGGCTTTTGCAGTCTTTATGATTTACCGAATCGCACCCGTCTACGGCAAACGCAACGCCCTCATCTACCTTTCCATTTGCTCTACCGTTGGCTCCATTTCCGTCATGTCCGTCAAGGCCTTTGGAATCGCTCTCAAGCTCACTTTTGCCGGCCACAACCAATTCACGCATCCTTCGACCTACGTCTTCATGATCCTCACGGCAGTTTGCATTCTGACCCAGATGAACTACTTCAACAAGGCATTGGCATCATTCCCGACCAACATGTGAGTTTTAGCTTGGTGGACACCAGCCTCGTCTGAATTCTTCTACTTTGTTAGTCACCAATACTGATTGACGATTTCCCAGTGTGAACCCGCTCTACTACGTCACATTCACCACCGCGACTCTCTGCGCTTCCTTCATCCTCTTCAGCGGCTTCAACACCACCGATCCCGTCAACACGCTCTCGTTGCTCTGCGGCTTCCTCATTACCTTTACCGGCGTATACCTGTTGAACCTTTCTCGAGGAGACCCTCACGGCCAGAGGCTGGTTGCGTCACGCGGTGACTTTGACGCTGCTGGAACCGATATGATCTCTGGCTTCCAGACTCGCCGCAGCATGCAGTCCCGAAGGAGCGAAAACACCTCGAGGCACAGTCTCAGCAGCTTTCACGGCGACAGGCAGGGCCTGATCCGGGCCTATGACGAGGAAGAGGCTGCGGGATTCGGCCTCACCGACCTCGCCGATAGCGATGACGAGGGCCGTCGCCCTAACGGTGCAAACGGCTCCAATGGCTCGGCCAACGGCTCGGCGAACGGCAAGAAGCAGTATACCAGCAACGACATTGAGCTCGAGTCCCGAAAGCACTCGGACAGGTAGTAGGAAACTCGCTCGACCAGTTTTCTTTTCTTTCTTTTTACAATTATCGAATTACATGAGAGAAGTCAAAGTATGATGGATATACCCGCAAACCATTGCCATACATCTCTTGTGAGATAAACCAAACCAGTCGGCCAGAAGTGGTCAACCAAATCTGTATATTTGCCATGCAATGCCATTTCTGAAAAAAAGGAGAAGGGGCTATATTTCCAAAGCGCAAGGGGGGAGATTTCCAGCCGCGTATGCAGGTCTCAGTTACTGCAAGCCGCTATCAATGTCCAGCAGAAAGAGATGGAGAGCCTAGGCCCAGGTGGCCTCGGAGGTCTTGTTCTTCGAAGATCCTGCTCCTCTGTCTCTTCTTCGCTTCTTTTCCTATCTTACCCTCCTAGCTGTCCAAGTTTCCAGTCATCGTTTACAATGGGAGCAAATTGGCCGCGGCTGCGGCTCTACATGAAAGGAGGTGGGGTTCCGGAATCTACTGTCTTTTTTTTAACCATTTGCTTTTCTTTTCTTTTCCTTTTCTTGGTGGGTGGAGAGGCGTTTGTGTGTGTCTACGTGTGTCTGTGGGATAACTTGCTTTTATTTTTACGGTAAACATGACTGATCGGAAAGGAAACTGGATTTGAAAGCATGCTCCTGTTGTACGATATATATATATTTTTTCTTGGGTTGGTTTGCATTTCTGGTGGCAAAGGTAGGAAGAAAGAAAGCGAAGAGAAGAATCAAGAAATGGGCCGGTTATATGTGGTCTTTGGAAATGAAAAAGAGAGTGTGTGAGGTTGACGGGGGGATGGAAGCGAGTTTCGTTTCCTTTGTCTTGACACGATGTGTTATATATACCACAGGCTGTTGAATGGCCTATAACAACGAACGGCCATTTTCCTTTATCATTCTTATATCCCCTTTTCTTATCTTGTTGAATGTAAATTCAGTACTCACTTTGTATTACACTATTACACTTGTCTGGTTCACAGCTGGATATTACACATGAATATATACCATACTATGCAGCACAGCAGGCAGCAGCAGCACTCTTGTGGGCAACGAATGGGGAGAGTTTGGCCATGAAGTTATTTTTGTATCATAAGATTCTCGTAAGTCTCACTTTTTTTGTTCTTCACGGCTTAATGATGTTCTACCAGTGCCATGTTTTTTGAAAAAAAAGGGAAAAACAAGACGAAACCTTTTTCCATGCCCTTTAGCAGATGCAAATGATCAATTGACGCCTTAAGTTTGACCGCCATCCCTTTGCCCTGTGGCTTGATATATCATCCTCGCAACCACAAAACGTTTGTTCCTTTGCTTTGGTTCTTTTCCTCCCATTTGCAAATAACACACACACAAAGACCCTTTTCCCTCACCATTCACCACCACCGGAAGCATCCTACTGCTCCTCAGCGGCGGGCTGGGCCTCCTCAACAGCACCCTCCTGCTCGGCGACTCGCACGTCCTGGCTGCCCTGGGCGGCCTGGGCGGCCTTGGCGCCGTAGTCCTGGCTGACGGGCTGGAGAACAGCCTGCTCCTCCTTGGGCTCGATGATGGTGACGGCGTCAGGGAGAGACTTCTGGGGGCCGGCCTTGCCCTCGGGGTCGGAGCCGCGCATGATCTTGACCTTGATACCCAGGACACCCTGTCGGAGCAGGACGTGGCGGGTGGCGCTGTCGATGAAGTCCTTTGCGGGCTGGCCAGAGTGGATCATGAAGCCGTCGGTGAACTTCATGGACTTGGCACGGGCAGCACGGAGCTTTCCGGAGACGACGACCTCGCAACCCTTGGCGCCGGACTCCATGATGAAGCGCAGGACACCATAGCAGGCACGACGGACGGCAAGACCGTTGAGCAGCTTGTAGCGGAGAGACTCGCACTGGGCGACGGCGGAGAGACCGCGGTTCTGGACCTTGGCGGCGTAGAGGGAGACGGAGTTCTCGGGGAACTTGAAGCGCTTCTGGATCAGGGAGGTGAGCTCGCGGATGCGGCGGCCCTGCTCGCCGAGGACCTCCTGGGTGTGGGTGGCGCGGACGATGATGTCGGTGACGGTGGGAGTGACGCGGACCTCGACGCCGGAGTAGCCCTCCTCAGCGAGCTCGCGCTGGAAGAACTCGTTCAGCTCGGCGTAGAAGACACCGTCGGCGACGAACTTTCTCCGCTTGGAGCTGTAGGAAGAGAGAAATGTTAGTGGATGTGGTCTGGTATTATATGCAAATGGTGGTAGCAGCAAGGGTTTGTGATGCTGGTTGTGGTGGTTGTAGTGGTGATGGTGGTGACAATCCTCCCCAGTATCGCAACGACTCTTTGGCTTCTTCGATGTTGATTGATCCCCTCAATGGATCAATGCATTGTCCCTTTCCCATTCCCTTCTCTTGTCCCATATTCTTCTCCCATCTCTTCAACTGTCCTCTGACGATACCATCACCACCACCAAACCACCAACAACCACCAAGAAAAAAAACGACGTATGCTTGCTTGTGTATATCGATATAGGAACGAACGACATGGAGGGGCAATCATTGCACTCACATCTGAGCACCAGGGTGGGACATTTTGACTGGTAGGGATTCGAAAGTCTGTTGTGTGTTGACTTTGAAACTGGTGATTTCGTCTGGCCGTGCAAAAAAGGGAACAAAGTTCGCGATCTCTTGGGAGGAGGGTTTGGCGGGCTGGGGCTGGGCTTGCTTCACACACACATACACTCGCAAAATTGCTGGCTGGCTTTGGCCCGCAGGGCAATTTTCGCACTTTTGTGTGGGTTGAGCCCTAACCGGGACGAAGTGGGTGCCTCTCTGGGAGCCGAAAAAAACAAGAAGTGGAAAGCGGTACGTACCTGGAGCCGCTAATATGGCATGTACCTTGTACACTTTAGCACCCAGCCGGAGAATCAGTTTTGGCGACTGCCGGATTCCGCCTCCAAACAACAGCCTAACATCACTGTAGCTTTGCTATTAGCGTGGACTTACAAGCTGGATATGCAGCATCACCTTTGTTCCGATCTCACATTAATAAGAGCAGATAAAAGAACAGAAAACGTAGCAATGGCGGTAACTATTAGAGAAAATGTAGCGATATATTAGGGTATGTCGGAAGTAATAGCAAGTACTACCTGAAAAGCCAGTGACAGTAGCAGGTATATGGATAAAATACCAGGCATAACTGCCACTAACATCGTCCGTAATGAATGAAAGGAGAACAAGGCAACAAAGCCCAACACAACTTCACCAGAGATGAACAAGACAAATCTCATTTCATATAATGAGCGATAATGGGAGATTTGAAGAGGTACAAACAGGAGTAAGTGCAATAAAAAGCCAGTGATAGTCGTAGGTACATAGGAACCAGGCATATAAGTTGATATAACTGCCACTAATATCGTTCGTGATGAATGGAAAAGAGAGAAAGGCATATCACAACCTCACCAAAGACATGCAAGAAAAATCTTGTTTCAAATCATTGAAATTTCCATAATTATCATTTCAAGCCACGCTATAAACATTCCCAAGTCATACCGCACAGTCGCTGAGACTGCTCTCTACAATCTACTCTGACATTGCTGTTTTACACGCTGCCCATCACTATTCTTTGCCCCCTTTGAAGCAACGCAGCCATATTCATAACAACCAAACTGCCAAACCAAGGGTGAAATGATCAAGCCGCAGATGGAGCAGTGCTATCCAGGGAGCCGCTTGTTTTTATAATAGTCTGTTATCCCCATATTATAACCCGCTGGTACTTTTGGCTAGCCAAATAATATGAGTTCTTGCCAGAACTCATCTTCTATCCGCCTTTGTATGACCTTGTTTCTTTTTGTAGGTAGCCAAAATCTGGCTTTGGCAAGACGAGCGTGTTAAAAGACATGAAGAAAAGAGGAGAAAACGTCATGATTATCATATCTATCGTCTGGGTTCATTGTAGCCACACCAATCTCATCCTACACGGTCCTCTTCAATGTCACCATTCACAGCCTTTGAAAAAAGGGGATGCCACGCGTCTTGCGTCTGTTTGGTTTGAGTTCGAGTTCTGATTCGGATGATGACTCGCGTATGAGTTCAACTTCAATCATTGTCATCTCCGACATGGTACGCGGTCGGACGTAGCGGCGAGTGTTTTGCGTCTCCGTGATCAAATAAGGCGCCGGGCCCTGGTCTGGAAACATGACCTCCTATGTCATCTCTCGCATCTCTTGATCGCGAGAAATGGGCGGTGTCGAGTCCTGTGCAACGGGCTCGGCAGTAGGCTCAGCTGGGCGGCCAAAGTTGGACATTACGGCCTTGCTTATATTCAGCCCGGCGATGCCATCACGTAGGACGGCAAATGCGCTCATTCCGTCTGCAGACACGCTGTGCTGCAGGGCGGCCTGTCTATCCTCGGGCGTCAAGATGGTGTGTGCAGTCTCTACCGCTGTGAGAGCCGACTGGCTTGTAGAGAGACTGGGTGGCCTTGGGCTCGGGGCTGACGAGTCCGGTGCCTCTTCGACTCGGGCAACGCTGGGGTAGTTGAGGCTCGAGACGGCGGCTTGCCTGTCGCTTTCCGCAATGGCGGCGGCGTTGAGGGCACCGTTCATTTCGTCCTCGGTCCTGCCAAACAGCTGATGCCACCATCGAACTTCCTCAAGACGCGGCAGAATGATGCGCTCTTTCCCCTTGATATGGTCATCAATTGTCGGGTCGTAGTCTGGGTTGGTGAATTCAGCTCTCCGGCAGAGGAAGTAGTCCCACACGGAAGACGTCTTTTCCGCTACGCCAGCATCTTTTCTCTGCTTCTCTGAATTGTACAAGAAGGTTCCATATTGACACGAGTACGAGTGGTATAGTAGGCGCCGGAGGAAGCGTTCGTTGAACTCGAAGCGGGTCTTGTTCTGCCGCAGCAGCTGGTACATGCAGTCGAGGAACTGGTGGAACACTGGACTAATCATCTTGGGCGAGGTGGCTTCCTCATCCACCACTTGACCGCTGGCACCCTCACCCATAGTGGCGAGATCGGCGGCATCTTCCTTATTTGAGGTAAAGAATCGTTTAGCACCACTAATGACGTTTTGGAAGGCGTCAGTCCGACCGTCGTTCTCCCCGGGTTGGACCTTGAGACCAGCAAAGGCATCTTTCTGGATGGTAAACCAATCCTCTGAATTCAGATGGCCGGAGCGTAACCTAAACATGTAGCCAAAGGACAGCCAATCCTTCTCGATGAGGACGATGAAGCCGTCGATGGTGCGATAATAGGGGTCCAGCATGATTTGGGACAAGGCACTCAGTTGGCTGGTACGATCCCAGCCGTCTGAGCAGTGTATCAAGACGTGCGAGTGTCTGATGCCAACTTGGCGAGCAATGAGGGCTGACCCGTCGAGGATATCATGAATGTGTCTCAGCCAGTTGCTCTGGTGTAGAAGCTCGCGGTTGGGAGGCAGAGGAGACAGGTCGGCATCCTTCAGCGCCTCTACCACCTTGAGCAAGGAATTGCGCATGATGTGAATGTTGTCAATGTTGAGGAAGATTTTCTGGGCGAATTTATACTTGTCCATAGGTTCCGAGCCCATCCCCTGTACCTGATTCATAATGGCATTGATTGTGGGACGGGCGTCAACAATCAGATTGTTCTGCTGAGCGCCATAGATGAGCCGCTTGCCGGTCTTGTCATCATAGAGGGCAGCAGATTTCGAGATGAGTTCGTCCTCGTATCGTTCGGTTTCCGTTAGCTGCGTCTCCAGCATAACGGTGCTAGTGGACACCTCTGCCTGGCTAGACATTGGAGACGAGTCTTCTGAACCTCCATTGCCTACCGAGGCTGAGAAGGAGGCAGCAACGAGCTTTTCGTCTTGAACGTTGGTCCTCCTGGTAATGCCTGCCAGGGGCTGGGAGCTTCTTGTAATAGTACAGTTATTAATGGGGTGGATGTATGAGAGGGCGGGTATCCGGTTTCTCGAGCGAAATTCCTTTGCGTACTTGAGGACATTATCGGAAATCTTGGAGGGCACGACGAGAACGGCCGGGTAGGTATCGCAAAAGCTATAGTCCTGATTGATATTGGTGATCCTCCAGCCTTTGTCGGGGAGCTTTTCACTGATGCCCTGTCGGCGAAACTCTGCTCTGGGGTCGTAGAGATTCCAGCCGTTGACCTCCTTCTCCATCTTGGACGGCTTGTGGCTAAAGGCAAAGAGGTTCTGTACGGTGCCAAGCTTGCAAGTCCGACACTTGATGTGGTCATAGGCCTCTCTGGCCACTTCGGTGGAGGTGAAGTTGAAGGCGATAAAGGTAAAGTCTCGGCATTGGATGCGTATGGACGGGGCCTGGCGGGAAGACGGAGGGGTCGGCCGGAAAGTGCAGTGGGAGAGCATGGGATACGTGATCCATCGTTCGCGTTTCTTTGGCGGAGGTGCCGGTTCTTGGCCCTGTTGCTCTGGCGGTGGTTGCTCGATGGTTGCGCTGAAGACCATGTGGAAGTCGGTCAGCGTCAGCGTGCCCGTGGCCGTCTGGCCGCCGTTGATGCCCTGGACGCGCTCGATGATCTGAAAGAGAGAGCCATGGTCAGTGACCTGCGGATATGCGAAACTTGGGACTTGATGCTTGTAATCTGCTTGTGATCTGTCTTGAAGAGAACAAGCCAAACCAGCCCCCAGAACTGTGAGAGATTATACAGACCTTTTTTGCCTCCATGATGGGCGCAGGGCACAGGCACAGCGGCTGTGATGTGAGGAGAGAAGCGTCGTCAGAGCTCCAAAAGCGGCATCACATGGAGAACCTTGGAAGTCGAGTCTCAGCAAGGCAAGCACTGGCGGGGCACCTGCCCGGGGGGTGGGGTTATGCTGTTTTGCTGGGAGAGCCCCAAAAAGACGTCAGGCGCGGTGGCCATAGCGCCTTAAATAGGTACATGTAGGCACCTGTACAGGCTGTACTACGGAGTACAGTGACAACCTCGAACCTTGAATGAAAGGGGAGTGGCTACAGTGGCTACCCTACAAAGATATCAAAGGATATGATTTCTCGCCTTGAACTTTCTTTTTACACCTTTTCCCTTTGTTCTTTCACACTATCATCGTTGAGCTGCTAGGCTACCATCTTTTGATGCTACAGTCTACTACCCTTACACCTTTGTGAGATCATGCTTGACCTATGCCGTTGAAAAATACTAGGTAGCGAATGAAGTTGTGCCACGAGCAAAGAACTTGTTGGATGAACAAAAGACACCAGCTATGTGTTTTGGAAAAGATTCCTACTGCTTTTTTAAAACTACCAGATCTACTGTATTTCTCTTTTTTCAAAATTTCTTCCTTTCTTGCTCATGAGGTCTGTGGCTCTAGCAAAGCATGCAGATTATAGGAAAACCTCTAGGTTAATCTCCAAAGTACTGACGGGGAATCTATAAGGGGGAGAAAGAAGAAATAATAGTTAGCATCATGAACTCTTTCCATTTATCGAGAAGGGGAAGAATATGGGGAAAAAGTACCTTAGATCAAACTTTTCTAGCACAGTGGGGTGCAGAATGCCAAACTCGCCGATGCGCTGCTCCTTGCCTCCTAGTCTGAGATAGACGGCGGCAGCGTGGCCGTGGAAGAAGGTATCCTCGTTGAGCTCCTCGATCCAGTAGCCGTCGGGCTTGACGCCATCGCTGCCGGCAACAAAGTTGGTGCGCAGCATGAGCATGAGACGATCCAGCAGGCCGTGCACGACCTCGAAACCACTCGACTTGCCACACCAGGCGGCGGCAAAGTGGCGCTCGTTGCGAGCTCTGCGCTCCGACTTCTCGTCCTTGAAGACGACGTCGGCGGCCTCAAAGATCTTGATGGGCAAGCTGTGGCTCTTGTTCTCACGGATCGTCTTGATCAAGCCGGGCAGCAGGGAAGTCCGCACGACCTGGTACTCGAGCGTCTTGGGGTTGGCAAGCTTGACAACAGTCTTGCCGTCATCCTTGCGGTTGAGCCAGCCAAAGTTCTCGTCATAGCTGCACAGCGTCAGGGGCATGACCTCGCTCCAGCCGGCCATGGCGGCCTCGATGCGCACAATGTCGCTCAACTTGTTGATGGGCAGAGGGGCGGCCACGGTGGCGCTGTTGTTGGGAGAGCTGCGAGGAAGCCTGTTGAAGCCGTAGCAGACGGCCACGTCCTCCATGATGTCGGCCTGGTGCAGGACATCGGCACGAGTGGGGGGGATGGCCACCTCCAGCAGGTTGGGGTCCTTGTCTGACGGGCGGGCGACGTAGGCCATCTTGGCGAGGAGCTTGCAGAGGCTCTCACGGGACTCGTTGAGGCCGGTGCAGCTGTTGAGGTAGTCGACTTCGGCGTGAGTGACGCGGGGGCGGAGATGGGGGGTGACGCGGGTCTGGTTGTTGTGGTCCGAGATGATCTTGACGGGCTCAACCGTGAAGGGCTCGGCGCAGTACTCGGAGAACATGGTCACCATCATGTCGGTGACAATGTCCAGCTTGGTGATGTCGGTGGCGGTGATCTCGATGAAGACGTTGGTGGTGTTGAGGGTGATCTTGGAGTGGTCGCCGTTGATGATGGGGGGCAGCGAGCAGATGACTCGATTGGAGTCGAGAATCAGGGGGTATACGGGGGCATCGCGGATGATGTGCAGGTAGCGGCCCAGGTGTCGGTCGTTTTCGTAAAAGGTCATGAGCGTCTCGCCAGTCAGCTCCTGCGTCTGGTTGAGAGGGACGAACTTGAAGTCCTGGGGCGGCAGGGCCTCGTATGTGAAGGGGCCCTTGATGGTGTCGAGGTCGTGAGTTCCAATCGACACCAGTGTCCGCTGGCGGGCGAGGTTCTGGTGCAGCTTGTCCTGGAGGGCGATGAAGGACTCGTATCGGTCCTTGGTGAACTTGATGTTGCGCAGGATGGCGCCGGAGACGTAGGGCCGGACCTTTGATGTCTCGGGAGAGACGGTGATGGTCTGCAGGATGCCGTCCTTGGGCTCTACCACTCTGTAGTTGGGAGGCTTGGTGCGGCCGAGGAAGATATTGAGGTTGAGGGCAATGCCCTCGAAGCAGAGCATGTCATAGCGGTTGGCGGGAATCTCAATCTTGAGCTGAGGGGGTTCCTGCTCGCCATTGACAATGGGCCGTTCCTCGTCTTCGGTGTCTTCGTCGAGCTCGATGCCGAATTCGAAGCAGAGGTCCTCAAACTCGGCCGTGGTGAATCTAGAATTGCAACTGATTAGACATGTACTCTAAATATACAAGAGATACTATTGCATAGGAGGTATGCAACGTATAGTGTGTATATAACAAAGTAGCCTCTGTATGGTATCGCAGGCTATAGAGACGTGGATGGACGGATGGAGGGAGGGGTGGGAGATGGCTTTCGCATTCGCATTCACGAACGTAAATGCCCAGCTGAAGAGACGTACTTGCGGCCGAGAGCCTCGTAGAGCTTGTACTTGTCGACGGAAATGGTCGGCATCGTGAGGACGAGATTTGATGGTTCGTGATGCCGGATTGGCGAGTCGTGCAAATTGTCGTCGCTTTGAGTCACAGGAATTTTTGGAGGGACGATGGCGGGGTGATTGATATGGATTGATGGTGATAGCGGAACGATGCGGAGGGACTTGGCTGCAGGCGGGGAACGCTGAGGACAGCCAGGTACCTCGCTAACTGGCAGCACAAGTCAGCGCTTTCGCAGGTCCTGAAATCGGCGGGGTGACGGAACATCGATGCTCCCTTTTCCATTCATCTCACTTTTTCGCAGCCGCATGTACGTACAGGTACCTCTAGCAGCAGCCGGTTCTACCAAGGCACGATCCCCGCCTCTCCATACCATTTACTGGGCATCTAGGAGCCCAATTACCACCTAGTACTAAGGCTCACTCATAGGCAGCGTATCAGTGGCAATTGATACTAACAAATAGGGCTAGGACACAGATGAGGGGAATGAGGAGGGGCTGAAGGCAGAGGAATCGGTCGCATCAGCTGTTGTTTGAAGCTTGCTGTCATTGTACAGCAGCCTTTGAAGTTTATCACTTTGGTGCCTCAGCCGGACAATCTATATGCCTGTACCTTTGTTGCGGTATGATGATGTATTCAATCCATCTCTACCAGGGTACCTATGCGAGACTGGTGTAACGTTGAGCAGCATCAAGTATCTTTGTCTTTCTTTCTATAGCACCTGGCTGTCATTATTACCTATGCAGTCTATATCAAACCATAAGGCACCCTGCATTTCGCTTCGATATTCATCTGCCAACAGGCGGTACATGTAATAACTCGTACACGTACCTGTACACACGGCAAAGGGGCAAATTACAATAAAAGGACGGGCTACAGGGGCAGCGGGTGGGGGCTCACAGGTACTTGCGTGGCGGGGCACTCCATGTTAGTGCTCAAGCGACGATCCCACCACCACCGCTAACGCCCTGCAAGCATCACCGCTTGTACCTCCAGCTTGCTAGTCCCTGTAGCACCTGGCAGCACCGCTATAACCGCCTCGCTGCTAGGCTCTTGCTGGGCTCCAACAACAGCTTCGTGTCTCTCGATCCAATCTTCACCCCTCAACTCCGGCACTTCAGCTGTCCACCTCCAGCCTCGTCCCGCCGCCTCTCAGCCCTGCTTCTCGAGCTCTCCAGGATCCGACTCTCGGCAGCGGCAAGGCGACAGTCGCTGCTCAATTCCGCCCTGGTTCTGGTTCTGCTTCGGCTTCAGGCTGCGCAAAAGCCATTCGTCCATTGCATCACCAGCTTCACCCCATCCCTACGCCATCGGCCTCGTCGCTCGCCGCTGGTCCCACCAATCCTCGATTCCCAGCTACATCTACGGTGCTTCAACCGTCTCGATTCGACTCGCTCAACGCGCCCCTTTTACTTCTCTCCGCCGCCCGTCTCCCGCTCTGCCTCCCCCCCTCGTGACACGCCATGGCTGAAGCGCCAAACGCAAACGACGAGCTCTACCCCATCGCCGTGCTCATCGACGAGCTCAAGGTATATCACGCCCAGTAACCTTTCCTCTATTCTGCGTTCTTCTAGATGCATCTTTTTTTATACTCCTCTCGTGACGTGGTGCTGACTTTGGGCTCTCTGTCATTCGCTAGCACGACGATGTTTTGCTCCGACTCAACGCG
This sequence comes from Trichoderma camerunense, assembly GCF_050948025.1. Lineage (NCBI taxonomy): Eukaryota > Fungi > Ascomycota > Sordariomycetes > Hypocreales > Hypocreaceae > Trichoderma > Trichoderma camerunense. The sequence goes on from NW_028145366.1 coordinate 1,741,685, forward strand.
ATTCACCGGCTCTCCACAATTGCTCTTGCCCTCGGCGCCGAGCGAACAAGAGATGAACTGATTCCCTTTCTCGACGGTCAGTAACAGCTCGATTCTTGCTATAACCATGCTGCCATTTCCATCACTCCCACCCTCTCAACTGTTTGCTGCTTGGCCTTGGGCTCTAATCTGACGTTATGACGCAGAGTCTGTCGAGGACGAAGACGAGGTCTTGGTCGCCCTGAGCGAGGAGCTTGGCAACTTCATCGAATACGTCGGAGGCCCTTCGTGGGGTCACGTCTTGCTCTCTCCCCTCGAGAACCTCGCCGCCATTGAGGAGCCCGTCGTCCGAGACAAGGTAAGACGCTCAATGACGCTAACCCGAGCGCTTTTGGCTGACGGCGCAAAATTCTAGGCCGTCGAATCTCTCAATAAGATCTGCGAGGAGCTCTCACCGCAACAGGTGGAGGAGTTCTTTATCCCCCTCACAATTCGCCTCGCCAAGGCAGACTGGTTCACGTCCAAGGTGTCTGGTTGCGGTCTTTTTACAGCTCCCTACAAGAAGGTGTCTCCTCCCGTCCAGGAGCAGCTTCGCCAGCAGTTTGGCCTTTTGGTCCACGATGAGACTCCCATGGTCCGTCGCCAAGCCGCGTCCAATCTGGCCAAGTTTGTCAAGGAGATGCCCCCCGCTATTGTCATTGAGGAGATGATTCCCCTCTTCCAGCACCTCGTTTCAGACGACCAGGACAGTGTTCGATTACTCACTGTTGAGATTCTCATCGCCATTGCCGAGGGCGTGCCTAAGGAACAACAGGCTAGCCATGGTGTCCTGTTGACTTCTCTGCGAAACCTGATTGAAGATAAGAGCTGGAGAGTCAGGTACATGATTGCCGATAGGTTCGAAAAGGTCGGTCGCAGGATGCTTGAAACGTTGCAGTCATTACTCAGTTGCTAACCCCCCGTTGCAGATTGCCAAGGCCGTAGACGAAGAAGTCGTCTCTAGAGATTTGGTGCCCGCATTCGTCAAGCTTCTTAAGGATAACGAGGCTGAAGTCCGGACAGCCATTGCTGGTCAGATCCCCGGCTTCTGTGGCCTGGTGGACCGCCAGACGCTTCTCAACGACATCATGAGCAGCGTCGAGGATCTCGTCTCAGACACGTCCCAGCACGTCCGTGCCGCTCTCGGAACCCAGATCAGCGGCCTCGCCCCTATATTGGGCAAGCAAGAGTATGTGTCTACTGGCCCTTGTAATGTTGCTTGGCTGACTCGCATGTTTGTAGGACGATTGACCATCTTCTACCCATGTTCCTCCAGATGCTCAAGGATGAGTTTCCCGAAGTTAGGCTGCATATCATCTCCAAGCTGGAGCTGGTGAACCAAGGTACGAAGCATGATGTTGTGACGTGATCCAGGAGAATCCTTGTAGAGCTAACAGTATTAGTCATTGGCATCGACCCCCTGTCCGTCTCGCTGCTACCCGCCATTGTCAACCTGGCTGAGGACAAGCAGTGGCGTGTACGCCTTGCTATCATCGAGTACATCCCTCTGTTGGCCAGCCAGCTGGGCGTCAAGTTCTTTGACGAGAAGCTCAGCAACCTGTGCATGGGATGGCTCGGCGACACTGTCTTCTCCATTCGTGAGGCTGCTACGCACAACCTGCGAAAGCTGACAGAGGTCTTTGGCGTGGAGTGGGCAAGCGAGGCCATCATCCCCAAGGTTATGACAATGGGCAACCACCCCAACTACCTGTACCGGATGACCACTTGCTTTGCCATCTCGGTAAGTTGAAATCTTCTCATGTTATAGCCATGCCCATGATCAGTGACTAACCAGCTTTCGTCTTTTTCCCCCCTGTGTACAGACTCTGGCCTCTGTAGTTAGCATAGATGTCATCTCCAAGTCGATTCTGCCCATGCTCGACAAGATGACCGAAGACGACATTCCCAACATCCGATTCAACGTTGCAAAGACGTACTCGGTCCTCATCAACGCCCTGCAGCGCCTGCCGGAACAGGGCACCCTCTACACAATCGAGCAACAGGGAGCCGGGGCTGCACCGACGACGCCTTCGCCTCGGGGCCAGGAGCTGATTCAGCAGCGCATCGTTCCGAACCTAACCAAGCTGCAGAAGGATGACGATGTGGATGTCCGTTACTACGCGACACAGGCGGTCGCCGAGGCTTCAGGAACCGGAGCGTCAGGAGGCGGAGAGCCCATGAATACTTCACCATAGATGAGAAAACCCGTAATGAAGCAATGATTTTGTCCCTTGTCCCTGTCTGTGCTGCAGCGGCTTTTGGTCTCTGCGTTTCGAAAGGTTTTTTTTATTTTACAATTTTCTGTTTTTGAGTCCTGTATCATTGGACAAGCTGTGGCGTGAGAGAAAGTACAAGTTTTGATGCAACGAATCACACAGAGTCAAATGTCGACTGAGGCGGATGAATGGATGGAAGGATGGGGAGGGGGCAGCAAGGCAGACAAGGGGAGAAAGAAAACAAGAGGGAAAAAAAGAACTAAATCGGGTAGTGGATAATGGGTAGCATAAAGGTGGAAGCATTCTTTGTAGACTCGAGAGGTGTAATGTAGGGGGTCAAGGTAAACGAACATGCCGTTTTTTTCTTTTTATAATCTCTTCTGTAGTTCTTTGGTGATATAATCTCGCGTCGTATTGTAATTGAATCAGGGGGCATCATATGTTTCCCCCATGGTATTTCACTCGACTGAGAATGCTGTTCATCTTGTCCAAGAAATTCAAGCTGTATATACAAATATCTACTCTAAAACTCCATCTTTTCTGTCTATCTATCACCACATGGTATCATTTTCATCCAAAAACAAATCACTCGCTCACCTTCCCCCTTCTAAAACACAAGGTCGTAATCGTCTGGCCCTTGACCCCTCCAAACGTAAACGTCGGATACTCAACCCTGCCCACGACGCTCAACTCCCCATCCTCATCCTCCTCGAACCAGCTCCGCAGCTCAGGCTCCGTCCAATTACAACTCGTGACGAGAAACACACCGCCGTTGGGGTTGAGTAGTTGTAGGAGACGCTTGCGGTACGTCTCGCAGGGGTTTGCGTTTTCGTCAGAGGAAGAGAGTCCCGCGGAGAGACTGATTGCGTCAAAGGTGCCCTTGTCGAGGATGATGTCGAAGAGGGTTTCTTGAGAGGGCGCAATGGACAGCGGGGAGGATGCGTCGTTGGGGGAGACAGGGCCGGCGAGGAGGTCCCATTCAAGAAAGCGAACTGACGGGGTCTTTTCTGCTTCTCCTTCTTTTTCTTCGGATTGTTCTTCTTCTTCATCTTGAGCGTCCCTCGTCTCGCCAATTCTCTTCGCCAACGCAACGCTCTGCGCACTGTAATCCACGCCCAGCATCTGCCCTTCCCACCCATCGTCCCTCAGCGCAAACAACAGCTCTCCATTCCCACACCCGAGATCCATCAGAGCGGCATCCTCCTTGGACAGCGGTTTCTCGAGGATATCCTGGTCGTCTTCGGTGAGGGCGTCGAGAAAGGCGACGATGCGGCCCTCTGCGTCGGAGTCGTCGAACCAGTTTGTGCCTGTGTCGGAGGGGTTGGCGGCGTGGTTTGTGAGTTCGGTGGTGTAGAGCTTGTCCCAGCTGCGAAAGTGACAAATGTTAAATTATGATGTGATGATATGATGGGGGGTTTTATATCGAGTTGTGATATATAAGAGAGAGGGAGGGAAACTTGCTATTCTTTGGTACCGAGCTCGGAGGGGTCGAGATGGGCTGGTTTACTTGACGATGCCATTGTATCTGGGGAATTGGTACTAACAAAAGACAAGGCTGTTGGAAAAATGATTGATATGCAAAGGGTTGTAGAACAATTATACTAGCAAAAGATTGTATGTCGATAGCATATGGAGGGGCAGCTAAAGTATTGCAAAGTGCCTGCAGCCGGTCTAATCGGGTGCGGCTAGATGTGGTAGGCGGTGAGTATCGCTGGGTGAGGGGCACGAATCAGCTGCAAACTTGCGTCAGAACCGCAATTTGATATTGGATGATATTCAGTAAGAAGTACATGTAGATGGATATAAGTTTTGCTTAGAATAACGACTTTTCCATTGTTGCTTCAGAATTAAGGCAGTTCAGCATTCACCCTCACAAAAATAGAGCCCATAAACCTCGATTACACAAGAAACAGCCCAGTTTCATCTATTGATTTAGGCCTCTTCCTCTCTCTGTAGTAGATAGGTAGCTATTATATAGCTACAAACCAGATCCAACATCAAGTGTAAAAAGAAAAAAAAGTCCAAAAAAAGTAGTGGTAAAAAGTAAATGTACACTCAAACGCCTCCCATGCATGACCAGCATATCTCGCGCGCCCACGAGTGACCGCCGTCATCCCGTTCGGTTTCCCGTCTTTTTCTTTTTTCTTTCCTACACAGATATATAAAGAAAAAGACGGGTTCGTAAAGAAAGCAAACAAAATGGGTTCCCATCAACACCATGCCTGTGTCGGTTTGTTCAAACAATCCCAAAACAAGTAAAAAACAACATCAAGTAAGGAGTATAACCACCAAAAAAGACAGAAGAAACCGCTTAGTAGAAGCTCTCCACCATGGTGTCTTTCATTGTGGTGTTGATGTTGCTGGGGCCCTGGCCTTCGCCGAGTCTAAAGACGCTCTCGATGACGCTCAGCTCGGTGGACGTGGTGTCGAGGCCGGTAACGGCCATCCAGTCGTTGACCACCATGCCGGCGCCCACGACGTTGCTGCCTCGGTTGACACTGCCGGCCACCAGGGGGATCTGCAGCAGACTCGACAGCTCGTCCTGATCCTGGATGGTCGTCTTGGGGTGCACCAGGCCGCCCTGGTTGGAAATGCTCATGTAGCTACCGACGAGGACGTTGTCGGCGACGGTCTGGCGAAACACTTCGACGCCTAGCACGTCGGCGATAATCTCCTCCGTCTCGCGCTCCAGATCAGGGTGCACCAGGGCAATGTGGTCGTTGGTGGCAATGACGTTGCCCAGGGCCGACAGACGCTCCTCGATGCGCTGGATGCGCACCGAGTCGGGCAGCGAGTTGCGCAGGTGCTGCAGCTCCTGGTCCGAAGTCGTCGTGGGCACCAAAAGGCCCTTGCGGTTGCCGGCCGTGAGGCGTCCGATGATGCGGGTGCCGGCGATGGTGGTGCGCACAATGGGGATGACGTCCTGGAGCTCAGCCTCGAAGACACTGCGAGATATCTCGTTAGGGTTTTGTTCTCGCGGTTGCTGCTGGTATTGATTTACCTGTAAAAGTTCTCGCTGGCGCCGAGAGCCACCAGGGCGTATGAATTTGTCAACGTCGCAAAGACGCCAACCCTGCAGAAAACCACCAGAGTCAGTCAAGGTTCGGATATATCCAGCAGTTGGGAAAAGAGAGAGAGAGAGCCAGGGAATCCCAAGCAATGCGATCCAGGTCGACAAAAGCTCAAGATCCCTCCTCATCCCGTCTTCTTCCCCTCCCCCTCCATCAATCGCAGGAAGAAAAAAACATACTCGTTGGAGTTTTCAAACTGAGCACGAACAGCCATGATGCTTGTAGTATCAACAACACAGTTCTGTATCGGTAGAATAGTGACGGTGTTTAAAAAACAATTAAAGAATTAAAGAAAGCTTCGAATCTAAAGAAGCTTGTCTTTTGTCTGTATGTCGATGTAGGAAAAGAAAAGAAAAGCTCAGATGCTAAACCCGCTAAAAAAAAGACTGCTGATGAAAGCAAAGTGCCCCGCGGATCAAGTTTTTTTTCTGCCGGAATGGGAATGAAGTGGGAGAGGGGACGGACTAAGTGCAGTGGTTTCTCAGCGCCTTATAAGTACCAGCGAGCACTGAGGTACCTGTACCTGTACATGCGATCCTTCTGCGCCTAGCGATGACTCTCTATCAGTGTAACAGCCCGCTGAAAAAACAGCCTGTGTGATTCGCCTTGCAGCAAAGCCTCATCTCATCTCAGCTAACTAGTCTCATGCTCCATGCCACCTCCCAGAAACAAAAGCAACGAGTCAAGATGGAAAATAATTACAAAAAAATCATTAAAAAAAAGACAAAAGGGGAAAAAGAAGAGTCACAAACTGCTCACAAGCAGCATAGCGCAGGAAATCAACACAGCCAACCTGCAGCAACAGCTAATAAAGATCCATGGATTGGATGTCAAATCAATTCGAGCCCTCGCCTCGATGACTCAGTCCAGCTTTTAGTGGCCAAAAGTACCTGCCGGGTCCTTCCGCGCCACCAAGGGTACTTCAGTCCCAACTAAGCCAAGACCCTGAAGCTGTGACTCAACACTGAGATCCATTGGAATCGTGCATTGCCACAGAACAGGGTGCGGTGACTCTTTTCATCACATCGACTTCATCAGAATGGGGAACAAAGATCAACGCCGAAAGAGGCAAAAAAGAAAAAAAGAAAAAGGAAAATTATCACACTGAGAGGCGAAATGGGTGTCGCTCAGGTAAAGGTTTGTTGAATGCCTTGTACTTATCAAACAGAGTCCTCTTTTAGACCCCTATAGCTTCAAGTTACTACCCCCGCCGAGTTTGTACTTAGAAGATATCGTCATTCATTGCTATAAGATGGATACTATAACAGAGAGGCATGCCATTTCTTGTTTACCTCTGTACACTTATACTGCATTCAGCCCCCAGTATATCCATGCTTGCATCATAAAGATCAAGTGTCTCCATACGTATGTTGCAGAATGCGATTATAACCAAGACGACCACACAAGAACAATGATTGTATCTCACGAACTAGCCAAGGAGTGCTGGTGGTGGTTCTTCCCAAGCGCTGTCTACTGCCGTCACCACCGTAGCTGTTGCTATAAGTGTGCCAACGGCGCAAGCGAAGAAAATAGGCACGACCAAGGGAGGGCATGCAATGGCTACTGCCTCTACGGCCATTGGAGTAATACCCATCCCTGTAGCCAGCATTGTCGTTGTTGCAGCACCAGCTGCTGCGAACTCTTTCCAACTGGAATCGGGCAGATGGTTCAAGTTGCCGACATTATTAAGTACTGGCCGGTCAAAGCCATCCATCTGAGGAAGATTCAGCCAGACGAGGCGTTCCCCTTGCGCTATCTGGCCATCAATCGTTAAAGGAAGTAGATTCCCAAGGACGACAAAGGAACGAGGAATGACCAGCGTGCAGTATGAGGGTATGAGGAGATGAAATGTGACATTCTTAGCACCGTCTCCGATTTCTGCTTCTAGAGCAACTCGAGCGCAGAGCATCAACCTGAACACTGCAAAGAGGTCGTCACTGAGGCCCAACAAAAGCGGTTGTGCAGATCCAGACTCCTGGCGTATTCTAGCAAAGGCACCATGCCAATGCGTATCGGGATGATAGATGAAGAAGCGGTGCTGTCTGAAGCGGTGCTTCCTGAGGCGGCGCTGTCTGAAGCGGTACTTTCTGAAGCGATGCTGACTGTTGTCACCCGTATACTCTGCCACCTTGAGGTTGAAGAAATCGAGAACGTTTCGTGCGAATCCATCTGGGCCGCCGCCTCCTCCCGCAACAAGGTTATTATGGATCCGAAGCTGATCCGCAATTCCCTTGAGCTCTTTCCTAATCTGCTCTGCCTGATAAATCTTTATAACTTCAAGAATGATTGTTGTAGCAGAGAAGAGACTCTGCATCTGATTCCCAATACCATCCTTTCCACTTAGAACCCAAGTAGACGGGGCTGCTTCCGCAGGCGGTGTTGCGGCGGGCGATGCTGAACCCTCTGTCGCAGAGCTTGTGAAAGAGTCGTATGCCGATCTTGCATTGCCGGCTATTTTGCTGGCCCCAGAGCTTCTGAAGGAGTCGTATGGCGATCTCGCATCAGCATATATTTTGCTGGCTCCGTCACGTAATAATGGATAATTCATAATGCCAGAGGCCGCGGTAACCACATAGCGGGCTGCAGCGGCTTTCCAGTCAAACTTTGCCATGGTAGCTTCTCGCGGCTTAATGTGCGTTTGAACGTTAAGATGTCAAGGTGAATAAGAGACAGGAGAACGATTTAACTGGTATATAGTCTTGTCGAAAACTGCCCTGGCCCAGCTCACCAGAATGCCGCTGATGATAACAAAAAAAATGAGGCCTCATAGATAGCTCTGCCTTGGCGCCTGATGAAACGAAATGGGAGTTTCCCAACACACCCATTGAGATGGATGGCCTCTCACAGGCCGCATCTTGTTGTTCTGCCTGCTGTTGGCCCTTTCCCGAGACCTCATCTTTTTGTTTAGTTGCAAGAGATAGGTTCAATTGTATTTGGAAGGGTGCATAGCCTGCCACATTCAAAATTAGACTTGCCAGCCTTTCCGAATGCCTACCTCAGATTTTCAATGTTCCCTCCATACCTTGGCGCAAAGCCAGATCAAGGATTTTGAAGCGAGGGAACACGATGAAATTATATGGAGAAAATCAGTTGCTACACTGTGCATGATGGCCGCTAATCGAGGCCTCAAGCAGCCAATAGCCCTACAGTTGTTTCAACGTTGTCAAAAAGAATATCATACCAGCTACCGCTCTTAGTCATGTCAACAACAACCTTTCCTTAACTAACACTTCACCCTCGTCAATCTAGACATCACCTCTCGACCAAAAAAAGACAAGTGGCGTAGCAGTCATCTCTCATCATCTACTCTAATAGCCTCTCAGGACCGTCCATCTAGTTTTCTTCTTTCCTCAGACGGCCCCCCAAGTCTATTTACAAAACACAACCTCGCTTCGCTTCACATGCCTTCATGCCCTCATGCCAGCCATCCAGCCGAGTCAATCGTCATACAAATCCATAACCAAGTAAGTAAACGGACAAGATAAGTCTCTCTCACTATCGATAGTCCAAGAGAGAAATTAGAGGAGGAGGAAGAACAACAAAAGTGATTTGGAGATATCCATTTCGGTCATCAATACCAGCCTCCGTAGAGAAGAAGTGAATAGAATAAAAATGAAAAAAGAGAAAAATAAATCGAGGGGAAATAAAGGGGTGTCATTTCGCCCTCATCACAATACACATGATGCGCTCTTGTCACCGCCCTGTTCCACCCTCTACAATGTCCATACCGGCGCCTTCATCAACACCTGTCGCCCTCGTACTTCAATGGCCACAAATCCTGCAAATCGCACGCGGCCTGAATCTTTGGGGAAACCTTTTGAGTCAATAAGTTAGCAAAAAGTTCATACAAGAAAGATGAAACGTAAAACTTACCGGCCTTGCTTGAATCTCCGCTGCTACTACTCTTATCCTTGTCCGCATCGGGATCCACCTTGGCCTCTGCCTCCTTCTGGCCATCAAGAGAAGGCAGTCCTCCCTTTTCGACCTCCATGAAGCCCGCCTGCATCACATCTCCCGGCAGAGGATACATAATGGTCACGTCTCGGCTCTCTCGCGGCAAGTTGGCAGCAATACCTATGGCCAGTTCCACAATCATCGAGGTGCTACCTTCGACTCCGGCCGGCGGCGGCTCAATGAGGAATTGGTACAGGTGTGCGGCTAGGTTGGTGGTCATCTTGGCAATCAGCCCTGCGCGGTTGTCTCCCGCTGTTGTCGAGTTGAGCTTGTGCTGCAGCCCGTCCAGCGTCGCCATCCGCCAGTTGACCACCTTGGTCGTCAGCGCGTCAAACTCCTCCTGGCTGTGCATGGTGTACGCGTTGCCTCGGATGTGGAGCTCAATCTCCTTGAGCTGGCTGCTAAAGGCGGCATCCAAGTCTGGGTGGAAGCACTTGTTGAAGACCTCGTCCACTATCCACTTGGTGATGACGGCTCTGCCTACCGCAGTCATCTCCTGCTTACCCGTCTTGAGGGCATCGGGGCTGACAACTTTCTCGAGCCACTGGGGCAGGCGCCGCCAGTCCTTGCGAATGTTGAACGACAGGTTGTTGATGGCGCCGTTGAGTCGGTTGAACCTGTTGACGTACTCGTTGTCGTCGAGGGCGGTTCGAGATTGCGACATGCGCTGGTTGGCGACGGCATTCTGCAGATGCTCAATCTGGCCATTAAGCTGTTCGATCTGGGACTTGCCATCAAAGTAGAGGCGCTTCACGTTCTTATACTTTGTGACTGTAAAAACGGGCAACGTTAGCTGTACACCTTACTTGGATAACCTACGCCAACCCAACCCCCATGGAGCGGAAACAGAAACGAGAAGGGAGAAAGTAATGGAAATGGGAGACAAACGTAATTCTTTAAATGCCTTTTCCGATTCGGCATTGTCGCGTTCATGGGTCGAAGGCTGAGGACTATTCCGGCCTTGATCGCCAGTCGCCGCTTCATACCGCGGTGGAGCACCCGCGCCGCCAGTAGCGGCTCCGGCAGCGCCAGCACCGGGAGCAGCTCCAGCAGGCTGTTGGCCGGGCTGGAGAGGTGCGCCGGGTACCGAGGTCATGTTGGAGTTGGTGTGAGTGTGACGATATCCAGGGGGTGCGCCAGGAAGGGCCTTGTCAGCACGGTTCGTAGGTGCGCCTCCTCCGGGCGGTGCCATGGCAGGTTGCGAGAGTTGCGGCTGCTGCTGGTTCGTGGGCTGGACGGGAGGCAGAGTAATGCTGGAGACGGATTCTTGTGCCGGCACAGAGTAATGGACAGCAGGTGATGGTTGCTGCTCCAGCTGTTGGTTGAGCGATCGCTGGTCCGAATCGGGAGCTGGTGACTCGCGTGAGAGCTGAGAGATGGTTTCTGGGTTCTGCTGCTGGTGCAGCTGCTGTTGGCCTAGATGCGTAGTGACGATGCGCGGGTCTGTCGTCTGCTGATATTGATCTTGCGGTGAGCTGGCGGTGTAATACTGCTGGGGGGCCTGTGGCAATTGCTGCTGCTGTTGCTGAGGGTGGCCCTGCTGATCGTAGATGGCCTGCTGGGGATCGTACTGAAGCTGCTGATGCTGTTGCTGCTGTATCTGCAACTCAAACTGTTGTTGCTGCTGCTGCTGTTGCTGTTGCTGAAACTCAAACTGCTGCTGTTGCAGAGAGTCCTGGGATGCAAGCACCTGCGGGTGAGCGGACTGGGGCTGCTGTAGCTGAGGCGGCGGTGGGAGCTGCTGCTGCGAGTGGTGATATTCGTCGTAGGGCGATTGTATCTCGTCGGCGTGCGCCTCGCGGATGGTGTTGATGGGCGGCACGGACAGTCGGGGGTCGTGTTGGAGGCGGGCCTGGTCGTGATCGTAGCCGTACTCTTCAGCCTCGCCCACTCCTTGCAGCGGCGATGTCTGGTGGACGGACGAGTTGGGCGTGTGCCAGTCGCGGTCTGGCTGGGGCGAGAGTCCAGTCTTGACGTTGGGAGGGTTGCTGTGACTGATGCGCTTGGACGGCCTTCGTGCGAGCCCTACGGTGTTGTCGTAATTCTGAGCTGCTGCGGGGGCGTCGCGGTGGTTGTCGTGGTTGTTGCGGCCGGAGAAGATGCCCTTGATGATCTTGCGTGCCGATCGCTTCTCGGGGGCAGAGCCTTGCGAGGCTTGAGAGGCTGAAGCAGAGGCAGCGGCCTGGCCCTGGTGATGGCCCGTCAGTTCGTTGAGTGACGTCTGCGAGACGTTGAAGAGGTGGTGGAGCGATGCGCTGTAGCGCTGACTCTGGCGGACGGCGGAAGCGGCTTCTGCAAAATCGCCGGGCTGCTGCTGCTGCTGCTGCTGTGGCGGCGGCGGCTGTTGCTTCTGCAGCTTACCCGTGCTCTGCTGCGGCGGTAAAGGTTGAGGTTGCTGATGCTGATGCTGGAGTTGAGGTTGAATTTGAGGCTGTTGATTCAGCTGATGCTGATGCTGGAGCTGCTGGAGCTGCTGGCGGCCATCAAAAGCGGGCGCTGGCCCAATGACGGCGGGGTTCTGCACAGGCACAGGCGAGGGGCCGACGCCGGACGAGCCCGAGTGAAACAGGAGAGCCGGAGTTCCAGCACCAACTGCTCCGGATTGCTGTTGCTGTTGAGCTTGCAATTGCTGCTGAAGCTGAAGCTGCTGTTGTTGCTGCTGTTGCTGTGACACGTTAAACGACTCGCTGGAGCTGAGGGCGCTCGTCCGCAAGGCTGACTGAGGGGTCGCGTCGGGGTGCGGCGGGTGCTGCAAATCTGCCTCAGCCGGCGCCGGTGGTGCTCTTGTAGGTTGAGACTGAGACGCAACTCCGGATTGTAGTTGCTGCTGCTGCTGCTGCTGCTGCTGCTGCTGCTGCTGTGGCGACGCCTCGGCAACTGCGTGCTGCGAACGGTTGCTGTGCTTGCCCAGGCCTCTGAAGCTGGGCATCCTTCCTCAACGGCGATTGACTGATTGATGACCTGGGTCGAGTTGCGCAGGTTTATTTTTGGCGCCGATGATCCAATCTGATGAGCTGGCCTCGCCTATGCGGCTTAGGCGTGTTAAAGGGGGGGACCCAACCGCTTGCGCTTTGCCTGAGCCCGCTGTACTGTAAGATCAGGTTTGGCTTGTGCTTGAGCTTGTGCTGTATGTACTCCGTACTATGCCCTCTAGCTTCAACGCTGTCCTGCACGTCAAATTCAATTTCCTGTTTTCCCCTCCTCTTGCTTTGACTTGACACAAAAAGGGCTGAGTTTGTTTGTTGCTGTTCCTTGTCGAGTTCCCGGGCTTAGACTCGAGGCGGCGGGGGAGAGTGAGGCTGTGTAGATTACCTGACCTTACCTGTACCTGTGCCTAAGGTAGTAGTGCGTGCTGTGCTGTGCTAGACGTCTGGTTACAAGCCAGAGAACAGCTGAGAAGATGCGCGAGTTTGTTGCGCGCGGCCGGGGATACTAAGGCTGTGTCCAATCCAAGAAACAAAAAAGATAGTCGAGAGAGGAGAAAAGACACCAGTCGCAACCTTTTTGTCGCTCAATTTTAGAAAGGGCCTCTTCTGCGGCCAATGCCCGCTCTTCAAAGGCTGGACAGCCGGGGTAGCGCGACACGAGGATGCAGAGGCTTCCTTGTCCCGGTCAGCGAAAGATGGATGGTTTGGTTTGAGTGATTTGACAAGTTTGACAGGCCGTGGGCACGGACGGGCCCTGCTCTGCTAGTGCTGGCAGTTCGTTCAGGTGATGGACTGGATTGGACTGGCTGGTTCAATAGTTCAATAGTTTCAACAGCCGATGGAATGAAATGACCCAGAATGAGAGAGACGAGGTCCGGCTTCAAGCCATGGACGGACTTTTGGAGATATCAACGCTGAAGTGTGCCAAGACCACGGTCCCCCGGCGGGAAAAGGCTGCTCACAGGGCTGAGTGAGCCCGTTCTTGTCTTGTCCATAATTTTCTCGCCCGTTTCCCATTTTCCTTTTTTCCCGGCCTTTCTGCCTGCTGGGGAACAGAATCTTACACCACTCGCATCCGAGGCTGCCAGCAGCTCTCCATCCAAAACCCACCCACAGAGCCGCAGGGCTTGCCCAGGATGGTTAAAGTCCTACCAGCGGGTGGGCGCTAGGATCCAAAGCCCCAAAATCGCCGTGGCTCGTGGGTCTGGAGGATATAATTAGAACCCATGTCATTTGATGTCCATTGTCCGGTCCTGTTTTGTTCTGCTCTGCTCTGTTCGTGGTGGCGTCTGTATTAGAAGCACGAGTATGTAGGTAACATGGGGGTCATGCCTCTTCAGCTGTAACGCGCAGCAACTAGAGTAAAACCTCTGTCGAACAAGGATAGAGGAAAGACGCTGATTGATCGAAATCAACTGAATACTAATCCGCTCACAGGCCCCCTCGTATCAATCTTCTGTACCGCCACCTTTGTGCCAAGCATTGCACATACGAGTACTCGACCGGATCACAGCAGCTGAAAGGATTGGATTCGATGTACTCGTAAGATGGGAGGATGATGTTGTACCAGGGCAACAGGGACAGGCAAGTACATGTACGTGGACACATCATGTAATCAAGACTCATAGCCTGTCAAGCCCAGTAGGAGGTACCTCTAATCCAGTCCAATCATCCGGCCCGATTGAGAGGTACAGATACTCAGACATCCCATGTCCAAGCCTGTCTGTCCTGTGTCTCTGTAACAAAGACCCTGAACTAGCTGATATCATCCGCTTCGACGGAGCTTGAGCTCTGCATCCTACGGAGCTGGTGCTAGGCAAAAGGGAGCTCAAGTTTGCAGATCCCCATCTGCCACTTGCTTCTTCCAACTTAACTTCAAACTCCCAATTCCATCACATGCCGCAACGTGTCCAATTCAGTCCATTGCTGAAGATAAGAAAAACGAAAACGGACATCATCGTGCATCCGCATCGTGTCGACCGACCTCCTGCATGTCCCTGCAGAGCTCATGCACGGGAGGTATAAATAGCAACGGCGAACACAGCCATCGGCATTGTATCCTCACATGCACATGCATTTTTCCATCTGCAAATCAGAAGTGCCTCATCTCGTAAACTGATGAATGATGTGCAAGATACGAAATACGATGGCGATTTACAAAAACCAGCATATGCATGCAATAATATGGAGCACCAGTACAGTATTTCATTTTGTTGAAAATCAAGATTCAGCACTCGTCCGGCATCAGGTAGAAATGGTGGAGACTGCCGATGTATCGTTGCATCGAGGCAAAGCTTAACAACCGGATTCTAAAAATGAATCTGATCTGGATCCGAATTAATTTCCTTTCTTGCGCCTACCTACCTAATCTATGCATATAGTGGTGGTGCGACCTCAGGTTGCGTGGTATCACCGTCTCCTAGAGTTGTGCGCTTTGTCAAGGACTCTATCAACTGGAGCTCTCATGGATTGATTGCGGCAGTGCAAATGTCCTTTCTACTGCCACTCGTTAATGCGGTTTACATACACTTTGCAGCTTACAGCTAACCCTAAACTGGAATCCAACTCTCTTTTCAACTGACACTTTGAAGATGAAACTTGTCTCAAGCACCATCGGAGTAGACACATCATGAAGCCCCAAAAGACCAAGGCAAAGGAAAAGCCTCACACTCACACATCATGGACACCCAATTGACAAAAGTTGACCGGGCCATGCGATGCCCAGACACCAATGCCTTGCTCTCACAATATTGTCCATTAACGGCAAAGGCGCATCACCACCAATTGCATATCCAGAGCTTCTGGTTTGCCCTCTCTGGCCGTCTTTTGCGGGGTTTCGTGGGGAATCGCGGCTCTAGCGGGGTTGTCGATAGCCGTTTACGGAGGTTGTGAGTTTAACACTAAGCTTGAGATTGCAACGATAAGAACCGTTCCATTGATTCTTTGTGAATTTGAGGCCATTTTGCCCTGTATCTATCACTTGGACGTCTTCCTCATGGATGAAGCCTCTGTCGTCTCACGGTAGCCAAAACGAAATCCAGTCATCATCATGCTGCTGCTCTCTCCCATCACCTTGTTAGCGGCAGCAACACTGCTATTTGCCATCCACTTGATCCGACGCCTCACATCTCCATTGAGTAAAATCCCAGGACCGGCAGTGTCCAAATTCACCTCCTTGGTCCTCAAGTGGAAAGAGATCAAGGCTCTCAGGACCGTCTACATTCATCAACTCCACCAGCAATATGGACCCGTCGTCCGCATCGCACCCAACGAGGTGTCGTTCACGTCTTGGGAAGCTCTGAAGGAGATTTACTGCTCCGGAGGCAGCGGCTATGACAAGACGGAGTTTTACGACCTGTTTAAAATCTATGGCAGGAGGTGAGACGACGGCCTTGTTTCTCAATATCTGGAATAAAAATGACTTACTGGTGATGTTATTCTCTAGGACCATGTTCACCACATTGAACAAGGCAGACGTATGTTTCTTGCCAACAAGCTTATATATGTGTTGATATAAGACTCGTCTAACATTGACCAGCATGCCAAACGTAAAAGAATTCTCGCCGACCGTTATGCTAACAGCAACGTCATGAAGAGCGCTTCAGTCACGGGGGTCCAGGAACGATCTTCCAAGTTCGTTCGACGCTGTACTTCTGCTCCAGGAGGTGTATCAGACATTTTTGTAAGTCTGAGCTATTATGCAAACCGCCATTGAGAGACAAAGGCTGACAAAGACGTTTGCTTAGATGGGTTTGTCTCAACGAGTTTAAGAAAATCTAGAATCGGTACTGACCGTCACAGCCTTGCATGCGTATGCTTGCGATTGCATTACGCACCACCTATTCCATCCCTACGGCACCGACTGCATCACCAAGAAGGAAGACGAGGAGATGATGCACCAAGTAGCAGCGGATGACAGCCTGCAGAGCAAGTCGGCCCTTGACCGATTCAAGCCGGCCTCCGTTACTAACAGGATTCATAGATCGCCTCATCTCGCACTACGCTCCTACTTTGCATCGTCTGTTCTCCAGGGTGCTATATCTATTTGCAAAGCCCCGAGAGACCCCCCTAGCCGATGACTATGTGCTAGAGACCAGCCAGCTCAGCGGCACGGCCTCATTCACTCTCATGAGCCGCTTCGATGAAAAGACGGGCGACCTCGACTACATTGACAAAGCAGCGGAATGCCTCGACCACATGGCCGCAGGCATCGACACCACGGGTGACGGGCTATGCTTCCTCCTGTGGGAACTGTCGCAGTCGCGCTCCCTGGGCATCCAGCGCAAGCTGACCGAGGAGCTGCGGGCGAACCCCGAGATGCCCTTTGACAAGCTCCCCTTTCTGGATGCCGTCGTCTGCGAAGGCTTGCGGTGCTTCCCGCCGATCCCGATGTCGCTGCCGCGGTACGTGCCTCAGGGCGGTCGCTCCATTGACGGGTTTTGGTTGCCTGAAAAGACGGTTGTGAGCTGCCAGGCTTATTCGGTCCATCGGCTCAATAGCGAGATATTTCCCGATGGAGATGTGTTTAATCCTGAGCGCTGGCTAGAGCTCGAGGGAGATGCAGACCGGAGGAGGATCCAGTTTGCTTTTTCCAATGGAGGACGGGGGTGCGTCGGGAAGCAGTAAGTTTTTTCGTGCTCTCGAGAAGATATAGACAAAGGATATCATGACTAATTAGACAATGTTTCTAGTCTGGCCCTCATTGAGATGAAGACCTTGTTGCGGGATGTTTATTCCAAGTACAGCACGACGCCGCATGAGTCCATGCAGGAGGAGGCCATGGCCATGTCGGATCAGCTCATCTCGGCGCGGCCGCTGGGGCAGAAGTGCCTTTTGCGATTCCACCCTCTTGATGTAGACGGTGAAAAAGTCAAGATGTAAGATGCAATTAGTCAAATGAACAATTGAAACAGAAGATCACATGCAATGATGGTAGAAGTCGGGTGGTACGTAAGTACATGATGTACCATGTAGTGATCATGAACGGTAGAACCAGATTCAAGGCATATTAGCCAACAGAATGCCTCTGTTACACACAACATCAATGCCATCACATGTCTAGATACCCAACGGCAACCACTTGCAATGCGAGGGCAATATCAGGGCAGCACCGCTCGGTTGGTTGGGCGCAATGCCAGCAAAGAATGCAGCTGCAGTTGGCTCCGAGTTGAGCATCGATCTGCAATCCAGCACTGTAGATGCCTCGGTATCTGTACTTGTGTGAATCCGTGTGTACCTTAACACCGAATCTTAACCAAAGTTCGGCGTTTCTTGTGGCCCTGAGTTCTGCTCAGTACTACCTAGGCAGCTACTAGTAGGTAGGTAGAAACATTCAATATTAAGAATTGTGTACCCTCTGCTCTCTTTCTCTCTGCCCCAGTACAGTGGCATGATCTTATTCCATCCGTCTCCGCTATATCCACGGGCACGTAATAGCTCAAAATGTGCGTCTCGGCCGGCTCTCCGCACGAAATCTAGGGCACAAGCATGATCCCATCTCGTGCGCCATCCGCCATGCCTCGTGCCATCCTGCAGCTCCGTAACATAAAGTCGTGGGGCAGCAGCCAGTCGCTGGGACTTTTTTTTTTTTTTTTACAGACGACCCCCAAGGCTTGTATTTACTACTAGTACCTAGTAGTATCAAATTACTGCAAGTGAGCAACCGCCGTCCCAGAAGCGCATTTGAGCACACGTTCTTCCTCGGTAGGCCAGACATGCTTCGTATGCCGCGTCTGCCGCAGATTCTCCGAGCCAGCGAACCTAATGCACGCACTCTGCGTCTGCACAACGCACATGTAGATGTACCGGTACGCGCGGTCGAGCGCTAAAAGGCCCCAGCACCAACGCGCTGAAGACGCAAGTGATGCCCTGCTGTCAGTGCTGTCAGTGGTCCAGGTGGTCCAGTTGGTGCTGCTTTAGCGGATGGTAGCGCCCAGCCAGTTTAACGTTTCGGTACCTGTACTGTAGCGCACCGGATTTTAGCCTCCGATTCCTTCCACTAGGCTTCCTTGGTCCTTCTCCAGCCCGTGATTCACCACAGCAAAAAAAAGGAAAAAAGAAAAAAAAACCTAAGGAAAATAATAATCCGCTTTGCTGACAACTCTGCCCCCACTTGGAATCTCTGCCTGATTCAAAATCCCAGCAGCCTCTTGACATTTCTTCTTCTTCTTCCCTTTTTCCCCTCATCACAACTCGTCGTCTCTCCAGAGATTGCATCTGTCAGATTCCCCGAGCATCTTGTCTCGCCCGCTATCCAGCCATCTGCCAGGCCTGCTGACTGTCTTGCCGGTCGCAGCGCACTTTTCCCCCCAGTTCTTTATTTTTCTCCTCGCCTCCACAGCTACCAGCACACAAAAAAATATCAAAAGTCGAACAGACAGAGAACCCCATTCTTCGTCTTTTCTGCTCTTCTGGCCAATCTCCTAGATTGTCTGTCTAAGCATTCTGCCCACTTAGCAGCTCATTGCCGGTACATTGTTGTTTATGTATCAGCACGATTCCGCCTCCGTATCCAGACGTTTCTTCACGCTGCAGTTATTTCGCATACCGCGGAAACCTAGCAGTCCCGATATTAGATCTGACGGTTGATATTCCCCTCGATTAACGATCCGAGTTCATGCCTGTCCCACTGCAATCGCGAATCTGTCCGGTCCGCCCTATGTCCAGTACGCATAACTGTTGAGTTGTTCAGCTTCCCTTTGGTCCTCGACTCGCCCGCTCTATCCGGCGCCAATATACCGTTTCGAGCCTCTTGATGCATATATCTCCGTCCCAGGAATAATCCCAGCCCTCGTCAATTCAATCCCCACAGACAAACCTCAAGCATCCCATTCTGCCACCCTTTTACAACCGCAACCATGGCTCTCGTCAACGTTCGTCGCGATGTCAGCGATGCCTTCTACCGCTACAAGATGGAGCGCCTCCAGACCAAGATTGAAGGCAAGGGTAACGGTATCAAGACCGTTGTCGTCAACTTGTCCAGCGTCGCCCAGTCTCTTGCCCGCCCCGGTTCTTATGTCATCAAGTACTTTGGTTTCGAGCTGGGAGCTCAGACCAACATCGACCCCAAGGACGACCGTTGGATCATCAACGGCGCCCACGATGCCGCAAAGCTTCAGGACCATCTTGATGGCTTCATCAACAAGTTTGTTCTCTGCAAAAAGTGCAAGAACCCTGAGACCGACGTCGTCATCAAAGACGACCACATCGTGCTCGACTGCAAAGCCTGTGGTCAACGGACCGACGTTGATCTCCGCCTGAAGCTTAGTGGATTCATCCTCAAGAACCAGCCCAAGAAGGGAAAGAAGGACAAGGCCGAGCGCCGTGCCGCCAAGAAGGCAAAGCAGAACGGCCACGCCAAGGAGAACGGCCAAGGCAGTGGCGAAGATGGCTCCGAGAATGGCTCCAACGATGCCGCCGAGAACGGCGACGTCAGCGATGACGAGTTCCAAAAGGTGCAGCTTGAGGCAACCACTGCCGCTACCAGCGCCGAAGTCGAGGTTAAGGACGACGAATGGGCTGTCGACATGAGCGCCGAGGCCGTCAAGGCCCGTCAGGCACAGCTCCCCGGCGAGCTCAAGCAGAAGCTCAACATTGGCGACGACGAGGATGAGGACGGCGAGGGCGGTGGCAACACCGTCTACGACGAACTCGGCAACTGGATTGCCGAGCAGGCTGAAGAGAAGGGCGGCATTGACAAGGTCGATTCCATCAACATTTATGTCAAGGCCAAGGAGCTTGGTATCGAGGCCAAGCACCGAACCGTCCTGGTTCTGGTGCAGACCGTCTTTGACAAGAACATTGTGGCCCAGATTCCCAAGCGCGCCAGCATGCTCAAGCAGGTGAGTTTTACACACAGCTTTTTTTTTTTTTAATTAATTAGTTTACTAATGTCTCTTGTCCAGTTTGTTACTTCCGAGAAGCATGAAAAGGCCCTGCTTGGTGGTACTGAGCGCCTGATTGGCGGCCTCAGCAAGGAGAACCCTGACATGATCCAGCAGGTCGTCAAGATTCTGCAACTGTACTACCACCACGACCTCATCACCGAGGAGGTCGTCGTCCCCTGGGGCTCCAAGGCCAGCAAGAAGTACGTCGACGTGTCTACCTCTCGCAAGGTCCGCAAGGCTGCCGAGCCCTTTATCAAGTGGCTCCAGGAGGCTTCTGAGGAGGAATCCTCGGAAGAGGACGAGTAAAATCGCCCTCCTTTTCACTTGGCAGACACGTCTCCTGTTTATCCTCCACCATTACGTACTAGATTGAAACTTGTGATGTGGCAGGACAAAGAGGCCTCAAAAACCTGCCAAGGAACTGGCACAGAGAAACCTGGATTGATCTTATCAAAGACTCTGTTGCCTCATGATTTTATATTTGTATCGGGCTTGTTGTAACAACCGGACTTTGTGTATTTAGCTAGATTGTTTATTAATCGCAAAGTGCCCAATTCCACTCTTAACACAAGAACTGTCGTGTCGTTGTGTTGTCCGTCTTATATGATGAAAATCTTATGTATCCCAATTTGACGCCCTTGGGTATTTAGACCCGCTCTGTAGCATTTGAAACATACAGCCATTAACGCAAAAAAAAGAAGAAGCTCCCTTTTAAATCCTAATCCCGCCATCATCGTACATGTGTCCATTGTGCATTCCTTATAAAATCTCTCACGCCTCTTCTTCGCCATTTGCAGATGGGGCATCAGCCATGTTCGCATCGCCGTTGGTCTCTGCGTCAGCTTCTTCTCCCTTGAAAATGAACTCGCCAATACTAGTTGCAGTCTCTTCGACATCGCCTTCATCCACAATGATAGTGTCGAAAAGGTCCTTGGTCTTTTCCTCATCGACGTCCTCGGAGGAAGATTTGATGAAGATGTATCGTGCTGAAAAGTCCATGTCTTTGGCGAATTGCGCGGCCTAGAGGAGTTAGCGATATGTTGTAAAGCATTGAAAACAAGGGAGGAGAAGAGGAATAAGGGGGGATATGTGTACATACCTCGAGATCAAGCTCAACGATGGGAACTTTGCCCGTGTCGACGACAGCATCAACGGCCTTTGTGCTCGTGCCATAGTCTACGCCGTCACGAGTGCCATACTCGATGAGTCTATCGCCGTCTCGTAGCTGATTGAACTCTTGGGCCTTGACGAAATGGAATGTCTTGCCATTAACTTCGTCCTCGGCGGGTTCGCGCACAGCGTGTCGCACGACAGGAGCAAAGACGCCCTTGTGCTCGCTCATGAGCTTCTCCCTCAGGGCTGATGTTGCGACGCCAGAGGATGCAGATAGGATGATCGGGTCGCGATTGCTGGGCATGTCTTCCTCGCTCGCTGTCGGCTCAGCGTCTTCTTCATCCTCGTCTCCTTCAACGTCGTCTTCAAAAATGATGTTAATCTTCTTGGGGTCGTCGATCTTGTCAAAAGACGCCAGCTTGAACCGCGACGCTATCCGAAGTGCTCTCCAGCTTTTGCTCGCCTTGCCCGCAACAGCCGCGGCCTTGGTCTCGTTATTCGTCGGCATGTCAATCTCAAAGTCGTCATCCGCGATTTTACTCTTGAATCCATCAAGTTCAGGCAACTGATAGCGTTCCGCAGACTTTAGCTCCTCCATCGCCGAACCTTCGTCTTCGTTTGCCAAAAAGTCGAGCGGCACGGCATTCAACGGGTTTGGTCTCAGGCGCTTATTCGTCGCCATCTTCTGCGCGGCATCCTTTGACTCGACGAAGCTCGCAGCTGACACCGGGTCACGCTGGATAGGCGGACAACTGGCCATCTTCCAAAAGACCCAGTTCTTGTCCCTAGCCAGCACTGTTTCTACCATGCGAAAAAAGTATGGCCCATCACTTCCTTGCTTGAGATAGTCTGATATTACCTTTTTCATGTCGGTGGCCCACTTTGTCTATAAGGAAGTTGAGTATATGAGCAGGAGAGATTACATAGGGTAGAGCTCTTACATTTTCCTCGTTGAGTTGGTCTGGATAAATGACCGACTTGTTGGATACGTTAATGTTGGTTCGCTTCTCTCTTTCCTCTTTTGATAGCGAGAGGAGAAAGTCTGTGATGATAAGAGCCTGCACGAGAACGTGTCGTCGGAAGGAGAGGTCGCTGATCTGTATGAGTCCGATTGTTAGATTTTGTCAAGTAGATGCAAATGTAACACCGAGATACTTGCCTCAAGCTGGAACAAATCCTTGCTAGTAAGATACTTGGGATTAAACGCCTCTGGAAGCGTCTCGGTTCCGTCGTCGTCCCTCTTTCGCTTCAACGTCCGCTTAAGATTCTCCATCGACTTTGAGGAATATATGCTGTCTTCATGGATAGCCTGGAACGCGCTGATCGTGGATTCCAAGCTGCTCTTGAATTTCGTGAAATGACCAGCATCGAATAGTCTCAAGGGTTGACTGAAGCTCTCTTGTAAAGACCAAAACAAAGGGTAGAGTGTGTCGGGATCCAGGGCTTTGCTTGAATCCTGCGCGCCATTCTTTCCGCCAGTCTTGACGTCGCCTTGCTCCTTTGGAGTATCATTGGTATCGACTTCCATTTTACTGTCGTCATCTTCTGCTGTTTCAAACACTGTCACGTTCTCAACGTGGTATTCTCCTCGAAGGTTGACAGAGCTCCTGTCTCCCAGAGGGAAACTCTGAAACATAAAGATGAATACTCTTCCACAGAAAGCCGTATCTTCAGCGCGTGAGAGTCTCCGCAACAACTCATTACAGCTTCGAAGAATAACAAGGTTCTTCTGCTTGAAATGCTTGGCCGTGATGCGCTCTCGTCTTGATTCGAGATAGTCGAATATTTTGCGACATCCCGCAATCGTCTGGCTGTCGAGGAGCTCTTCCACAAGCCAGAACAGCAGCGCGGGGTCGCATTGGCCATCGTCTGAGAGTATTGAAAGAATATCCAGCAGGTTCCACATCTTCACAAACTCTGGACTATCAATTGAAGTTGTCGCCTTCATGGATTAGTGTTGGACGTCTGGGGCGGGCAAAAGGTTGCTCTCGGCTTACGATTAACTTGCTGAAGAAATCGCGAGCCGCTGTTTCTACAAGGGCAAACTGCCGTGATCTGAGTGTGTCTGGAGGCGCATTGTTCTCTGTGCTGCCCGCGCTCTTGGGCCGGGTGAGCGAAGAAGAAACTCGGTCGTGGATGTTGGCAAAGTCGGATTTCGCGAGAGCAGGCTCGATGGTTGTCGTTTGCTTTGCCGCTGAGGCTTCGTCTAGAAGCTCTGTGAGGAGTCGTCCGAATGCGCCCACGGCTTCGACGCCTGGGTTCTCTATATCGAGAGCTGGCATGATGAAAGCAGCCGCGCAAGAGGCACAATGTTGGCCGTCAAGCTGGTCTGGAGCTCGACACGGATGGCTTGGTTGCCGAGCGGAGATATTTTGAATGCAGCGAAGCCGAAATTAATCGAAATGACGGATCATGAATTAGACGTAAATGAACTCGGCAGAGGCGATATTAGGGGGGCCGAGCGCGTTGCCCAGCAAACAAAACGCTATAGAGCAGAGATGATGACAAGAGAAAGTCGTCGCGAATGGCTCCAGGATAAGATGCGAGATGGGAAGGCTGAAGACCGCTGATGGCCCCCGTAGTTCCAGGCCACTGCAGGTACAAGCATCTGCCGCGGTGGCGTCGCTAGAGATCAGGTACTAGCCGCGAGAAGATACTTGTGCCGCTACTGCTCAGCGGGCCCGCAGTGCGCAAGGCTGAAATTTTATGCACAGGGACCAGTAATTCCATGTCCGTCTGCCAGGCGTGGACTCTCAACTTGGCTGCGCTTTGTATGACCTCGCCGTCCCGTCTCAAGCTTCACCAAAGCTCAAGCTCAAGGCACGAGCTTGTCCTGCAAACGCCGGTCGATCCATCGAGTCTTTTCCAGCCCATGACGCGACACCCTCGCAATGCCTAACGCGAAGCGATCCAAAAGCTCTGGCGGGCGAGCTGCGGCCACACGCGAGCCGCCAAAAGATACGACAGACGGCCGCCCGACGCCAGCAGAGGTGGAGGAGCAGGAGCATCGCTTTGTGCAGGTTGCACGGCAGCATTGGCTGAAACCCGGCAAGAAGACGGCAAAGGTCAAGGTCAAGAACGACGTCATCAA
Source organism: Trichoderma camerunense (assembly GCF_050948025.1). Taxonomy (NCBI): domain Eukaryota; kingdom Fungi; phylum Ascomycota; class Sordariomycetes; order Hypocreales; family Hypocreaceae; genus Trichoderma; species Trichoderma camerunense. The sequence continues at coordinate 1,765,961 of NW_028145366.1, forward strand.
GCAGGGCATCTGGGACGTTCTGGAGCAGGATGGCTTCTCGTATAAGCTGCTGCTGCTGTTGGAGAGTCTGCAGACGTTGGAGAGGTATGGCTGCCTTCAAAATTTCTGGGATTTGGTGTGGGAAATCAGTTCTAACGCGGTGGAATAGCTATCTGTGGCCTGGGTATTCTGAGCAAGCGTCCAATTACCACGTCTTGATACTGGCATTAATATGCAACGTCAAGAGACGAGAGCACCTCGAGACATGGAGTAAGTTTGGCAGAATTGGTCCCCTTCTGAGCTGTGTCCGACAAGAGACTTACGGTACAATCCAGAAATCTTTGAAGAGAGGCCCGACGACTTCTCGTCCCTCTTCCGCCGCATCCTATCCATGACCCTCGACAGAACATTGTCGACGACGCTGCGAACACACCTCCTCTGCTTTCTCATCCACGCCTTCCAGAGCCTAGACTGTACCATTGTCAGGAAAGAATGCGCTCCTTTAGTGTCGATTGGCATCTGGCATAACTTGTCCACCGAGAAGTGTCAAGAAGCCCAGCTTGACTCTTCGCCCCATCTCAGAAAGGCTTGGAGGGCTGCTCAGAAGCGATATGACGCCGCAGACGAAGCTACCAAGGCACGGCTGAGATTTGAGCGTTCATGGCTTTACACCCTTATCCTTGATTTTATCAATCAGCTGTACAACGAAAGCAGCAAATCAGGTACGTCAATAGGCAGCTGAAGTACTCATGTCTACCCATGTTCGCCAAGCTAACCTGTTTCTATAGACCAGACGCTGCTCTACTGCGAACGATTTACTGAATTCATATCTGACTTGCAAAGCCAATTGCCAACGCGGCGTTACGTCAATGCCCTGGTCCAAGATTTACATCTCACTCCTCTGATGAGACTGTCTCCGCTATACAACGATGCCGGCAGCGCTCTGCTGCGTGACCTCCATGCACTGCTCTCTCACTACACATTCTTCGCTATTGATGACCAGAGTGGCATCCAACTCACCAAAACAGAGGCCTTTGACCGGCATTGCTCATTGCTGGGCAAGCTTCAACGGATTGCTCTCAAGCATTTCAAGGACAAACTCACCATTTTAGCCTTGTCAAACTACGGGTCTATTGACAAGCGAGAAGAATTGATATCACATCTTGATCCCCTCACCGACGATGAGCTGCTCGATTTGGTGAATCTTTTGGATCTCAGGTCTGCATATCCCGAAAGCCTCAACTTGACCATTGACCGAAAATTCCTCATCGAATTCCTCCTTACTACCTTTGAACGGAAGAAGACCTTCCAGGAGACTGCCCGGAGAATAAGCATAGTCCCGACCGAAGATACCTTGTTTGACGACAACTTTCAACGGGCGGATTCTTACGATGGTTCACATCCCCTAGCCCTTCCGAAGCTCAATCTGCAATATCTCTCAGTTGGTGATTTTGTTTGGAGGGCACTAGTTTTATATCGCTGTGAATCCTTTTATGGAATCCGCAAGGACATCGAGGCCGCACTGCGTCGTCTTCGCCCAGAAGTCAGGCGGCCCGGCGAAACCCATTTTGCAGGCTTCTCGAAAATGGCCATGCCCATTGCCAAACCAACAATACTGGAAGTCGTCCCCGCGCTCGTTGGAGATGACAAGCCATCCCTGGTCAAGGCCGAAGTGTCTTTCGATGCTCGACGCCTAGGAGATGGTGTGCGCAGGGAATGGGACACTCTTCGACCTGGCGATGTTGTCTTTTTATTGGCGATTCATCCCTCCCCTTCAGCCGGCCAAACTGCCGCAAATGGTAGCAAACCGGCCCAGTCAGAGGCTGAAAAGGCCGGTGCCTTGACGGTGAGATCTGCTGAAGTGGTTCACACCACTGATGACAGAGGCCGACACGCCAGGGAAGGGGGTGAGCGCCTGGACCAGAGACGTCGTATCCAGTTGAAGCTGGATTCAGCAACTTATGCACACGATGCTGAGCAAGCGGCAGCCGGCAAGCCTGACGTATATGCAGGTATTAACCTGCTTCTACGACGCAATAAAAGAGAAAACAACTTCAAGCCGGTTCTGGAAGCCATTCGTACTCTCGTCCTGTCGGAAATGCCACTGCCTACATGGCTTCATGAAGTATTCCTAGGTTATGGCGACCCAGCCGGCGCACATTACAAAAATCTGCCCAACAGGCTCAAGACGATTGATTACAGGGATACCTTTTTAGGCTGGCAGCATCTGGTCGAAAGCTTACCTGGCAAGACGGTCGAGCCTGACGATAACGTTACCGGAAGCTTTGGGCCGCCGTACGTTCTTGAAGCCGTCGATAAAACAGAGGAACCCCAGAGCGGGAAGCCATCCAAGAAACGGCGGCGCGATGCTGAACCAGCACTGCTTTCGGAAGTGGAAACCCTCAAAGTTTCAACCTACTTGCCTCCTAATAATGGACCTTACCCCATTGACGCACCCAAGCAGAACACAGTACGGTTTACTCCGGCTCAAATCGAGGCCATCATGTCTGGATCTCAACCTGGGTTGACTGTGGTTGTTGGTCCTCCGGGTACAGGCAAGACAGACGTTGCCACACAAATCATAAACAACATCTATCACAACTTTCCAAACCAAAAGACACTACTCGTTGCCCACAGCAACCAAGCTCTCAACCAGCTCTTTGCCAAAATCATTGCACTGGATATCGATGAGAGACATTTGTTGCGTCTTGGTCATGGTGAGGAAGATTTGGACACTGAAGGCAGCTTCAGCAAATACGGTCGTGTTGAGTCGTTTTTGGACAACCGAGACAGGTTTCTGTATGAAGTAAAGAAGCTTGCAGCAAGCTTGGGAGCTCCAGGAGCGCACGAGAACTCGGCCGAAACCGCAGGCTACTTCAACGCCGCCTACGTTGAGCCAGCTTGGGCCAAGTTTCTTCTGGTAGCGGAATCTAGTGCATCCACTGCCTCTGATATTGTGCAGAACTTTCCCTTTCACTCCTACTTTTCGGACGCTCCCCAGCCCCTGTTCCCGCAGGAGGCAGACCGAGCACAAGTCTTGGGTATCGCTCAGGGCTGTTACCGCCACATTAGCAAAATCTTTTCCGAGTTGGCAGATATTAGGCCCTTTGAAATTCTCCGCCGTGAGAAGGATAAGGCCAACTATCTCCTCACCAACGAAGCCCGGATTATTGCAATGACGACGACTCATGCAGCAATCAGGAGGGGTGAGATTGCGGCCCTTGGATTCCACTATGACAACGTCATCATGGAAGAAGCGGCTCAAATCACCGAGATTGAAACGTTTATTCCTCTTGCTATGCAAAAGCCCGTCGACGGTGAGTTGCCACTACAGCGAATTGTGCTATGCGGTGACCACTTCCAAAATTCCCCGGTTATCCAGAGTTTGGCTTTCCGGCACTATGCCAACCTTGAGCAGTCGTTGTTCTCGCGACTTGTTCGACTAGGCGTGCCAACGGTTACTTTGGATCAGCAAGGTCGTGCTCGGCCATCCATCGCCAAGTTGTACGAGTGGCGTTATCCAAAGCTCGACAACCTCCCCGACGTTCAGACTAACCCAGAGTTCTTGCGGGCAAATGCTGGCTTCAAGTACGACTTTCAGTTCATCAATGTCCCCAATTATAAGGGGCGTGGCGAAGCTGAACCGACACCGCACTTTATTCAAAACCTCGGCGAAGCTGAGTATGCGGTGGCCATCTATCAGTATATGCGACTTCTCGGATATCCTGCGGACAAAATCACCATACTCACGACGTACGCTGGCCAACGGGCTCTGGTAAAAGATGTGCTTTCCCATCGATGCGCAAACCCCATTTTTGGTCTCCCCAAGGCTGTTGCTACAGTCGACAAATACCAGGGAGAGCAAAATGATTGTAAGTTTATGCTTGTCATTGAACATGCGAAAAACTAGACACTAATGGCTGCTTTCTTAGACATTATTCTTTCTCTGACTCGCACGTCGCGAGTGGGCTATCTTCGCGACGTCCGTCGTATGACTGTGGCCTTTTCTCGAGCGAGACTAGGACTCTACGTCCTCGGACGCCGAGAAGTGTTTGAAGCCTGCCCCGAACTCCGACCAGCGTTTGATGTGCTTTTACAGCGTCCCGACAAACTCATGTTGGTGACGGGAGAGTTGTTTCCAACTGAGCGGCAAAGCACAGACGAGGACGGCCCTGTGGAAGGAGAAGTGGTCATGGAGGGCGTCGAGCATATAGGGCAGTATGTGTTTGAGATGACGAATACAAGGATACAGCAGCTGCAGGCTGAGCAGGGCGTGCTGATGGACGCTACGATTGATGAGGTGGAGGAAGATGGGCAGGAGGGGTATTACGATGAGGAAGATGAAAAGACGCTGGACCCGGATATTCTTGAGGTTCGAGAGGGAGAGGCGAACTAGGCATCGCGTTTCCGAAGGGCATAGAAAAATGAAATGATATGGCATTGAGAGAAAAAAGAAGAATAAGGGATTAATTGAGGATGGGGGTGGTGTTCAAAGGGGGGTTTTGTATCGAGAATATGAAATTGCACATTTTGTTTGGAGGGAACGTGTTGTTTGCTTTCTTCCCTTTTCTTTTTTTAGACTATGATATCGCAAAATGATGAAAGATTTCTGATGCTTTAGGTTGTTCGGAGAAGATGAGCATGTGATTTGAAATGGTTGCGTGGGGGATGAGATGAAGTGCGTCACTTGAAGCGGGTGATCTGCGACCTGCAGATGGTTTGGTTCTTTGATATTGCAGTTGGTGATTGAAGAGGGTAGGAACTTACCCGGGAGTAAATAATTGGCATAGCATTTTGCATGGAAAAGGACGTGGATCATGATATAATAGTATGTATGCACACATGCTTTTTTTTACTATTGAAGACGTGTAAGCGTTGATATTATCCATTTTCATGAAGTTCATAAATCTGGAGGTTGCTGATATTCCACATTCAAACCATCCTATTTTCTGGCCAAAGCGAGGCATCACGAAAAGCCCGGCATTTCGGAATTACTACTCCGTATTTGTCTCGGCGAAAAGGATGTCGAGGATCCCGAATTGTCATCAGCTGATGGGCGGGCGGCCTCAGGTTACTTTCCAACTGATCTGTACTACCGAGACTGGGATGGGGGATTGACAAACTGATGGTGGTATAGGCAAAAGGTCCATAGCGGGTGACGGTATTTTCCATTGGCATCAATTTCATAGGTAAGTGACAGTGCGGTATTGCTGCTGGGACTTTAGGTAGATGTACGTTGTGTTTATTCCAATCTTTTAGTTCTGCTTATGTTCATTTCCTTTTTCTATATTCTATGATGGCAACCATGCACAACAGTGTTACCTCTTGAACAATGCTCTAAACAATGGATATTATTTAATACCATCAACTGCAGACAGTGCCCTAAAAGAGGGGTTTCGCACATGGCTCGCCAAGAACAAAGAGTTCTAGTGATGTTGAGCGCTGAGGGAAGAATTAGAAACTTTTTTTTTTTAGTCATACACACACACCCTGGGGTAAGTGAACTAAAATAGTTGTCTTGTATCTTTTTGCGTTTGCATGTGGTGAAATGAAATGGCCCGTTTAGCGGGCTGCTAATCAAGGCGCTTATTACGGGCGATGGCAGTGATTGGGCTGCTTTGGTGCTTTGGGCGGTGGTTTTTGATGGACTTCGCACGTTTTGAATGTCTGAATGTCACCTTTCATTTCGCTGGACGGGGTTCATTATTTGTGTTCGAGGACGTTCAGATGTATGCCCTCTATTCATATACTGCAGATAAAAGAAGATGAACTCTGTATGAAAAGATACCTGCTACCTAGTACCCTATTGGGATGCTCTATTCTAGTACAGAGTAAGATATAATCCGTCAGCAAACCCGCCCGTAGCCATTGTTCCCCCCTCTGCTGTTTTCTTTTTTCTTTTTTTGCTGGGCCTGGTGGAGATGACTTTGGAAAGCTGAAAAAAAAAAAGAACGGAAAAACAAAACAAAATGTGGCGTAGTACAAAGAAGAGGTACGTACCAATGGGCCGGAATGGCGGGAACCAACTTGGAACTTGCAGCAGCAGAATTACCGTCTCAGCTCGAACCAGGTACCAAGTACCCCAGTACTGCAGCTCACTCTTCATTCATCAGCTACTTCAACCTCAAAACTCAATGTCTGCTTTGTCGAAGATACCTATTATATGCTCCTTTCATATTGAGAAATCTCATTCTATGGACACAAAGACGTTGATATAAATCTCAAAGTATATAATGATTGAAAGCACAGTACAAAGGGGCCCTGAAAATACTATTGGACTCTATGTAGGGACAAACGCCGCTGGCTCGCACACCGCTCACGGCAGAGTAGCCTGCGAATCTCCCTTGAGCTGACTGCATGATACAGCACTGTTCATGGAACATGAAACTGCAGCATGCATTTTTGTTATGCATCTTCAGGCCCGGTTTCTATATTCTCGCCTGAACCTGGACGGTGGCTTTGTTGTTGACGTGGCCCAGCTACTGTGCAGGAGCCCGGAGTATAAACCGCGCTTTGTTAACGCCGACAACGCCATTTGGAAATAAGGGTAGAAAACCCGGCAGCTCTGTGGAAAGCTTCTAAAGTGGAATGACTAAAATTAAAACAATGTAGGGCATTGCCAAACAATCTACCTACTAGGTAGTCTTGCACAGAGGATTTGTCGATGAGTCAGTGCCCAACAGCGAATGTCACATGTGATTCTCTGTCTCAAAGACGGGGATCCTGGGGAAGGCTTCCTCCGCAGGCACCAACGCCACATGAATGGGCTGTGCTAAGGGGAGATATGTTGCAATGATTCAATGAGATGATTGTTCCCCATGACCTTTGAGAGCTTGTTAAAGACGAGAACTTGGGACGTTTTTACGATATGTATTCTGGACTTTAACGGCGCAGAGTCGTAGGGTTGAGGGATGAAGTTAAAGTCACGTGCTGATAACATCAAGTAAGCCTACGTCTTGTCGTTGACGATCCATTCCCTGCCGTTTGCCCAGCAAGTAGATCATCATTAATCTTCATGTGTTGAGCAGTTTGAATGGGTAATTTCTAGAATATTATACAAGTAGATGGACTATCGGATCGGTATGTGCTGTGGTCATGGAAATAAGAGGCAAAGCTACCTTAGTCTCTGGTATATCCCCAAGCCATCAAAAATGACATGGATGACAGGATCGACGTAATGCCACCATGAATGAACTACCTCCTACTGGGTAAGTGGCATTTGCAAACCCTGGCATGAGTAATGGTTCAAAAGAGAGTGCGTCACCAACGACGAGCAGTGAACAAGAGTTTGTTTCCGCCTTGTTTTAGGTTAGGCACAGTTTACCTAATACACTTTTGGCCGTGGGGAGATTCCGAGATGCTGGCGGCGCAGAGTTTCCGTGATGCGGACAAAGTTCTGTTTGTTTGTCTGCTATCTATAGTACAGTATGTGTTCAGGAGAGTTCATTGTTTGCCCTGCCAACCAGTGGCGGTGGGAAGCAGTTGTGTTTTCATATCAAGAGCAGCAAGCCCGATGCATTTCTCTTCCGCATTCACACAGAATCATCTACAGCCAGACATCAAAATCATACCAAGACACAAACACGCTCTCATATTCCTTCTTCTCTGGTAGTATTACCAAGTCAGATACCAGACAATCACCCGCTATCATTACATGGTACCGTCTGGGTACTTGACACGCCCGCAAACCACCCGCCAGGCCTCAAGTACCCGGAGCTTCCCGCTCAACCCCTCCAAACCAAAAAAGCTGGAAAAAACCCCAAGCGGCGTGCGTGCAGCAGGGAAAGAAAGTCCCAAGTTCCCTAGCGCCACACCCCTCCTCTTAGTGGCCACTGCCCCTTCCGCCCACATCCATATCCTAATTCCTGCTGCCCAAAATTTTCTTAGAAAACCTCCTCTCCAACCCTCACCACTCCAGAATCATCCAGTGGCCGGTGGAATCTCCCTTCTCACCTGGTCCTTTTTCCTCATAGCATTGAGCGTCTTCTGCAGCTTCGGTAACAGAAGATCGATTTCATTGCTCTCCTTTTTCTTCGGACGCCGCGCGGGATCGTAGCCAGCCAGAGCCTACGGTCGTTTCCCCCACCCGGTCGCTTTCTTTGTCGCTCTCCGTCTCGACCAAGCCAGGCTCGCCTCCCGGTCGAACGAACGAACGAAGCAATATCCTCTCTTGGGCTGTGTTCTTGATTTACTTCGAGAACAGTCTTTTTTTTCAGAGAGCTCATCTCTCAGGGATCGTCTCAACGAGATCTGCGGAAAACTCGTCCCGGCTTTCGTTTTTTTTTTTTTTTTTTGGCCCTCACTTTTGGCCCCGCCACCAGACCAAAAAAAAAAATCAAAAATCAAAACACCAACCAATCCTTCGTTTTCCGCATCGCGAATCGCCTCTCCCCATATGACGTCGCCTGCGAACCAGCAGACTCCGATCCCGGCGACCACCACCAACGCTCCTACGGCAACTTCATATGCCTCCGCAGCAGGTGCGCCAAAGAAGTCCGCTCAGGCGCCTGTAGTTGCGCCCACCTCCAACGCCCCCCTGGTGGTTGGCTCCTCTGCCCAGCCGGCACAGAATGCCAAGGCGGCCTCATCGCCTTCTCCAGTAAACGGCAAACAGGCCGTTCCTCCCGCAGTCCCGGCCGTCGCCCGCGGCTCTTTCAACGGCTCCGGCCCCGATCACCTTCGAAAAGGCTCCGTCACCATGGCTGCCAACGGCCCTAGCGGCTACGTCGCCAATGGTGGCTCCATTGGCGGTGCCAAGTCTGGCATCCAGTTTGGCTACGACTCGCCCGCCATGGGACACAGCACTCCTCACGTCGGCCACTCTGCTCCCATCCCGGTCCCCGATGCGAACAACAACCACCGAGTGCCCTCCCCCGCCCACTCTCCTGCTCCTATCCCGCAGCCCTCTGCTAGCGGTGGCCGACCTCCGTCTAGCCTGCAGCAACCAACGAACCAGATGACCTTTGGCAGCCTTGGTAGCGACGGCGATGTAAGCCCCAACCCTCAACTTAGTCCTCCAACTTGATGACAACAACTAACCTAACAATGCTTCTAGCGCCACATGAGACAAGGCTCTGTGCCTCCCAACTCGACCCTGGGAAATCAGGGCACACACTTCCGCCGCGAGTCGAGCCATTCCGTCCAGAGCGACAGCAGCCGTGGCAACTTTGGCCCTCAGAACAACCGACCGAACAGAGGCTCCTTCAACCCCCATGCCACTCAGTTCAACAACCAGATGGGATTCCCTCCCAACAACCAGTTCCGACCTCCGGGCCAAAACCGTGGCATGCCTCCTCCTTTCCAGCCCGGCATGACTCGACCCTACCCGAACTCGCCTCAACCTGCTCGGAGCCCTGCTCTCGCTACCCTCAACCCTTCGCTCCCCGGCACGCCGAATATGCCTCCCGCGACGATGCAGCCCAACATGGCCATGCAGAACCCCCCCGCATATCACTATCCGCCACCGATGGCAGCTCCTCATCAGCAACAAGTACAGTACCCCTTTCCTGCAGTAGCAACCAAAGTGAATTTAAAGCCCAGCATCAAAAAGATAAAAGGCCGTCGTGAGCGCGACGGACCTCTTCAAACGGGACGCCCCTTGAATTCCGCGCGCGAGCCATGTACCAGCGATGTTTTGCAGCAGCCGCAACAGCAACCGCAACAGCAGCAGCAGCAGAATCAACATCGTATGGTTGGCAGTGGCCAGCGTGCAGATACAATGTGGCGTCACGAAAAGAACAACATGCGTCCGGTTTCTAGTGGAATTCCAAAGGACTGCCCTCCTCCCTCTGTCCCCCTTGTCAACCCCCCAAGCCACCCAGCTTCGCTTGACCTTTCTCCTGAAAACGGAGGATTTGAACTCTGGCTAACATGGAAGAATCAGACTTTCGGTTTCCCCCCGCAGCAGTTTGGCCAGCCCATGCCGTACTACCCCGGCGGGATGCCATACATGGCTCCTCAGCCCGGCGCCCAAGCTTACAACCAGCAGTTTGCCCCCCCTACTTACCACCAGCAGAGCCACAGCATGTCCCGATCGCCCTCGCAGCCTGAGCGACCGGTTAGCGCCAGCCAGCCTAGCCAGCCCGCTATTGTCTCATCAAATCCCGGAGCCCTGAACTCTCAGCCAAAGCCCAACAGCTTTATCAAGCCCAGGAAGAGTGCCGCGGTTCAAATTAAGACTCTTTCTGGCGAGGTTGTCGATACTTCAACTTTCAAGCAGCCGGCTTCTCCCGTGCCCAGCACTCACCAGACCAAGACTCCTCCCGTCGTCGCAACATCTACTCCTCCCCAGCAGAAACTCGACACGCCCACTCACACCCGCACAGACAGCCAATCGCCGTCAAAGACAGCTAAGGAGATCCAGGATGAGCTGAAGGCCAAGATCCAGGCTGAGATCAAAGCCGCTGCTGCTAAGGCCGCCGCCGGTAATGATACCAAGCCCAAGGAAGAGGAGAAGAAGGAAGTGGTAGAGGAGCCAAAGGCCGAAGTCAAGCCAGAGGTCAAGCCAGAGGTCAAGGCCCAGCCCGAGGCAGCACCCGAAGTCAAGCCCGAGGAGAAGAAGGTAGAGCCTGCCGAAACCAAGGTGGAGGTTAAGCCTGAGGCTAGGCCTGAGCCTCAACCGGAGGCTCCCGCCAAGGTCGAGACGCCAGCCCCTGAGAAGCCTGCCGAGGCTGCCAAGACTGAGGAGGCCCCGAAAGCAGAGGAGCCGGCCAAGACTGCCGAGGAGCTTGCTGATGAAGAGCTTGACCGAATCATCCGGGAGATGGAGGAAGCGGACGCCAAGCGTGAGGCAGAGGAAGAAGAGCGCCGCAAGAAGAGGGATGCTGAGAAGGCCGCTGCTAAGGCCGCTGAGGAAGCCAACAAAAAGACCAATGCCGAAGAAGCGGACCGCAAGCTGCGCGAGCAGGAACGCGAGATGGAGAGACTCGAAGAAGAGAAGGAGAAGCGACGAGAAGCTGCCGAGTCCTCTGGAAAGTCTCTCTCCGTTGCTGAAGCCCTTGCTGCGATGCGTACTGGTGGTGATGACCAGGGCAAGAAGGACGAGTCTGCTGAGTCTGTTGCTGATAAGCTCGCCGACATGAGCATTGGCGACAAGTCTGCCGATGCTGCTGGCCAAAAGGAAAAGCGCGTCGCCAAGCCCGCCGCTCTCAACCTGGCCCCTATCAAGACCAGCGCCGTGGAGCCACCTCAGCCCAGTGCTGCTCTCCAGTCTCTGAAGTCGGCTCGTTTCCTCCAGGTTATGGATCAAGACATTTACCCCGAGGGTATCAAGTCTCCTAACCCGGCCCTCAATGCCGCCGTTGCGAAGAAGGGCAAGACATTCAAATACGACGCTGCCTTCTTGCTCCAGTTCCAGAAGGTCTTCACTGAGCAGCCTTCGCTTCAGTTCGGCCAGCAGATTAAGCAGCTGATTGGTGATGGTGATGGCAACCGATCTGCATCGCGGGGCCAGACCCCCAGCTCTGCCAGGCAAGGATCTCGTGGTGGAGGCGGTTTCCCCGGCGGCACGTTTGGCGTTCCCACTGGACGCACTCTGCCTCCAGGAACCACATCTGCCGACCGCATGGCCATTGCCAGTGGCACTCTGCCGCGGCCTCAGGTCAACCCGATGGCGTCCTTCCAGCGTCCCGGCGCTGCTTTCCCTGGATCCTCTTCCATGTCTCGCACCTCTTCCCAGAACATGCGCAACATGCCCAACTCTCCGCGCCAGTCCAGCAGATCCACTCGTGGTAGCCGACGCAACGACAATGCTGCCAAGGAAGCCCAGGCTGCTAAGACCATGCCTCTTACTGCCGGCATGGAGGTCAAGCCCATTACCATTTCGGCTACTGGCTGGAAGGCTTCCTCCCTTGGCAAGGCTCCTACCGCCGCTCCTGTGCCTGGCTCTGGCCAGCTCCTGGACCCTGAGACGGTTCAGCGAAAGGTCAAGGCTGCTCTCAACAAGATGACGCCAGAGAAGTTTGACCGCATTGCGGACCAGATCCTCGTCATTGCTTCACAGTCAAAGGATGAATCTGATGGACGCACGCTGCGCCAGGTCATCCAGCTCACCTTTGAGAAGGCCACCGACGAAGCTCACTGGGCTTCCATGTACGCCAAGTTCTGCAAGCGCATGCTTGAGACTATGAGCCCTGATATTCGCGATGAGAACATCAAGGACAAGAATGGCAACGTCGTCAGCGGTGGTAACCTCTTCCGCAAGTATCTCTTGAACCGATGCCAGGAGGAATTCGAGCGTGGCTGGACGTCCAACCTGCCCGAGGCCCCCGAAGAGGACGCCGACAAGAAGACTGGAGAGGCTGCTATGCTGTCTGATGAGTACTACGCCGCCGCCGCCGCCAAGCGACGAGGCCTTGGTCTGGTTCAGTTCATTGGAGAACTGTTCAAGCTGGGCATGCTTACTGAGCGTATCATGCACGAGTGTGTACACAAGCTCGTCGATTATAAGGGAATTCCCGACGAGGCCGAGATCGAGTCACTTTGCAAGCTGCTTCGCACTATTGGTGCCAACCTCGACGAGACCGACAAGGGCCGTCCTATGATGGACATTTACTTCCAGCGTATTCAGGGAATGGCTGATCTACCCGAGCTACAGAGCCGTATGAAGTTCATGCTCATGGATGTCATTGATCTCCGAAGAGCCCGCTGGGTGTCCAAGGAGGCCAACAAGGGCCCCAAGACCTTGGACGAGGTTCGCGCGGAAGTGAGTTTCAACCCCCCTTTCTCCCTTCTACCCTTTTCTATGGAAATACTAACCAAGATTAATTTAGGCCGAAGCTGCACAAGCCGCCAAGGCTCAAGAAGCCGCACGAACTACCCAGCGAGGTGGTCCTGGAGGCCGACCTCCTGTTGGCCGTGGCGATGCTCGAAACTTCTCTGGAAACTTCAGCCAGCCCGTCAGCAACCAAGTTGGCATGGACGACCTCAGACGTCTGAAGGGCTCGTCTGTCAACCGAACCTCAAGCTCAAACGTCACCCTGGGCCCCGCATCTATGCTATCCTCTCGTAGCAACAGCGGACGCCGATTTGGACCAGGTGGCGCTCTTGGTCGTCCTGGCGATGACTCCAACAGCTCGTCCCGCGCTGGAACTCCTGGCCCAACAAGCTCTAATGCTTTCAGGTAAGCATTCCCGGCTCCTCTTCTCCCCCCTATCAAACACACCTCATACTGATACTTGTTTTCTCTCTCTAGCTTGCTAGCCACTATGGATAATGACCACCCGGCCTCCCCTCCGTCTGCTGGACCCTCGCCTCTCATGTCAAAGGCAGTCCCTGCCAGCGACAAGAAGGACAATGAATAAAAAGACCCATTTCTTTATTCTCGGTGTCTCTGCATTTTTGGGGGGAATAGACTCGGCGGGGTTGTGTTTTTTTTCTTGCATTTACAAGGCTTTCATGCGACGTTTTCACTAAAAGTTTGAGCACGCATTTCACACGCGATACCTTTGCCCCATAGACCATTTGACCAATCGAGTGGACAGATGTGGCCTCCCTCAAAAGAAGGAGATAGGGGGCACTTTTTCTCTTTTTTATTTTACTATTTTCTACCGTCTTCCGGCCTAGGGATTCACCATGCCTTCTTATTCATGATTGTGTTTATACCTTCTTCTAATGTCCCCTTTGGTGTGCTCCAATTCTTAATGTTGAGTGGCTCGGAAACGAGAGAGAAAAAAGGACACAGTTGATGTCTTCATCTCTCAGCATAAAAAGGACATGCGTCGATAATATGGACGCAATGCAATGCCCCCAGCTGTCAGTTTTGAGGCCAATCGGCGAGATGATAGAATACGCACACCCGAGACCTTGTGAAGGGGGGAAATGAAAGCACAAATGGGATGCGTTCTGTGTTTGGAAGTTGACGAGGGAATTTCAAGACGCTCATGGTTGACACAAAAAGGCACAACTGGATGGATGGCTAATAACTTTGTTTGGCCGAACAAAATGACGATGTATTTATGAAGGAGTGTGTGCAAACAAAAGGGGGGCCGGAGGAGGATAAGACAGATTCGGAACGGAATATGGTGTGTGGTTTTACAAATTGGGGATGGGAGGTCTTGATATCTGATATTTATTCCTCATGTTGCCCTTGAGCCAAATTTCTCGTTTTGCAGACTTTTTGTGCCTTTTTTTTTTTTTATCTCGCCATGTGTACTGTGTGTATGTCTGTATGTTGATGAATGAGACATTTGGGTGATAATGCTGAGTGGTATGAGGTCCACGTATATGACTCCTTTTAATTATCATCATTGTTTTAACTCTGTTTTCTCTCTCTGATTCTTCACTGGGGGGTTGCATGTGAAGGATTAGGTAAAAGTTCGCGTTTTTGATCTGGTGAGATACCGGATGGATAGTTCATCTAATAGTATGGGCATGAAGTTGTCCTGATCGTATGGGCATGAAGTTGTTCAAATTGTTCATTATTTCAACCACACATTCTCCTCTCTATACGTGATATAAGTATTTCTAATTCTTAAATGACTTATCATGTATACAATATTCATTCAGTTCTTGCTTTGATTACAATTGTATAAAACGTCTCCCTAACCAATATCAACATAGCGGAAGCCAAGTCTTGCCGGAAAAGCATGATATATCCCAAGTCCTTAAACTCCCAAAGCGCCCATGAAACCTCATCCCTCAGATCTGCATAATCAATAATCTTGCCCTTCTTTTCTCTTCTTTTCTTTTCTTCCCCATCATGATTGCCTTTTCATCTCGCCCACTTCTCATGAGGCAGCAGCAACAGCAGTCGACACAGAGCCCAGCATCTTGCTAAATCCAAGCTTCGTAAACAGCGTGTCCATGGCAACCCATTGTCTACCACACTTATCCAAATACTTGTCAACAACCGTCTTGACAGTGGTAAAGCGTACACGGTTGTGCTCTGCCATCGCCCGAATCTTCTCCCGCTCTTGCGCCGTCAAGTCATTGTTAGCATCACCAGCTTTAGTCTTTGCCTTGTCTACATCCCACAAGCTGGCAAAGTAAACCAGCTGGTTATAAATTGCCTTTTCGGTATACTCGTAAAACATCTTGCCAGTGCAGTCACGCGCCAGCCCCTTGGGTCCCAAACAGCATGTGCCGTAGACGCTCATCTGCCGAGTACGATTGCCACACTGAGGATCATTACAGACGAGCCAGCCTTCGTAGTACCGGGACGTCTGGAGGCGAACCGCATGTTCAACCTGCGCTACGACAGACAGCGTAGGAATAACTGCGCCGCAGCCAGGGCAGGTGACGCCTGCCGCAGTAACGCGATCAGGGGAGCCCACAAGGCCCTCAAAGTCAGATGTAGCTTTGCATTTGCGACAGCGGAGAGAGAGGCGTTTACAATCGACGAAACGGACCTCGTCGGGAATCTGAGACTCGAGAGGGTGAATTTCAAGATCGTCGCTTGAGCCGCTCTGTTGTGTTTGAGTAGAGGTATACCGGCGAACGTCCAATCCCAGTTGTTCAGCTAGCTGTGATGTCGAGGTACCCGCAATATTGGCGCAAAGACGCTCTACAGGCGGGAAGATCTGCTTGGCAATGTACCAGTCCACATCAGGCTGTAGAGAGGGATCGGCCTTGAGGTCTGGCGGAGCATAAGCACGCTTCGGCGCAGGTTCTGAGCTTTGGCTGGTGCCCGTAACAATGTAGGAAATCACGTCACCCTTGCGGACGGTTTTACCCCTGGCCATGTCGCGGAGGGCGACTTGCACTTGAGGCATGGAGTCGGCATTGGGATATTCCTTGGGGCCCTTTCCGAGCTGCGTATAGATGGTGTACTTGGGCACGGGGATGGCAAAGTCACGCATCTTGGTGGCAATATCGCGAAGATATTCGTGGATGCGGGCCACGGAAACCTCGATGTCGTCTCCAGACAAAATGTCATCAAGCAGATGCTTGGAGACTTCTTTGGAGAGCGCGCAGTACTCACGACGCCTCATATCCAAACCTTTCACCTCCATCTTCTCGATGAATTTACCATCCTTTTCAATCAGGTTAATGGCAGCATACTTCTTCTTGGCTTGCAACAAGATACGGCGGAACACATTGTCAATGTCAATTTCCAGCAGCCTGTACTGTTCGTTGACTGCCTTCTTGAACTCGTTGCCGACTTTGAAAGCGTCGGCAACGTTGTCAACGTTGGCATTGATCATGACGGAATCCGTGTCACCGTAGATGACCTGCAGAGATTTACTCTCGGCAAGATCCTTGGTGCTGCGCAGAATTTCTCGGCCCTTGTGTGTGGTCAAGATGGCCAGGGGACGAGCATAGAAACGGGACCGGGTATAACCCAAACAACCGTACATGGAGTTGGCTGTAAGCTTCAAGGCCAGCTGTTTAATGTCCCAAGTAGCAAGCTCTTCGGCCGTGGCCTTTTTATCTTTCATCAGATTCTTGACTTGGCGACGACGGCTGACGAGTGTAGCAATGAGTCTAGGGAGGATGCCCTGGTCCTGGTTGACAGGTACTTCGGGGACAGCGTCTTCATCCTCGGCCTAAGTGATTGATATTAGTAAGAGCTGTTTGGAAAAGAGGAATTTGTGAATGCTCTCTTACCGATGATGTTCTATCCACGGTGGTGAAGCAAATATTAAACTCCTGGATGATGGAAGGATATAGAGAGTTGAAATCCATGACAAGAACAAACTTGTCATAGAGACCCTTTTCTGGCTCAAAGACAAGACCACCCTTGTACTTGTCCTTCTTCTTGCCCTCGCCTCCCTCTTCTTCGGCGTTTTCCTCCTCGGCTTTTTGCCGTCCCTTGAATGTCTGCTTGTCGGGACATATGTACTTATTGCGGTGGAATTCGTGAAGGAGAATGTATTCGTTTCGCTCAGCGCGAGTACCGGTCAGGGTACGAGCCCAAGAGTTACCAGCCAAGTTAGTCAAGACCTTGGTGAGAGGCAGCAACTGCACACTGACAGCCAGCGCGGCAATATAGTGCGTATCAGCTTCCATATGGGTCACGTAATCCATGAGGCCCTGGCTCTCCTTAGCCCAGGTGTTGAGAGCAACTTCGTTATCAACATCACGGCGTCGGTTGTCACCCGTGAGATATAGGCTGCACATTTCCGTCAAGCTCCACGTCTGACACTTGAACATGGCAGATTTTCCTGCATCGTTGGCAAGATCACAAAGCAATCGGCCGGCCATGACTTGACGCTCAGCAAACACGTTACCGCCAACCTTGCCGATGGCGGATGGCCACTGGGTTCGTCGCAGTCTTCCGAGCCTCGACCACTGATGGACCTTTTTCTCAAACAGACGATGTAGGAGCACACTGTAATCGACACCTTCTAGCTGGTGACCAAGAATAACATCGGGATCCGCCACGTCAACCTGGGCCAAGAAGAAACTCAGCAAGTCGGATTCTTGCTTCTTCAAAACAATGGAACCCCGGTTTTTCTTCTCTGCGAGCGTCTTCTTTACGAGCGTGTCAAAGCCCATGGGAAAGGCCTGTCCGTGAGGTCGAATGACGGTAAACGTTCTGCAAGGAAGCTTCTCAGCGGGGGTTGTATCGCTGAGATGCACCTTCTCGTAGATTCGCGCACTAATGGCAAGGACTTCTTGCTTGTTCTCCTTGGCATTGAAAGCGGTTCGGAGAGCGATGCTCATCAGAGTCAACGGGGGCATATCCATGTTGTCAGAGTCGCTGATGGTCGACACCATGTTGGGGTGTTCAGCCAACACCTCGAGCTTGCAGTGAGAGGCATTCTTGATGGCACCAAAGTCGGCATCTTGGATCTTGAGCCAGCAAGGACCCATGATGTTCTTCCAAAGAACAAACTGCTCGAATAGAGCAGTGTTGGTGCCAAAGACGTGGGAAAAGGTTTCTCCCTTTGCATCCATGTTGATAGCAGGCTTCGTGTAGGGATACAAGAGTTTCATGTACTCTGCCTCCTTGGGAATCTCGGGCAGCTCAAAGGCGTATTTCCGCTCGCACTTTTTAATCTTGTACATGCCAACGTTCATTTTGGTCATAATCTCATCAACCTCGTCGTAGACTTCGC
This sequence comes from Trichoderma camerunense, assembly GCF_050948025.1. Taxonomy (NCBI): domain Eukaryota; kingdom Fungi; phylum Ascomycota; class Sordariomycetes; order Hypocreales; family Hypocreaceae; genus Trichoderma; species Trichoderma camerunense. The sequence continues at coordinate 1,783,939 of NW_028145366.1, forward strand.
CCATGTTAACTTCCTCTCCGGTTTCCTCGCCATCTCGGACGCGCTGTTGACGGGGTAAAAAGTAGAGTTTTCTGAGAATATTGTCAATCTTGACAAAGCAGCTGACGTATGATTGCGTCTTCTTGTTTAGCACCTTGCCAAAGAGACAGAGACTGCCGTTGATTTCGGTGTAATCAGTCCAGAAGAAGTTCAAGGAGCCATCAGCCTCGATGGCGTCATTGTGGTCTATTTTGCCAATGCCTCTGGACTCTGACATGGGGGTGCTCACGACGTTGAGCTTCTCCGTAAGTTCGTTCCAAGATGTGGGATCGACAGAGACGTCTGGAGCCTTGATGGGGGACGAAGTCACAGCCGGCTCTTCCTTGATGATTTTCTTCACTGGTCGAGAAGCTGCCATGTTTACACTAGCAACCTTGACAGCTCCAGCGTGAGCAACCTCCATCATATCGTCATCGTCGTCGCTCTGTGGCTCTTGCTTTATCAGGGCCTTGCGTTGGGCGACCTTGGCAGCGGGAGAAGACGGTGCAGGGTCGCTCATGGGCATTTCTGCTGTGCCCATCGGCTCGTCATCAATCAAGGGTGCGAAATCGTTGTCGTCGTCGAAGCTCGCAGGTGCGGGCTCTGGTGACGGCAATCGAATATCAACCCGCTTCTGCTTCTTGTGACTGGGCTCTGGCGCAGGGGACAAGTCTCGGGGCCTGCGTCTTTCGCCTCCAGACCGTTCGACCTTTGATGTCCTTGGGGCTGGAGCAGGGATATTGGCATCTACCTCTCCGAGGAGGTCGGCAAGGAAGTCGTCGTCGGCCTTGGTCTTGGTAACCTGCAGTTGTGTTAGGTCATCTGGGGGGTTGTAGAACAAATATGCTGGATGGAGGTGCCATACCTTCGGTTTGGGTGCAGCTTTACCGGCGCCCTTGGTGAAGTACTCGCTGATACTGCGGTCGTTGGCATCCCGCTTGGCCTGCTCTTCCTCACGGCTCTTTTTAGCTGTGATTATGTTAAGCAATGGAAAGACCAGAAGAGAAAGAAACAGTTGCGATGCCTCACTCACCTGATTTGCTCGGCCTCCCACGCACCGGCAGCTCATTTTCTCCCTGGCTGTCCGATTCGTACTGCCGCACTCTGTCCCAGTCTTCGCGGCCGTCGTCGGCATAGCCCTCGCCATTGTCGTCGACCACAAAGTCGTCCTGATTCAGGCGATCCCGCACAATCTTCTTGTATCCGGCCTCATCCACCTCGTCATAGAGATCGTCGGCATCCTCAACCTGGTAGCTCTCAAAGGCCTTCTTGCCCGCTGCACGAAGGGCCTTGAGCTCGGCGAGCTTTGCCCGGCGGTCGACCTTTGGCATGGCGGAGTAGCTGTGGATTTTATTTTAGGGTATCATGAAATCGTAAAGGAATGTCGAGTCAAGGCCACACTCGCTGGTTGTGGTGAGAAAAAAGAGAGATGGGGAGAAAGAGGCAAAATGATGCCGTTTGAAATCCCAATTGTTTGTTGGAGGGTCCGCCTGTCAAGGTGAGGTACCTCCCACATGCCCTAGCTGGCATACACTGATCAGGTACTGTCAGGCGCGTCTTTACGCGTGAGTCGCGTTGTTACTCGACACGCTAAATGGCTAATGGACCTCGATTAATTGGCAGCCCGCCAAAGTGACGTGGGGCAGCTCACTGAATCTGATGTATGCATCCAAGAGGCGATATGAATCTATCGAGGTCAGCGTCTCATCCCACCAAGCCGCCTGTGTAAGTCGACGACTTATTTCTAAAAGACATAAAAGGCTAAACTGGGGTTTAAAAAAAGAGAATAATGAAGGAGAGATGCATAGTATTCTAAAATAAGGCCAAGGATATCTTATCATATCACCATGATGTACAAAAGGTTGCTGCTACATGTCTAAATCATACACTCATGAATCTTACATCTCGCACTTTTGGTTGAGCCTCTTCCATCTACCACTGGCTGCTGCTGCTTCTGTTGTTACTCCATGACCTTCTTGGTGGTCTTTCTCCATCCACTCCTGATGACCTCCTGGGTCGTCTCTCTTCTTCCCCTTTCCATGATCTCCTTGGCCGTCTTTCCTCTTCTGCTCCCCATGACCTCCGGGGTCGTCTGTCTTCCTCCCCTTGCCACGACCTCCTTGGTCGCCTTTCTTCTTCCACTTCGGCTCGTCTCGACGTATCCCAGACAAAGTCGCCAGACGGCCTGAATTCGGTGTTAAACTTGTCCTCCGCACTGCCTTCTTCAGACCCTTCAGCCGTGTCCTCTCGGCCAGACGTGCGCAGGTTGGGCTCCCTCTCCTCACGACCCGAGAAAAACTTTTGAATCTCACGGTTTATTTTGGCACCAACCACTCGGAGATCCTTTTCGTCCTTTTCGTCAAGCATCTTTTCGTTGAGGACCTTGTTGAAAGCGCTAAACATGTGACGAGCCAAGGCGATGACCTCACGCTGGCTGTTATATAGCGCTCCCGTGCTAGAATCCTTGCCCTTTGCCTTCTCCTTGAAGTAGTGATAGTGAACTTTCTTGTAAGGTTCCCAGAGATGGGCAAGAGCAGTTGTTATTTGGAGGCCATATTCACGCTTGGCTTCTTCTTCGGCACGCTTGGCGGCTTCTTCGTCTTTTTCGTCAACCTGTTTGAGTTTTTGGCGGAACTGAAAATGGCTGACCAGAGCAACCCGCAAATACAGACGAAGGGTGTGCAAATCTGGCACGGGGAGGCGCTCAAGCATAGAATCAAGCACCCGGTTCGAGTTTTCAATGGCATTGGGGTTGATGTTATCGCGGACACAGGTCTCCATGGCGATGCGGTAGTGCTTTGCATCAATGTATTCGTCGGGCATCAAGCTCAAGATGGAAGAGGCATGACCGCCTGCCTTGGCAACTTTGAGCATGCCAAACATGCGCAGCCAGTTGTCGTTATCCGGTACGACACCATAGTAACGGACCAGGAGGTTCCAATACTTGATACCGCACGTTGTGAGCCTTGATGAGGCTAGCGTCGTGAGGATCAGGGCCAGGGTATTGCGGCCAGGGACAGCATAGACAGCTCTGGTTGAGGGCACCTTCTTTGGAGCACCAGTAACAGCAATCTTTTCCATCTGGGAATCTTGGAAAGCGTCCATGCCAGCATCCTTGGCCAAGTTGGGTATGCTCATGGTCTGGTATAACAAGTCGAGAACCTCCTTCTTCTGTTCCTTATTCGGGGCAAGGAGTAGGACACGGCCCATGGAGCACACCAGCTCTTCGTCTATGACCAGCTGGGCCTTTCTCCATTTATCAATGACTTCATTCCAGATGGCTTTTGCGCGATCTATAGCCTTTTGCGTGTTGGTGGCTTGCTGCTCCGGCGTGATGTCGCCCGCATCAAGGGTTGCTTGATATCGCAAAGCATTGAATATGGTAGTGTAGGTGTAGGGTGTGGGGGCGCGAGTAGACTCGTTGGCTGTGTCGGCTATGAGAAACATGGAGTCCAGGTCGCCAGCTCTCGCGCAAACGTTGATGACAGCATTCATGTGAATCGAATTGGGCTGCAGGCGTTTGTCGCTGAGGAGAATGTTATAGTGCTTGACAGCCTCGGCGACGGCGAGCTTTGGGTGTTGCGACTGGGCGCAGCCGCGGAAGATGACTGTATAGGTCTGCACATTGGGTAGCTGCCCTCTTTTCTTCATCTACACGGATTGTTAATTAGCCAATGCAAAAACTGAGAGCGATTGATATTCCAAAGTACTAACATCGTTGTAAAGCTTGATGGCGTTCTTCAGCTGCTGCTTGCCCAGCAGATAGTTGATGAGATGATTCCAAGCAACAACGACTTGGCGGTCTTTGCCAGCAGTCTTGGTGAGAAGTAAGGCTTCGTCAAACCTGTCAGTGGCGAGCGCTCTTTCAACATACTGGGCAATCTTCCAAGGGTCGTCCATGTGCTGGAGCTCCTTCTTGACTATGCGCTGCAGTCGCTCAAAGTCCTTTTTCTTGGAGACATCTGACTCGGCCGGCTCTAGAACAAGATTTCGAGGAGCATCAGTTCGTTCGATGCTTGTAGGTGTAACTGAAGCATAATTCCTGCTGGTTTGCGGAAGAACGGGGAGGATGCTGGCGAGGGGTCTGTTGCGAGACGAAGCTTGCACGGCACGGCGCAAGCAGGCAGCGCAGTTGACGAGACTTGCCGACATTGCGCAAAACTGTGATAAACAAGAAGGGGAAGAAACAATGATGATAATAGAAACAGATCAACTGAACAACCGCATTGTGTATACCTAACGGTAGTATACGAATATTTTACATGGCATTGTTACCCACCTCGACCTTTTAAAAGAAAATTGTCTTGGACGCTGCACAATTAGAGTGGGCTGGCCTTATCTTATCGCCCGCACTAGACAGGGATATCCCGCCCCCAAGCACACTAAGCTTTTTAGAGTCTAACGCAGCAGCGCCGTCAGCCTCTCTTTTGCGCTTCTAGCCAATCACAGGCTTCAACCTCCAGGCCATTTCAGTCCCCCTTCACTTTCAACCAAAAAGGAACAGACGCGACAAAAAAGTGGCCAAAAGCATTGGATCCTCGTCCCTTGACCCTTGATCTCCGTTATCCGTTATCCATACAATCTCTCTCTGTCTTTCTCCGTCTCTCTCTCTTCAACGCTTTGACAGATACGCCCTCCAATTCTCTACAATATTCAACTCCATCTCGACTTCTTCCACCCTACAAGACAGATCAAATCATCCAACCATGGCGCCCGTGGCCAAGGAATTCGAGCGAATCATCAATAACGGTACGCACATCGCCGTCTAACGTCGTCGCGCGCAGACAGACAGACACCCGCATCTCGCGACACCACCGTCGTTGACCCGACCAATTACTGACGCCCTGCAGCCCGCGAGCGCAAGAAGAATGAAGCCCTCGCCGACAAAATCTTCTCCAAAGGCCGCCGCCAGAGTGCGCCGACCAACCTGAAGGGTGCGCAGCCCGGAGGATCGCTGGCCAGCCGTGTCGGCGTCAAAAAGGTATAGACAAACATAACATGACATGGACGGGAGCATTGCATCTGGCATCTGCCTTGGATGAGGAGAACGAAGACGGTGCTAATCTAAATCTCCCGACATTAGGCCCAGCCTCAGAACAAAGCCACAGTCTCTACTCAGCGCCGTCGAGCAACCATCCCTGCTGGCGACGTCAACGGCGAGTGGACTCACGACCTCCACAGCTCCGTCAACCGCCCCAACACCTCCTCCAACGCCCCCCTCAGCTCCCGGATCACCCTCCCCGGCGGCCCCAAGAAGACAGCCGCTCAGAAAAAGGCCGCCAGGCTGGTTGCCGCCGTCGACCGCATGGACACGGACGATTCCGTCAGGCAGCAGGTCAACATTGTCAAGAATGGCAAGTCGCAGAGACCAGACGCCGGCATGACGATCCGGGGACTCGCGGGCCCGTTTGCCGTCATGGGACAGAACTTTGCGCCGGGAACGACGGCCGCGGATGTCGAGAGTGCTATGACGCCGGTGGGTGGCGAGATGGTCAGTTGCGAAGTCGTCAAGACGCAGCCCTTTATGATTGTCGAGATGGTGTTTGCGTCGAGGGAGGGCGGAGAGAGGGTCATTGAGACGTTCAACAACAAGACTGTAAGGCTTCGTCTCTCTCTTCTATTCACTTTTGTTTCGTCGTTACTAACATTCCCCCTTCAAGGCCGATGGCAGAATCCTCAAAGTCTACGCCAAGCCCGGCGGCTACAAACCAAGCCGCGACTCAGCATCAGGACGCCAGCCGTCACACCGCGACCAAGTCGTCGACGGCTCTATGGGCTTCCCCGACAACGACCTCATGGACACGGAGAACGTGCCCCCCTCGACCAGGGGCAACAGACTTCACTACGACGGCGGCAAGAACAACTCGGCCAACAAGCGCGGCCGCGGGTTCCAGAAGGGCTCCAACAACAACGGGCGATAGAGTCGTTCGTCGTCGAGGGAGTACCGTGGGAGGAGATCTGTACCATATTGAAAATCCCAATTTTTTTTCTACAAGAAGCCCGAAATCTCTCTTCCCCGGTGGCGTGGCGGCTTTTTTTTATTACTTCTTTGTATGTTTTAGGATACAACGGCTCTGGGATAGGGGATAATTGGTGAAATAATTGAGCGTTTCTTTTTCTTTTTCTCTTCACGGCAACTGGTGCGGTCAATGGCAGCGTCAGTGAGATGCATTTCTTGCAAATCTAGGGAGGGCGACATGAATGAATGAAAACCGATAAAAATCAGAAATCACGAAGCTAAATACATAGAAATACAATCAATGCATATATCGTGTCTTTTTTAAGATGTCCATCCATGACAAGTCAACTGTATTTTAACAGGCAAAAATACACGGGGGAAGACACCTAGGTACAACTCCCTAGCAAACCCGACCAAAACACCACAAGCCGATCAAAATATCATAAACTAAAGTTTTTAAGACAGTAGGTAGTATTCAGATGATAATATTCACAAAACCCCACCCTCCCTCATCCATGACAGGTATCAAAAAATCATCGGCTCGACTGCACCCTTTCCCCCCTCCCTCTCGGCGGCAGTTCATCCCAAACCCATCATCTTTGCCAAGTCCAGGAATATATAGCCAAACTAAGGAAAACCCTCACACTCATGCTTGAAACCACGATAAAGCATTTAACAAGAAAAACACACAACCAAGAGCCAGGAAAAAAGAGAGAGATAAGAGCAAAAAGCAAAGGAACAGGGAGACACAAAGAGGCAGCAAAGAAGAAGAGCAAGCAAAGAAAGCCATATCTACTAAAACCCATAGTCATCCCAGTGATCCTCCCAAATTGCAATCTCTCTTTTTCTCTTTTCCTCCATCTCCATCTCCTTCTCCTTTATCCATCCTCATCCCCCAAACCACACGATGCATAAAAACAAACACACAATTTTGCATCCATCCTACCCTTAAGAATCCCCCCACCCGTCTTAAACTATGAGAATCATTCTCTGCAAAACACGTAATAGAGCCAGTCTCGATTGCAGATACATACAAGGAATAACGAGAAACAACGACACCGAGGCAGACACCAAGTAGTCGTACACGGGGTAGGAACATAGGTTGATCCCACAAAAATAAATAGAAACACAAACAAAGAAACCCCTTCCCATCCACCGATATGCAGATTACGGGCAGCTATCTCTTACAAAGAGGGTGCCTTTTGGTTTACGCACATCTCCCTCCCAGTCCAAACCCATATATATCATTCATGACGTGCGTCGCAGGAACAGGCCTGGTGAGCGGCTCGGGTATGAGGCTCGGACTGTGGGGGATTCAGAGAAACATCCCCCGTCATCGCAACGGGATCCCTCTTTACGGCCAGCCTCAGGGGGTTTATCAATAGCCAAGTTCCCAATCGCCATGACTCTCTTTCAAGTCATTGGCGAGTGCGCTAAAAAGAGCGTCGAATCCATGGAATGTGATGCCCCATTCTCTGATATCAAAGACGGACAGTTGTCTTCTGGAGCGCCTAGTTACTTGATCATGATACCGGCGTAATTAACAAAACTACCACAGTCGAAGAGACTAGATTTCCTTGACTTCGGCTGAAAGGGAAGAGGAAAAAGCATGGTTTCAATGCCATGGGTTCTGGTTGCCCATAAAGCCTTCTTCCAATGTTCGCTCTTCCAGGTTACGAATAAAGTCCCGATTGCTGCGGGCACCTCCCTGTTGAACCCGGCTGCCTCGTCTTCCGGCGCGGCCTGGTGCGTTGTCCAATCCCTCGCCAGTTGGTGGATAGTATGCCGGGCTGGGCTGAAGTCGGATTGGCTGGCTCGGGTCAAGGTGACTTGCGACTCGTTGAAGAGCAGGAGGGATGCCGCTTTGTTGCTGCTCCATGGTCGAAGCCCGCTGCCTATTCGTTCTCATGCCGCCTTGCTGGTACATGTTGGGCTGTGAGGGGTTCGAGTATTGCGACGATTGAAGCTGCTGAGGAGGCTGCGACATGACCATTTGACCATACTGGCCGGCCTGGGGTGGCCCGTATTGAGGTGGGACACTTCCATGAGCAGCGCCAGGGTTATAGACGGCACTGTTTGAATACAAAGGAGCCGGTACATGACCAGATTGCTGGTACTGTCCGCCATATGCGTTTTGCGCTGAATTGGCCTGTGCCTGGGCCTGGGCCTGAGCTTGCGCTTGAGCCTGAGCCTGGGCTTGCGCCTGGGCTTGCGCTTGTGCCTGGGCCTGGGCCTGAGCAGCCTGAGCTTGCGCCTGCGCGGCTCGTTGTTTGCTGAGGGCCTCGGCTTGCTGCTGTTGCTGGGTGCCAGGAGCTGGTGATCGGTTGAGGGAGCTCGACTTCAAGTTCATCGGCGGGACAAAAGGACCTGTGTACTTTTGTTGTGTGATGAAGGGGTGGAGTTTTGCCTGCTGTGGTGACCACCGCTCTAGGGGGTTGATGTTAAGCAGACCCCTGACGAAGTCGATGAAGGCGATACGATTGTTCATCTCTGTAGCAATATCAGGTTAGGTTAAAGGAACTCGTAAATGCATTGGAAGAGGATGGGAAAAGAAGGAAAAGAGAATGTTTCCAAGAATTCTTACCTCGGTCGATTTCGCTCTGCTTCATATTCTTGCGCGGCATGGGGTACGACTTGATAATTTCGGGCAGCGTATTAGCCTGGAAGTACTTCTTACTAGGCTGTTCCTTGGTGTTGTGCTCCCGCGAATACTGTTCCATGCTCTTCATGTGGTATGTCCGCCTGCCAAATTCGTCCTGCCGCCGTTCAAAAAACTCGAGGCCCTGCTTGCCCATGTCAATCATCCAGTTGGGGGGGTTGCCAAGCATCTCGACGATTCGAGCAATCTGATTGTACTCTGATGAGCCGGGGAAGAGGGGAAGACCCAGGAACAACTCCACCACGATACAGCCCAGTGACCACATGTCGATGGCGGACGAGTACGGCAAGCCCAGCAAGACCTCGGGAGATCGGTAGAATCTGGACTGGATATAAGTGTAGACCGTCTGGCGCTCGTCGCATGCCGAGCCAAAATCGATAATCTTGATGATTGGGCTCTCAAGATTCTTTAACAAAATGTTTTCCGGCTTCAAATCGCAGTGAATCAGCCGAGCCTTGTTGAGGAGGGCCAGGCCATTCAGAAGCTGCTGGGCGAAGACGCGGACCAGAGTCGTGCTAAGGCCGCGGAACTGGTTCTGCTTGATAAGTTCGTACAGGTTGACGCTGAGCAGCTCGAAGACGAGGCAAAGATGCTGTCGGTGGATAAAGGTGTCTTTCAGTCGAAGAAGATGGTGGTCATCATTTTTGTCGAGCTTCGTATTGAGCTTTTTTTATATCAAGTCAGCGCAAGCCCAGAATCATAGAATGGAGGGGAAAGAGCATACCAAGTCGAGCACAGACACCTCCATCATACTCTGGTTGAAGTAGGCGGTGCGGTTTTTGATGACTTTGACGGCTACGACCTCTTGCGTCTTGAGGTTCTGACACTTGACGACCTGACCAAAGGTACCCTGGCCCAACACATCGAGGATGAGATAGCGATTCCTGCAACAAGGTTAGACAACATGTTATGACAGCGGGAGAGAGGAGGCGTCTGTCTTAAGCAAGAGAAAGGAGTATACGCACTTGTGGCCGGCTTCTTCAGAGCCCAGAATGTCGTTTACGTAGAGGATGTAATCGCTATCCTCATTGTCGTAGCCATCGTTCTTGGTGCCTTTGCTGGGCTTCGTCAGGACTCGGCGAGGGTTCCGCGATGACTCGTACTTGAAGCTCGGGTTGCAGATGCGGTACGTGGCAGGCAGGTGCAGCGTCAAGGCTTGCAGAGGCTATATCAAGGTTGGAGAGAACGAGTTAGAAAGCTGTCGAGTCAAAAACACAAGTTGTAGTGGCATGGCAGACTAACGCTAATGAAGCCTCCCTCTGGGTTTGCTCGCCTGAAGCGCGGCTGTCTCGTGTTCTTGGGCTGCAGCTCGGCGGGCGACTTGATCTTCTTGAACTCGGGCACCGTCTTCATCATGGGGGGATTCGGGCGGCGAGGGGCCTTGGTGTCGCTAAAGGAGCCGTCGAGCGTGGCCACGGCAGACGAGGGGTAGCCATCGTGGGAGTAGGAGGAAATGGGGGGCAGCTGGGGCTGGCGACCAACAAAATACGGGCTGCTCGAGTAGTCGGCGTTGGGCGGCGTCTGCTGCGAGGGCGAGCTGGTGTAGGCCTTTGAGTATGGCGACGTGGGCGACAGCGTGTCCATGGGCGAGTAGCGCTGGGCAGCGGACGACGGCTGCTGCTGGTGCTGGTTCTGCAGCTGCTGGAGCTGGAGCTGTTGTTGCTGGAGCTGCTGCTGGTGTTGGTGCTGCTGCTGGTCCTGGGGCGAGTACAGGCCCGACGAGCGGGTGCCCGACAGATGGGCCTGGTGGTGCGGCCTCATGGGGTACTTGATGCCGGCGTGGGCATCGTGAGCGTCGTGCATGGCGACGTCGCCGCTGTTGTCGCGCACGGGGGCGGTAGCGAGAGGCGAGGTGGCCGGGTTGAGGTTGATGCTGCTGGAGGAGCCGTGGTGGGCGCTGAGCTGCTGCTGCGGGTGCTGGGGCTGGTGGTGCTGGTGAGGCAGCTGGTAGTGCAGCTGGTGCGGCAGCGTGTGATGCTGGTAGGGCTGGCGGTCGTAGCTGTTGCTGCTGTGGCTACTGGACGAGGTGATGTTGTTATTGTTATTGTTATTGTTGTTGGGGTTGGAGCTGGCGATGTTGTTGCTGCTGCTGTAAGGCGAGCCCGAGGAAGAAGCAGCGGCGGCAGCAGGCGGAGCGGACGCAGACGCCGAAGCTAGGGCAGAAGCAGACGAAGACGCAGACGCGGCAGACGCTTGACCGGCCGGGGCGTGGCCAGAGGAGGAGGCTGGCAGAGGCGAGGGATAGTCTCGCGATGTCTGGCCGCTGTTCTTGTGTCGAGAGTCGGGGTACCACGACGGATTATCCATGGCGGGCAAGGCAGAGCAAAGGAGGGGCGTCAGCGGTCCAAGCAGCGGCCGACCGGGCCACACAGCACAAGCACAGCTCACAGCACAGCAGCCTCCAGACCAAGACCAGACCAGAGCGCTATTATTCTGCACCAGCACAGCACAAGCGGTTGGTCAGCGCCGATTTGCTGCTGCTTGCTGCGGATTTGCGACGGCGCTCGATCAACGGATCAGAGTCGCAGCAATTGGGCGCTCGGTGGAGGCCCAAGTTCCGGGGGGATGCGATCAACTGCGACTTGATTGAGGGAGTGGGTAAGAAATGGCTACGGCGGGAATGGTCTGGATTGGATCTTGGTTTTTGGTGGCATAAGCCCAGCCCAACCTGGAACTTGTCGTCGCAGCGCAGTGGTGATCAGTCTGGTGCGACTCTACCACTGTACAGCCAAGGTAATGTACATTTAATCCAATGCTCACCCAATTCAGTCGGATAGGTACCTTGCCTGATGGAGATTTTGATGGATGCGAATGGCAGAATTGAATACCTCAATAACCACGCAGAACCGGAAGCAAAAGAAGACGCATTTGCTTCATTCGATGATAAGGTTTGATGCTAGCCTCATTTCTCTCTTCTCTTTCTTCTTTTTTTCCCTCTTCGTTCTGCTTTCCTTCTTTCAAATCAATGTCGTTTGCCGAGACCGAACACGTTTGCAACGTACAGCGCATCGCCTCCAGGACTGGCTTGCACTTGTAGCGGTACCCAGTCCGTTGAACAGGCGCTAAGACGACCAAAGCTCACTGTAGTGGGCAGCAAGCCTTGAAGCCTGTAATCGGCGCTGATTGAGCCCAGCTGCAAGCCCAAGCACAAGTACCGCTACATCCAGGGCGGGGCCCGCTGTCGGTTGCCCAGGGAAGCTCCCACTCTTCGCTGGCTAGGCCGCGTTGGTGCTAGCCGCTGCTACAAGTCAGGCCGCAGTTCTGGTACATGCAGCTGAAACATGAACTCGAAGCATCAGCAGCAGATCTCGCTCGGCCACCAGCCAAAAGGTGAGGTGCCTATAAATGTCCATCCATGTGATATTGGATGACATTAAATGAGCACAGCTGATGCCTTACCTTGAATATTGACAGGCAAATCAAGAAATGAATTGCTCACCAGCGATACAATCAAACCCTTGACGTTGGTTACCTGTAATTGTATCAGGACTATTATGAGACGTCAATCCACGACTGCAGCGGGCAGAAATCACCGTCTCAGACATGGACATCCAGCATCAACAATCCACGGCCCCCACTAAATCATTTTCAACACAGCGTCCACGTAATCCAAATCAAAAATATCCGACCTGTTTTCACACTTGCACGATCCATTTGACATCAATCCCATCCCTACCAGGTACCTGTCTGTCTACAAGATCCCGAAACAAGGCTTGCAACGTATCATCCACTCACTGCCCATGGCATTCAAAGTACATGTACATGTACTCCAACCGCCGCAAGCACCTGTCGCTGGCTGGTTCCACCTCATTCTGCCCGTCTTCAGCGAGTCAGCATCGCCAATTGCTCTTCGTGCTCAGCCATAAATCATCATACTCGTACGCTCGCAAAATCACCCTCCATTCATTAAAGCGCCTCCTTTTCTTCTCTCATCTTCAGATACCTACACAAAAAACAATCCCTTCCATATTCTCTCGTCATCTCATGCAAAGCACCAACCAACCAGTAGCAAGTACTGTAGTTCCACTGATTTTGCCCCCCCCAAGGTTTCCCTGCTTTTTTTTCCTCTCCGTCTTTTTGCCAAGGTGACAGCAGCAAGATGGATTATCGGCTGGGCTCCGTCATGTCCCCTGCATAATCTGCAGCTCAAAATCGCCACCGGCTCATCTTTTCCCGCCCAAATTTCTCTGGACGTCATACCATGTGTAAATTCGAGTCGCTCATGTACGACGCAAACCATCTAGAATACGAAATTGTGTGCCCAATACAACAGCACATTCTCTTGTTCATGAGACAATGCACATTGCGACTGTGGAAACATTTATGCACAGTTAGATGGTATCACATGCAAGTCTGGTCTAGCAAGCCAAGCAAGCAAGCTCTCCTCGAGAACCCCGCAGACGTAGCTTTGATTGTTGCAATAACTGCCTGCAATCCAGATACAGGTATTTACGGCCGTATAAACCACCTTTAATTTCTTCCAAATAGTCAGACCGAAAAGGCATTCTGGCTACAAACTCGCTCTCCCACTTGTGCTTGTTATTTTTCTTACACGCAATAAAAATCCACATCATCTTTTCTGACGTCGTACCGCGAAAGCCTCAGTCTCCTGTAGGAGGAAAAAAGAAAAATCTCAAAGGGGGGAAACAAAACCCCCTTAGCTGCAAATGCTCTTCTCAGGTTATCCAACCCTTCTTTGACACAATATGGTGATGCCACGCTCATTTCTTCAGATCGCGCAAGACAATAGAAATTCGTAATCATCATCATATGGGAACAGACAAAAACAAGTATGAAAGGGTGAGAGACAGAGAGAGAAAGAGACAGAAAGAGAGAAATTACCTGCTCCAAATGCTCCCATGTGGTATCCCAGCAGGCGGCGCTCGTTTTAAAAAGAAAGAAGAAGAAAGAGGAATAACAAGTAAAAAGTAAAATAAAAGCATTCCAAACTTTTCGTTTCTCTCGTGCATAAATGAAAAATTACACGGGCAAAGGAGCAATGAGAGGAAACCCCTGGAAGAAACAACCTTTGGAAAATCACACTGGGAAAGAAAAAACGATGGCTGGTACAAAATGAGAAGAGCCCATATGCTGAGAATGGCAGTAGATAAAAGGGAGTGAGGTGAGAGGAAGATGGCAACAAAGTTGGGCAAATCAACAAGAAATGGGGGAGACAAGGAAAGGAGTATGATACGTCAAATGGTAAAAGAAAATGAGTCCCCCCTCAACCGTGAAATTTTCTTCTTTCTCAGCTCCTCCACTCTTACAGCTTGCGATCCCATTCGCACTTCATTCCCCGATGACTACGATTGATAGCCGCCGAAACCGTTGTTGAAGTTTTGTCCCTGGTTTTGGTTCCATTGAGCGTTGGGACCCTGGTGGCCTCGGCCATATCCTCCGGCGCTCTGAGGGCCACCATATCCCATGGGGGAGCCGCTGTATCCCGCGGGAGATCCAGCTTGCGGGCCGCCAAAGTTGCCCTGTTGACCGTTGTATTGCGCTGCACATTGATTAGTGTCCAATGTTTGTATCCAACAGCCAAAATCAATTTTATCAACTTACCTCCATACTGAGGGTAGTACGTGGGAGTACCAGGGAAACCCGGAGCCTGGGAAGTCTGAGGGCTGTATGGCTGTTGCTGAGGGTCAAACGATCCGGAGTTGGGAGTCTTGTCCTTGCCCCACTGTTCACGATGTCAGTGATATGTCCCGCCGCCATTCATCACTCAATATGTTTGAAAGAGAGGTCTACTTACGCTGCACTTCAGTGGCCGGCCGTTGACATTGTATCCGTTCATCTGGCAAATGGCCATTGCCGCATTCTCGTGAGTGTCCATCTTGATAAAGGCAAAGCCGCGGTCCGCCTGGAATCGGGACTCGACGACAAAGCCAAAGTTTTGAAATAGGGGGACGACGTCGTTTGGAGTCGTGTAGGGGGTGAGGTTGCCCACGTAGCACGTAGTCTGCCAGTTGGGCGTCTGCGCAAGGATCATCTCGTAACTAGCGATTCCGTGGGCAGGGAACTGGTGGTGGCCAAAGGGAGTGGTGGGAGTCATGCCCATGGCCTGCATTGCCTGCTGCTGAGCCATTGAGGGCTGACCCTTCTGGTTGGCCCAGTTGCAGCGGATGGCGCGCGATCCGAGCCACTCTCCATCCATGGAGCTCAGCGCCTTTTCGGCATCGGGCCGATCGCGAAAGGCCACAAAGCCATAGCCTCGAGATCTACCCGTCTTCATGTCCCACATGACGCGAGCTTCCGAGACGGAGCCAAAAGCAGAAAAGGCCTGGAGGAGGATATCATCGTTGACTTCGTTTGAGAGATCGCCCACGAAGATGTGGAAGTGGTTTGACGTATCCTCTTTGCTGGTAGTGTTGGACTGGTAGGCCCAGTTGACCCGGATCTCCTATATTTTCACAAGAGCTGTGTCAGTGGAAGCTGGGAGGAAGATATCCCATTGGAGATAAGAGAAGAAGTAGCATATATGAAAGACATACGGATTGGTGGACTCGTCGACCATTCAGGGTCTGCATGGCCCTCTCTGCCGCACCAGGATCATCGTACTCGACAAAGCCATAGTTGTAGCCCTTGGCCTAAATCCCACGGTTAGCTAAATGTATAATCCAACACAACACCACAGAAATACATGTCCATACATTCTTGTCTGGGATAATCTTGACGTTCTGGACATGGCCCGTGGTCTCAAAGATCTGACGCAGCACGTCCTCGGTGACCCGCTGATCCAACCCGCCAACGTAGAGGGCCCGCTTGTTGGGCTCAGGCGCAGCTCGTCGGAAGCCGGTGGTTGGGGAGAGAATTCCACTGCCGTCGACGCCAGATCGGGGAGAGGTGATGGCCGTCGGGATTGGGTTCGTGTTCTGCGGAATATGGAGGGGAGGCGGGGGGAGGTGAGTTGGGTTGCCTTGGCCGTTTTGGGCGGCAGAGGCGCCCACGCCAGGCTGCGCAGAGGTCGGAACGGCGCCAGCGTCAGCCATTGTCGCGACTATGAGGATTCTTTGGAGAGGATCGTATCGGGCACGCGAAAGGGGTTGAGGAAGCGGAGGCGCGCAGGCGGTTGCGTGGGTGGCGATGGAGAGTAGTGAGGAGAAGTCGGTAGAGAGGAGGGGTGCTTTTTAGGGGGGAAGAATGCAACGAATAGACTCGGACGACGAGCTCGCTAAGTATCGATGACGAGGGAACAAAACAGACGGAAAACGCTGCCGGCGAGAAGGTTCGGAAAGATGCTTGGAGGAAATCGAGGCGAAACCGAGGAGATGCGTTGAAGGAGAACTGAGAACTGCCCGGCCGAGCTTGTGGGAAGCTTGCAGCGCTGGTGAGGCGGGACAAGATAGGAACAAGACAGGGGACAGAAAACTGAACAAGAGCTGCAAGGATGCCGATGCCGAGAGGGACTAGGAAAATAATCTTTGAAAAGAAATAAAAGAAGAAAACGCAGAAGAAAACGATAAAGGAAACGAGTCCCGCAAATCGCAACCAACCGCTCCGCTACTTTCGTGCTCACACAGCGAACTTTGTCTGAGGAAAAAAAGAGACAAAAAAACCCGGCATGTACTAAGTTGGACGGGATGTCAAGGTGAAGGTTTGTGCTGGGCAAGAGTGGAGAGCCGTCTTTGATGGATTTGCAACTAGAGCGGCTACCCTACAACGGGCAAGGTGCAGATTGGGATTTTTTTGTGCGTGTGTGCTTTCGAGTCTCTTCTGCCGAGAGAGCACGGGAGAGAACAAGGAGGGGTGGGCGCGGCTGAACCGTGGGCTTTTTAATTGTTCGATTCTGGGCGAAGCGATAAGGAGAATGAGGAGAATGATATGCATCTATGGATGTTTGTTGTGCGGTCTATTGTTGATAGTTGATGCTACTTCTACTATGCCTACTAAGGTGCTCTTTAGTAAGGTAGCAGGTCTGTGACATGGCCTCGCAGGGGGTTGAAGCTCTATCCGTCACATAATTTGGCTCTTAGACACCTATAGACTGGAGCGATGGAGTCGCCTGTGCCCGACACCTCGTATTGCTGTCAAGGCTGGGCGTTTTGGCCGTTATATACAGCTAGTAGAAGGAATAACACAGTTTAGTTCGGGTATCTTGGTATATCCAACATCTTCAACCAGCGGAATAGATCATGGAAACTATTCATTTGATTTGTTTTCGTCTTGTTGAAATTGAAACTCAAGGCACATTTGTTCTCCATCAGTGCATCACTGCGCCGACTCCTGCGCCTCGGAATGCGAAAGAAATGCTTGATACCCTGACCGGTGATAGTACGGAATACAGGTAGGTAGATCACGAGGCTGCCCTCTTGCTCAGCGCCACGCCAGTTTCGGCGGCCAACCTCTGCGCTGCTCTGCGGGAGTCCTAGCATTCATAGCATATCGATTGCTCACTTTGTAGACTTTAATGACATGGGTTGGTTGGTTTTGCAACCTGGAGTTGTGAGACATGCGGCCACATGGCTGATTCAGCTGTCGATGGAGCACGAGAGCTCTCTGATGGACTGATCTGATCCTGGCAACTTACAGTACCTTTGTACCTCATCTTGCACAGCAAGCAAAGCCCCGACCTCGCCTCAAAAGGTACGAAGCCGAGTTTCAATATACATTGAAAGTATATAGCGCCGTCGAATTTCACTATGGAGCTCCACAGGTCTCTTATACTTTTAACCCCTATCCATGGAAGGTTTTTCCCCTTCTTACAAGCTGTTTGGCTGTACATGTTTAGCCGTTCTTCAGGACGTGGCGGCATCTGCGGGGAATTTCCGAGCCCAGCGCAACCATCTGAGCCACAGTTTGCGGCGCTGGATCGCGGAATGCGGGATCGGCAACAAAGATACAAGTACATTCTACTTCTGCGATCGGGTTCTGGCGGCGCCGAGATCTAGAAATTTAGGTACTCTCCCCGTGAGATAGCGGCATGATTGCTAGAGCGGTTACGGAGTAATACCTCAGTAACGGGAGATGGCTTGTAATCTGTACTTGTTAAGCTCCATGGATAAAAAGTATCGAGTACCTCACTCAGCCACAGCCTCTCTCCCACCAGTGCAAGCCTGCAAGCCACAGCCACAGCAGAAAGTGCCCCTAGCACTAGCACTTCTCCGAATGCCAGCCCTTCCAAATGTTCCCAAGGGAACGAACGTCCAGTCTCACTCTTTGAGCTTTCACTTGCGCCACTACAAACCCTTCAACTGCTTTGTATCTTTTTGCGTCTCCTCTGCTGCTATTCTCTTCTCTTCTCCCTCTTCTCTACTCCTCCCGCTGTTCTCCTCTACTCTTGATCAACCATTAGAACTGCGCCAAAGTCCCAAGTGCAAACCCCATTGGGAGCTGCTCATCGATCCCAATCGAATCGAATCGCCACTTCGTCCTGCGCCTTCGCTTTTGGGTCCGCGCACCAAAACAGTCTCACTTGCGCTGCGAATGCGCCAACTGAGCGCCAACTGCTGATTCCCAATTCCGACTATCTTCATCTTCAATATTTGCGGGTTGGCTCTCTAAACCGGGCGCTCCAGCTCTCTCACTCACGCCCACGCTCACACTCACACACATTCTCGTATCGCCAGCGCAATGGCAACCTCAACCTCAACTTCGCCCAAAATGGAGCCGTTAGATGCCCTCCAATCGCTCATCAATGATGTGGTGAGTATTTGCCAATTACCTGCCCCCCTAATTTTTTACTCTATCGCCGACTAATTTCTTCTCCTTATTAAGCTCGTACAAACCGGCAAAGCTCTGCGGGCCTCTCGCAGAGACGCTCAGGGGAATCTGACGCATGCTTATGGGCCTACACAGTCAAAGCTGCCAGACACCATCGATCACTTTCACAATGCGCTCAACGAGCTGGAAAGTGAAATTGTAAGTGGCGGCTCAATCTCTGTTTCTCTCTCTTCATCGTCCCCCAAGCTCCTTTTTTAGGTTTTTTTTTTCTCAATTGATTCCTTGTTGCCCTCAATTTACTCACCACTGACTCTTTCTTTCCCCCATTGGCTAGATTATGGCCAAGTCAGTCTTGCTCAGAGATTACAATGAACTGCAAGAAAAGAAGAAGAAACTTTTGGCTCAGCCTACGCCTAAGCCCGTCGAGGCACAAGCAAAGCGACCTCCGAACATGGATCTGCCCTCACCGCCAGAGCCCATTTTCAAGGACGAACCCATGACAGAGGACACAGACGTGAAGCCTATGGCGCCATTCCCCAACATGAGCATCGATCTTGCGGAAGCCGAACCCATTGACATGTCCATCAAAGAGCCCAATGGCCAGCAGTCGCAGCAGCAGCCGCCTCCTCCAGGCGGCATGAACGGATTGAACGGAATAACTAGTCCAGGAGATAAAAAGCCAATTGCAGATATGCTGCCTGAACCTTCTGGATCAAACCAACCACCAGTATTACCGGAGGCTTCCGGGATGAATTTTACCGACATGGAGTTTACTCTTGCGCCGCCGTCGGGCAACGAGGTTTCAGGGCAACCCAGCGCCTCCAAGGAGCCATCCTTTGATCTGGCTACCTTTGCACCAGCCGATGGCGGCGACGACCTTTTGAATCTCAACCACCTTTTACCCACCGACCCCAGCGGTTCGGCCGCACAGGCCAACCCAGGCCAGGTAAAGATGGAGGATGTGAAGGTTGAAGTACCCGACGCAACGATGAACACCGACTTCTTTGGCCCGGAATCTGGGGCTGCCGACGGGATGGACTTTGACTTCAGCCTTGGCGGCTCGGGAGACGATACTTTTGACGACCTTATGAACAACCGCGACAGCAATTTTGAGCTGATGGATGCTGGTGGTGACTTTGACACGGCGTTTTTCGGCCTCGATAAGCCGGATGAGAATCTTGCGTGAGAGAAGGAGTGATTAAAATCTTTTTCTTTCTCTTTTCTCTAATTTCAAGGTTGGAAGCTATTGGTGTCGGATGTGGTGGTATAATTCCTTTTTCGACGGCCTAGGATGGCTCAACCCATTTTCTAACGTGTTTTTTTTTAAACATCTCTTCTCTCTTTTTCTTATTTTGCTTTTATTAATTTGAACATGACTGGTAACGTCACGGTGTCTTGGGAATGGGAATGGGGATCAAAAGAATATACCCACGCTTAATCTTCAATAGGGTCTCGTTATATTAGTTAGATGCGCTTACGCCTCAATATTACTATTATATGTTAAAAAAGCCTTTCTAAGCACAGGGAAATAAGATAGATGAGCAATAAGCTTCTCAGATTAATGAGCATACAGGTTATTAACACCCATTTATGCCTTTTAACTAACTACCTAAGCTAATAAGAGGATAGAACAAGCAAAGTGTTTGATATAAAATGTAACCAACACAAATGTCTTGAACGAAGAAATTAACTAATCAAAACGTCATCAACCATCCCAGCTATCAAAGCTTTCCGAGGAGTGCTGGAAACCATAAGAAGAAGAATTAAAGAAGTTCCACCAATTCGCCGTTATTATTTCACAAAACTTTCAAAGTTGTGATGTGATGCGCCACCGGGGAGAGGATTAAAGTAAGGTAATCGTGTAATTGTAATTGTTGACTGGAGTTGGTATATGAGAGAACCAGTCGGGGGTCATAAATTCGTAAACCAAGATTAGGTACGAAACAAAAGAAGGGGGTATTTATCATACGACAAAGGAAAATGTAAAAAACAGAGGACGTTCATCTAAGTGCTTGAGCAAGGAAAGGAGAAAAGGGAAATTTCGAGAGAGGGTATCCGGGTTCTGAATCAACAATTCTTGGATGAGACGTTGATCAAGCATTATGCGGGAGGAGGGTTGACAACGACTACTGCAGCTGCGGCGGCGGCTGCGCGAGCTTCCAGTCCTCGCCTCTTGGCCAGCAGGCTTTTAAAGGCACCGAGAAACTGCACCAGCGACTCCTCGTCGGGCGTGCAGAAACGATATGATTTCTCTGCCGTGATAATCTGGAGGCAGTGCGTCTTACTCCTGCTGACGGGGTCGGTCTCGACGACATTGACAACGTCGGACACCTCGAAGATGACTTCTGCAGCGTATTCCGATTCGTCCTTGTACAGAACCAACTGGCGGGCTCGCAACACTCCCCACATGTGCTTCCACTGGCGCACGCCGCGCTTGGTTCGCTGCATCCACAGGGAGCCCTGCCAGACGACGCGTTCAGACTCCTGCTCGGCGGTCACGGCGCTGACTTGGCTCGCTGAGCGGCCGCCTGTTTCGGGTCGCTGGCCTGGCATGACGGGTTGTCGAGGCTGCGTGGTAGGCGGTGGTTGGACGGCCAGGTTCTCAAAGGAGGCGCCCTGTGCCCGTGGGATTTCGGTGTCGGAGAAGTCAGAGTAAGAGAGCATTTCGTTGCCAGACAGGCCAGAGGATTCCAACGTGTAGGACAAGCGACGATTTGACCCCATGAACTTGGGCGCCGACGGATCGAGAATGCCAATGTTTTCGGGGGAGCTTGAAAATGCGTTGTAGATGTGGTGTCCCCAACCGTCAGGCGCCCCGGGGGACAAGATATGCGCGCCAGGACTGCCCATGTACATTTCCTCCTCCTCTTCGTCGAGCCTGGCGACTTTGCGAATCAAGTCGACCCATTCCTGCGCGTCCTGCGGCGTGGGGGCGGCGAAGTGAAAGTTTCTTGACGGAGAAAAGAGGCCAAACAGGTTCTTGCGCTTGTGTTTGGGGTCCTTGAGGATGGTCACCGCGGAGAGATCTGACAGGTATAGGTGGTGACGGAGCTTGGCCTCCTTGTCGTCCTTGTAGAGGGAGATGCCATTCGGTCGCAAGACAAGATACACCGTCTTCCAGTTCTATCGCGGCGCAAAAAGAAACGCGTTAGCACGAATGCTTTTGGGTCAAGAATCACGCGGCGCGAACGTACCTTTGTCTTTTGGGTGCGCTTCTGGACACATCCGCTCTTGATGACACGGTCAACTTCAAAGCAGCCGTTCTGGTGCACGGGAGCGACCGTCGTATCCAGGGGTAAGCGACTGCGTCGGTTAAGGGCATTGTTTTCGCTGGAGCCGCGGGCAGCAAAGGCCGCCTCTTGGGGCCTTGTTTCTCCCTGTCGAGGGGCAGTCATAGCCATAGCCATGCTTGGCAAGGATGTTTTGTTTTTTTTTCCTCCTCTGGCAGCAGATCAAAGTCAAAGCTTACAGTCGAGGTGGAAGTATGAAAGATGCGTCTTCGATGGGAGTCGGTGTGTGGAGCCGAGGGGCAGTGGGAATGTCGATCGGATTTGGTCGTTAGTCGTCGTAGGGGTAAACAAGCTTGACAAGCTGTTGCTGTGTATATATAAAAGACAAGCTGGGTCTAAGACAGACAGAGAAAGAGGGAGGCGAAGCACCAAAATAGAAAAAAGGTGGCCGCGGCCAGATGGAACCGCAAGGACAGGACAGGTGTTGTAGGGTCGGGTGATTCGAGCACCTGGAGATGCCGTATTCGTACTTGGTTGTAAGCCTTGCGATCAAATGGTGGGCAAAAAGAGGAAGCCTAGAAGTGAGGCTGACAGCGACGGTTACAGGAAATAACTAAGAGGTACGAGCACTGAGAGCGAAAGCGACGTCTTTCCCCGGGACCTAAGCGCGTGGGAGATGGAAATAGAAGCATTGATGCTTTAGGAACGCAATGCAGGCGTCTAGTGCTCAATGCAATGCTGAAGGAGGTTCGTTGCGGTTTCAGCTTCTGAGGCGCCATGTCGAGTCGAAGCGATGAATGACTCTCGCCTTGCCGCAAACGCACAGGGATCAGGGGGCCAGTGATTGGCTAATGCGGACGGGCGACGAGATCAGCGATTGAGGTAAAAGGGGATGGACGGATGAAACAAGAAACAGGGCCTGTGGCCTGGTTGGTGGGCGCCTTTTTTGTTTTAGTATGCAGACACTCGATGCGTTGGCGGTTGTTGTTTGGGAATTGATGTTGGTCCATTGGATTTCACTGTGATTCAATACTGTACGGGATTATGTGATATTGTAAGTTGGATTTATGATCAACAGCGCCACACGGTGGCCAAGGATAACGCGGCCTGTTTGACGTCACAGGGCTTCCAACAAGCGCTGTCTGCAACCACGGCGGCAGTTTTAGGCTCGAGAGCGCTGGAACGAGGCTCCCAACGGCTGCGCCTCTGGAAAGACACGCAACGCCGAAACTCTGTCCTCGATTGTGGCTGGATCGGATCGGAGCAAAAGGCAGACTGAAATGTTTCCGCTCCGATTCGAGTCTTGACTTATCTACAGTACAGTTATTAGAGTTGCTAGCCGCGATATGCAACATGCAACATGCAACATGGACATGGAACTTGAAATGTTGCGCCGGGTCAATGCATTGAATTGCAAAGCCCACAGAAACAAGGCATGGGGGCATCCAAGCGAGCGCTAGAATCAATGCGCTATGGGTGCATGATTCGTCTCGGTACATGGTTGGACAGGCAATTACCGACAGGGGGACTGAAATGAAGCGTGTAGCTGCTACCCGGCAACGCCATGCTGAGTTGGGAGTTTTCACAAGAGGTGAAACAAGAAGACGAATAAAGGGAGAAATGATTCAGGAAAAAGGGAAGGAAATGGTGAGATTTGAAAGAATAAATAGAATTGAATCGGTGATGGGGGATTGGGAGTTGAGAGTGCAGAAAGGAAAAAGAGCACTCATTAATTACCTATACAAGTATCAATCAATTCTGCTTACCTCAGTCGCTCTCAGGTTTAGTTAGTGACCCTCGCCTTGGCAGCGTTGGCTGCAAAAAAATTCTCGCCACATGTTACACTGTCTGCATGCAAAATTGGATATACTTGCAGTTCAACCCATTTTCTCTATACTAGAACCGCACACTATCCTTGTAGCTGCAACAACTTGGCCAGTCAACAACGAACCATCATTATTTTTCAGCAACGCTCTTCTCTTGTAACACTCTCTTGAACGACGAGCTTGCAACCCCCCACACAAACCCTCCGTACTGCCAGTCCTCATATATTTCACAACCCCCCAAACCCATAATGGCGGGATCACAAACCCCCAGCCGGCCATGCATGCGCTGCAAGAAGCCAGATGCCGCATTCGAACTGCGCAATGTTGCAACCTGCCAGTATGCATGACTCACCCCTCTCATGACAAAGTACTTACACGCAATGCAGGGATTGCTTCATCGACTATGTCGATTCCAAGGCCGTCAAGAGATTCACCGTTCTCCAGCGAGAAACCAGAACTTCTACAAAGCCCGAGCCTCGGAGATATGTCGCCGGCCTTTCCTTTGGACCCTCATCAACCGTTCTCACTCAGATCCTTGACAAGACCGCCCAGTATCATGCGTCAAGAAAGGGATCATCGCCCTTTGAGCCTCTCATTGTCCACATCGACACAGATCTCTCCGCCCGCACTGACTCCCAAGATACCCCTGCACAGAGACTCCTCGCCAAGTACCGCGAGAGATTCCCCAACGTCTCATTTGAGTGCGTGCATCTGAGCAAGGTTCTTAGTGTCAAGACGATTGACTGGACCACGATACCGGTTCCTGAGGGTGGAAACGACGCAGAGCGACTACAGCTCTTCTTTTCCTCGTTGCCGTCGGTGACTTCACGCGCTGACAGTCTGAGGCTGTTTATTCGCCATCTTCTCCTGGATGTTGCTATACAGAGGTCTTATTCTGCGTTGCTGTTTGGCCACAGTACCACGGCGCTGGCCGCTCTGACCTTGTCCGAGGTCGCAAACGGCAGAGGCTTCGCCGTACCCTGGCAGATCAACGACGGACTGTTCACCGTCTGCACCTACCGGCCGAGTGCAGATCCGGCTAGTAGTACCGGGGAAGCAAGCCAAGAAGATGCCAAGATCCAGTTCCCCATCTACTATCCCCTGCGAGAGATTCTCAAAGCCGAAGTCAGGACATATCTTGGCACGACGCCCGCTGTTCAAGAACTAGTTCCCTCTGCTGATGGAGCATCGTCCAGCGTCGTCTCTCACAAGGACCAGAGTATCGAGGAGGTCATGGCTCGGTATTTCGACGGCGTGGAGGGGCCCTACTCGGGCATTGTGACCAATGTCGTCCGCACGGCGGGTAAGCTGGACCGGCTTGTTAGTTCGCATTATTGTCGCTTATGCGGCATAACCCTGGACCAGGAGGGCGATTCGACGTGGGCTGGCGAGCTGGGGGATGACTTGACACAAGACGCCGTGAACCCTGATACGGGGAAGCTGTGCTACGGATGTAAGCGCTCCATGGGTGGATAGTAGGGGATTGACTTCGAAACAAAGGGGGTTAAAAAGAAGGAAAAGAATTGAATTCGAAGCAACGACAAATGAAACAAAACAAGACGAAGGAATCAAGTATAGACGAGGTTTAGAATAAAAAAAGAATATAAATTCCAGCAGCGTCGGTGCGCTCAGATCTATTCATGAAGACTACCAACTCCAGTGCAAAAATCATGCCGCCTTGAGCTTTTCCATTATTCCGCCCAATGCCTTATTGCCCCCCCTTCTCTTTCCAAGTTGTAGGAGACACCCTGAAAAATACTCCTTGTGATCTATAAACCAGAGCAGTCGCTCCTGAAAGATGTACAGCATACAAGTTATACTAGTAGTAAACAGTATAGTACATACTAGTGACTGTATGGTATGCGTGATGAAATAACAAGCCTGTTGTTAAAAAAATAAATAACAGGATCGGCAACAGTGGGGGAAACAAAAAGCAAACCCCCGGACTTTTTTGTGACGCCAGGGCCTCTCCGAATTTAGATGCGCTCTTCCTCGTCGTAGCCTAGCATAGGCAGGATGCGGTTCTCAACCTTTCGCACCAGCTTGGCGGTTTGCTCGGCCAGGGAGAGGGTCAGGATGGTGTGTGGCAGGATGCGGGCCAGATGGGGGATGAAGCCCTTGTAGATGGCGAAGATGCCCTCCGTTCGGATCGTCTTTCCGAGACAGTCGAAGATGCCGCTGTAGAGGTTGCCGTGCTGGTTGTACAGACGGGACATGATTGTGTCTGCATCGGGTAATGTTAGCTGCAAAAGACTTTGACAGACAAAGAGAAAGAGAGGAATGAGTAGGAATAAGGAAATGCTCACCAGGGGGGTGCATGACGCAGCAGACGACGAAGCCGCTGACGGAAGAGCTGGCCAGATGCAGCGCCGGGCCCTCCTCCATGCCGGCGTGCTTGACCAGCTGTCTCTTGGCCAAAAAGTACGTGGGCAGCTGGACGGAGCTGCCGAAACCAGTCCGCACCATGGCGGCGGTGATGCCCCGGTACAGGCCGAAGAAGCCCTCGCCTTTGTAGATCTGCCTCAGCCCATCCCAGGCATTGCGGTAGTTGTGCTGGGTGCCCACGGGCCGGACGGGAGAATAACTCTGCAGGCGGGTCTTTACGAGGAAGAAGGGGCTCCCCGCAGCGGCGCCGATGATGCCGGACGAGGCGCCGCAGAGGACGTTGATGGCAAGGTTCTGGGCGTTTTCGTCGCGGAGGAAGAGGCGCGACATGCCCTTGCGCATGGGCTCGTAGAAGCCGAGGCGGCAGCCGTTGAGCAGGACTTGGTAGATGTAGGCGGCGCCGAGACCGCGGTAGATGCCGCGGATGCCTTCGTTCTTGACGATGACGCTGATGCCGTGGATCGGGCCGCGGTAGTACTGGGGCTGGGCGCCCTTTGTCTGCAGCTCGCCTTGGAGTTGTTGGCGGATCTTGAGGACTTCGGCCGGGTGGGTGACGGTGACGGCGCCGCACGCCGCCAGAGCGCCTGCGGCGAAACCGCTGTGACAAAGAGAGAGTGTTAGTTGTGTGAGTTGAGGTGAGTCGCGTGGACGAGTTGTGTAAGTAAGAGTCAAGTCGCAAAAGATGTAACGTACCCGATTGTGGTGGACATTGGCGCTATCGCCTTTCGCACAGCTGCGAGGCCTCTGTTTCTTTCCTTCTTTTACCGCCTGTGCTACAGTATTACAAAAGAATAAAGGAACAGGAATAGTAATAGGTAGAAAGGAAAAAGATGTAGAGCCTAAACGATGCGGGTTAAAAGAAAAAAGAAGGGTGTTGGGGAGCTGCAGGAACGGATTTCGATTTTTGGTGCGAACGAGACCCGATGACGGCGGCCCGGCTAGCAATGGCAACAGCTTTGGCAACGCAACCCGACCGGGATCCCGCAGGTGGAGTAAAAACGAATAGTATCTCGCTGTACTTAAGTAAATGCTTAGTTTTTAACGAGGGGGCCGCAATTGAAGCCGTAAGCCTAATTGCGTCGTGGGAAGAGGAGGGTGTTAAGAAAAAAAAAAACAGGGTCCTGAGAGCCACAGTGGCCGAAGAACGGAGATTCGGAAGACCTGGGGAAAGTTGAGTTTGGCGCCGGTTGGGGAATCTAGGCGGTTCAGGGACCAATTGAGGAAAATGAAGAGGATGGAAGGATATCAAGTAAGCTGACGCCGAATAAGAAGCCGAGCGAAATATTACTGTACTGTTGCGACTGTTTTATTTTGACGATAGGAGGAGGATGAGATGAGACTGAGACTGAAATGCGGATGGCGGAGGACGGACTCCGAACTCTTCTTATTCATCATCTATCTTTTTTCTTTTTTATCTTTATCTTCAATTCCATCTCGTCGCCATTTTCCTATACGAGATAAAGGGCTTAAAAAGGCGCCACCGGTCTGACCGATGCCGTAACGCGGCCGAGTGCAAACACGCCCAAGATTGGCTTTTTTTGACAGGCTGGGATGCAGAGCGTTTTCCGCATGGGGGGCGAAGAAAGGCTTGAACAGTACGAGAATAGAGTAGAATAGTATCTTAGATTGGATCCTTGCGGCCCTCCACTCCCCGCAATCTCCCGCGATTATTCAGCGTCGCTTTGATTCGATGATAAGTTTCGTGGGGTTTTAAGGTGAATTATGTGTGCTAAGACATTGTTTCTTCCTGGTAGCGGACTTGACTTACGGTTGCGCCGATGAAAGCCGCTGGGCTGGATGGGGTAGCGGTTTATCGGTAAAGTTGCGTTTAGAGTATGCAAAATAAAGGGGAATATGCCGTCAGTCAGAGTACATATGTAGTTTTCATAGTATTGCTGCAGTGACAAAAAGCCGAACAACTGGACGTTGAAGCTGAGCGGATCTCGGTGGCCGATGGCTGTGTGTATTTACTGAGGGCATTCCCGAGTGCCGTGGGTAAACGAGAGACAACGTTAGGAGATCTAACGGCAGCTTATCTATAAGCTTGTCTTTTTTCATGAATTGTATTTTATGGAGAGCAAGGGTAAATAGTACCGAGTAATACGGTGTTACGAAGTCATCATCTTGCTATTACTCATCCCACCATGACGCCTCGTTGCTATGTAAGTACATGCAGCTTCGATGATATATACGGGCAAAATGATGCCGGCCAGATCCCGCAATTTAAGCTTATTGAAATCCCAACTCATGTTTTCAAGAGGAGGAGAAGAATGATACGGAAAAGAAATTCTAGTCGTCACTTTAGTTGGGCACTCTCGGCGCAACAGCCCGCCAGAATGCACATCTCTCACCCCGGCCTCCCTCCCAAGTTTTCGCATTAGCCAGGCGAAACGTATTGACAATGCCATCTCCATGGCGAATATTGTAGCTCAGCTCATCCGTCACATTCAGCAGCGTTACCTCTCCGCCCGTCGTATTGAGATTCATAAACGTCGGGTTCTGCTCGCTATACTGCGGCCACGAGATCATCCCCGGGTGCTTAGTGTCAACAGGCACCGTGGCATTCTCAGCTCCCGCAGTCGCGTCGTCTACAGAAATGACAGGACTGCCGCTGACAATGAAATTACCCCATATTCTCTGGAAGCTGTGCCGGAAGCTGGGATTGGGAAAGCCGCTGCTGGCAAAGTAAGCGCCGAGATCCGCGCCGTGGTACGCCGGGTCGAGCGAGTACTGATACTTATACGCGCGGCGGCCTGATGAGGTCGGCGAGCTGAAGGCCTCGGCGACCCACTGGGACGGGCACTGGAAGATGGATTCGGCGGCGACGTTGAAGGCCGTCTGCTGGATGCCCGTGGCCATGCCCGAGACGGTGTTTGCCGTAGGGCCGGCGTCGCCGCTTGTGTCGAAACGGGTTCCGTTGTCGCCTGGCTGGGCGGTGGCCGTGTTGTAGATGTGATTGAGGGATAGGACGTCGGAGGTGGTTAGGTGAGGGAGGGTGGAGGAGATGAAGGCGTCGAATTGCTGCTTGGTTGTGATGTTGGGATTCGTCAGGGGAACGCCTTCATCTGCATTGGTCTGTCGAACATTAGCATGGAAACGCGGCACCCAAGTATCATAGAAAAGGGTCTCATCGTACTCCGATCAAAGCACGCTTGCCGCTGACTTTGCCGCACTGAAGCTGTTCCGAGGGTCGTTGCCGGATCATGTCGCCGTCAATGACCGGGAGCCAGGCGAAGCTCCCAAAGTAGCCCTTGGAAGTCGATGCGAGGCCGCTGGCATTTTGCAGGGTATCTGTATCTGCGGCAACAAGACAGTGGAATATGCTTGAATGTATTTTCACAGCAGCCGAATCCTTTCCACAGCCAGCGGCTTCGGCAAAGTCGTTGTAGTGACTTGTGGAAATATCACTGTCGAAGGGGTAAATGGGAGGGACATAGTTGCTCGCCACGATGAGCTGGAACTCATCAGTCATGTGCTACCGTCATAAGTGAGAGTTGGGGGTTTTAGAAAAACGTACGTTGTTGAAGAGTCCAGATTCTTTACCTCCATACGCCAACGACTGATACATGACAGATCCCGCACCAGATGATTCGCCACCCAGCGTCACGCGTGTTGGATCGCCGCCAAACCTGGAGATGTGTTTTTGAACCCATTCGAGGGCGAAGCGCTGATCCAAGAGTCCGGCATTGAGCTTGCCGTGCTGGCGAACTTCATTTGAAGCCAGCTGGCCGAATGCGCCGAGGCGATACTGGATCTCGACGACGATGAAGCTGTTGTTGTTGGTGTTTAGCATGGAGCTGGGGTCGTAGGTGGCAGCGAAGACGGAGTAACCACCGCCATCTTTGTGGATTGTTCAGAGTCAGCTTCGCTCAATGTGTGCCTCTTGTGATGCTTTCGTGCTTACGGATCCAAACGAGGACGGGCAACTTCTCAGCTCGCGGCGGAGCGTAGACGTTGAGGTATAGACAATCTTCGTTGCCGGGGTTTGAGTTGAAGCCGTATACCAAAGGCACGCCAAAGGCCCCTGATTGAGGGCACCAGGGAGGCTGATCTATAGCTTGAACGACACGATTTGGGGTCGTTGCCTTTGGAGGCTCTTGGGGAGCTTGCCATCGCAGTTTGCCTACTGGCGGAGTAGCATACCGAATGCTGTGGAGTGGTGAGTCTCTTCGTCCCTGGTCTTCTCATGTGTAGAGAGAGAGAGAGAGAGAATGATCCGTACCTTTTCCAAATGTTTAAGTCGGTGGTGGCGTTGTAGAGACCCTCGTAGACGGCATATCCGAGATCAACTCGAGGGCGAGGCGCAGGTTTCGGCACTGCTTGGTCTGAGGTTGTGACCAAGGCGAGTAAGATGAAGCTGCTGATGGGCCTCATCGTGGTGATTTTTTTCTCGATAAATGGCTATTTACTCAAGAAATCAAGAATGAAGGGGAAGAAGAGATTTTCAAAAACATGCGGAATGAAAATTAAGAGAGATGAGGAGAAGCAATGTCAAGACTCAAACGGTTTTCATTGAGTGGTTCGCCAGCTGGCAGATGTGCTCAAACACATGTACTGAGTGAGCATTGAGTTTTGTTAAATTTGTATTATCTAACGGCACGGCACGTTGTAAACTCTAAACGATGCGCCCATAAATGCTGATACACTCACTACATGCACTGTAGCACCAAGTATCGCAGTATCAAGCTGTTTAACAATATGAAAACGAGTTGCGCGAAAGCAGCCGAAGATTAAATTGGACGCATAGAATAGGGGATGCCTGAGGCTTGCTGTTGGATGTTGTGTTGAATGTTGGACGCATCCATGTGTTTTATGCATGTGTTTCATTTCGGCACGGCATAGGTCGAGAAGGAAGCTGAAAATGCGGATGCTTGCGGCTACATGTGATGTGCTAGTTTTCGTGTTGTTACCGTGGGATTGGAAATGTCGATGCTAATCCCTGTGTCTCTGTTCCGATGGTGGAGTGGACAAGATTCTGGATCTCTAATCTCTGGACTCTGCAGGGGGCCGAGGCCTTAACACATTTAAATGGATGGCGGACACAAGACAGGGATTCAAGTTGGTGATTTTACCTGCTAGATTTAAGAGTGCAGATGATTGGGTCTCTTGCTAAGAGAAGCATGACTGATTCAAGGCGATGGAGAGAATCCAGTCAGCTGGTGAGCGCTTGAAAGGGCGACTGAGACACTCAGAAAATGGATGGCTGAGACTTGTTCATTTCCCCTCGGTCACAAATCGGATTCACGGGATATCGTCTCAGAAGACCAATAGCGGGATCTATTTGTACATGTAGGCATTCCGCAGCTGAACAACCTACCATGGACGCATGCACACAAACGTGCAAATAGCGTGGCGATTTATATGGGATCCTACATGTGCTTTGTGCGAGGCGAGGCGGAATCCGACCTTGTAAGGGCTTGTACTGGTACTCGCCCTACTCGATAACACTTTAATGAACTTGACGTCGTATTGTCGACTCTACTCTGTACATGTAGCTAGCCTAGCTTGGGAGTCGTCTTACATGCATGGACGCCCAGGATCTCTGCTTTGTCCCACACCTTTGGGGCATTCTGTAGTAATAGATGATACACATGCTTCTTACTGTACAAAGAGAGTGGCTTTCTGTCTTCTTATCGATCTGCTAGGTAGGATACGCGCTTGTCTGGTTATAGTTGGCTGCATATTTGTGGTGATTGCAGCTGGTTGTTGGGTTCACGAGATTGCCGACTGCGTGCTGAAGGAAATGTTATGGCGTGGCGAAAGACGATAATGCATCACGCCAGTATATGTATGCATGAATGAGTGGGTGTGTAGGACTGAGGAAGAGACATGCTTGATTCTTCTCTGTATCTTCTCTTTTGCTTCTTTTTTCGAGGTATACTCTGATACCAGCCAATTAGAAGAAGACCTAGACAAGGAGATGATGGAACAAATACGGAGAAGGGCCCAAGATATCGAGACTTGCTCTGCAATGCTCCATGCCGCATAATCGCCTGCATCCTTGTATCCTCACATCCATTTACGTAGCACGAACCTCCCGAGTCCAGTTATAACTCTGAACATTACTGTTTGCTTTAGCATATGTGGCTTAAATTCCAATCCATTATCGCCGTGGTCTCTGCAATTAAAATGAGGCGCATTGACGTTACAGATTGAGTAGGGAATCATATTGTGAGGAGCGGATCTTGTGACTATAGGCACACTTACTGTATGCAACTTGAGTGACGCTTAGTGGTGTTGGATCAATTACATGTATCCCCCACCTATCATACGGGTTTAGCAGCAAATCGCTGATTTGACGCGCCTCTTCTTTTGTCACTTCTCGAATTCTTCCATCGTCTTGCTCTGGCTTATGCTGCAGCAGAGCTTTGCCAAACTGGTAGTCGTTGGGCATCCTCCATTCCTGTCTGGCGGCATCTAAGTGGCCGGATCGGTCTATGAGGAGCAAAGAGGGTCCCCTTGGGTTGGTGGTACCGTTGAGTGGCGACGAGCATCATGTATGTATCTGTACGGGTTTATACAGAGCAGAGAGTGGTGGATTTCGATCTGGGAGGGTGATATCGCATGTGTGCTGCATATCAAGTCAGCCATACAATGATGCTCAACTACATGCCCGTTGATGTAAAGAGTGGCCTACTGCAGCCTTGCGCATCACCTTTGTTTTCTTTTCTTTTTCTTCCTTTCCATCCACATCTTTTCTGTCTCTTTTCGCTGGCGCATCTCTCGCTCCTTTTCACAGAGCTTTTCCATCAATATTATCATGTGCGCTTGAGTCTTTGTGAGCATGACATTGTGTCAGTGACGCAGCCAGCCGGCTGGTTGTTGCTGCTACTGTTACGAGCTGTCGACCAACCGATTAGATATCCCCCACGCAACCCGTATGGCGAGGATTTCCTTCAGATAGCAAGGCCTTTGAAGAATGCTGCTCTGAACATTTATATATATAACAGTATATATGTCACTGCGTGGGGCAGTGGCTGCTTATGCTCCCGAGCTGTCAACTCTTGAACGACGACACAGCGTCGAACAACGCAGGAACAAGAGAGAAGAAGAGAAAAATAAACGCTCAAGATGGCGACGAATTCGACGCTGAGTCCAGAATACTTGGCCGAGTCCAAGACGGGCTTGGTCACGACCATGTATGCGATTCCCATTGCGCTCGAGGCACTCAGCACTGGGTGGCGGCTATGGGCGTCAGCATCTGCACAGTCGGGATTTTGGTTTTCATTTGATGACTACCTCATGCTTTTTGCGACGGTATGACTTCAAGATGTTGTTTGAAGTGTGGAAAGAACTAACAAAGGCTTTGAAGCTGGTGGCGATGACTGTGTGCGTGCTTGGGATTGTATATGGTATGTTGAAAGTGATGCTATTGCCTGTTAGAGCAAGATGAGGACTGACTTTGCTATGTAGGACCGCCGAATGGACTTGGACGGCATATAGAGGCTCTATCAAAGCATCAAGTACAACAGTTTCTCAAGGTAAGACGTTTTGGCTATTTTGTGCTGATATAAAAAGAAAATTGCTACTGACAATCATCCCTCCCATCTAACAGGGAGACTACATCTTTAGCCACTTTTATGACATCGCCATCGCCTTCACAAAGCTCTCTATCTTGGCGTTATATTACCGTATCTTCGTCACACGCAAATTCAGACACATCGTCCTCGGCACTGCCTGCTTCGTGATCGTCTGGGTCATCGTCATGGAGGTGACGCTGGGCTTTGGATGCCGGCCCATCAAGGCATGGTGGGGTGAGGCAAAGGGGAAATGCATCAACAAGGAGGCCTTTACGTATTTCACCAATGTGACAAACATGATAATCGACCTGTGGGTGTTCTTGATGCCTATCCCGGTGATACTGGGGCTTCAGGCGGCCAAGGAAAAGAGGATCATTCTGTGCCTCATGTTTGGAGTTGGACTGGCAGTATGTGCGATTAGCGCGGCGAGGCTATCGTTTGTATTTGGGGTTGCATCTGCTGATTTTACATGTAAGTCTTGACCCCCATCCCTATTCATTGCCAACCAGCTGTGTAAGTGAAAAATGATGGCAAAGTCTAATCAACGATGTTACAATAGGGAACGAGGCGTCTCTGGGAATCCTATCGGCCTGGGAGCCCTGCTGTGCCATTCTATGCGCAAACTTCCCCCCAATATACCGGCATCTCGTCATCATCAGCGAATTTCTCCGAGCCGGTGTCCGGAACGTGACGCAGTGGACAGTGACGCAGTCCCGGAGCGCCGCAACGGGCGTCAGCTCCGATCGGCACGGGGGTTCTGGTTCCAAGGGCAAGGGCGAGGTGCAGCATCACGACTGGGCCAAGCTGAATCACAGCGATGCCTTTACGGGCGAGACGAACCGCACCGTTACGGAAGTTTCTGCGCAAGGGCCGCCGAGCGATGCGGTTGAGATGGATGGAGTGAAGGTGGGAGGGATCATGGTGGAGAGGGCGTTTACGCAGGTGAGCGCGCAGGATGTGGAGGCGGCATCTTCGTCGAGGGATATAGAAGAGGGCAAAGAATGAGGTTTTGAGTTTTTAAAAGGTTCACTTTGTTTTTTATTAGAATAGATATATGTATATATAGGTAGCGGCTACCACCAGTGCAGCGACTACGGTGGCGCTGTAGTAGATATAGCGGAAACAATTTCATCTACAGGTTCATACGTTTTACGTCTTTGTTACTATGACTATCTTTATCTGTAGACTGATGTTACTAAGAAAATATTCATGCTGAGTAATTTGTGCAGTTTTTCTTCTGAAAAGGCCATCGTATCTGTGTGAGTGTGAAGGACTTATACGGGGATGCTCCTCATTGGTGTTGAAGCATGATGCAGCCATGTACATGTATTTACTGTGCCAATGACCAACTAAACTATGATAAACACATTCATTCATATCAGTTATGTAATAATTACTTTAAAATAATGTTTAATGATAAGTAAAACTTACATGAACTCAACTGTCAGCATTCTGTATCTGTACTCGTATGTGCTTCTCCCTCACTGTTGAGCGGCACGTGCTTTGGCGTCGAAATCGGCCACGCGAAAAAAAAAATACCCCAGAAGCGTGACGTCGTTGCTCTAACAAAGGAAAAGCACCACCGCAATTTCGCACCTTCAACCTAAGCTCACCATCAACAGCTGCATCCAATCTTCTCCTCCACCCGCCACTCAATTCGTCACGGCCAAACCCCGAAATCGCACTTCATCACCGCAATTCTTCGTTCCGACCGCTAAAAGAGCACCTGCGACGCTACAGCGGCCTCTGTGGCCTCGGTCGGAAGACGCACCGCATCATCGCAGCGTGGCTTCAGCTTCAAAGCTCTGCTGATTCGGCGACACAACAAAAATGGCTTCCACGCCCATGGACCTCGACCTGCCCGCCAGCTCAAATGGCTCTCCAGCGCTCAGCATCTCGAGGAATCTGGCCGCCAGCGCGCCCGTGTCAAATCTCAGCGACGTCGTGTCCAGCTTTCGCCCGACAAAGGTCCGTTTGTTTTGCTGCCGCTGTATCGCCATACAGTCAGTGCTGACGCGAATTGGCTTCTCTTTTTAGCTTCTACGTCGTGATGATATCAAAGATGGAAGGCCTCAGCCTCGGGTACTCTCAATTGACTACGATGACGACGGCGAGCTGCTCATGACCTCTGCCAGCGACGAGACAATCCAGATCTACAACGTCCGAGAGGGACGGCATGATAAGAGCCTGCTCAGTAAGAAATATGGTGTCAAGCTGGCAAAATTTACACATACGAGGTCCAGCATAATATACGCCAGTACCAAACAGAACCGTAATAGCAATCCCTACCATCATCCTGGCGCTGTTCGCATCTAATCACTCTCTAGACGCCATCCGATACCTCGCTACTCACGACAACTCCTTCATTCGATACTTTGAAGGCCACGATGCCGCAGTCACAGCGCTTGCTGTACATCCCGGTAGCGACAATTTCATATCCTGTTCACAAGACAACACTGTCCGCCTTTGGGACACACAGACGAAACATTGGCAGGGTCAGCTCTTCCTCCGATCTCCGTACCTTGCAGCCTATGATCCTTCCGGGACAGTCTTTGCTGTTGCATGTCCCAGCAGCGGCTCTGTCCTATTGTATGACGTTAGAAACTACGACAAGGCGCCGTTTACCACCATTGATATCGTAGAGCAGTGCCGCGGAGTCGATTCTCAGTGTCTTGTCAAGGGGTGGACCAAGCTCGAATTTTCCAACGATGGCAAAACTATCCTTGTGGGAACAAAGGGCCGAGGACACTTCCTTCTCGATGCTTTCCAGGGGAATCTGAAAGCCTATCTTCGACGGCCTGCGGGTGGGACGCGTCGGCTTGCTCCGGGCGAGAACCTTGCCGCAAACGGCGCCGCCCCGGCTCCGACCGATCCTGGAGCATTCGAAAGCAGCGGCGAATGCTGTTTCGCACCGGATGGACGATATGTGCTCAGTGGTGGAGCTAAGCAGGACGTGCTGGTTTGGGATACACTGAAGCAGCCGGCAGAGAACAAGGTGCTGGATCCAACATGGACGCTGCCTGATAAGAGAGAGGCGGCGGTGCTCGCTTTCAACCCGCGGTTCAACTTTTTCGCGACTGCGGACCAAGATTTGGTTCTTTGGCTACCAGACCCTCACGCATAGAATGCGAGTGTTGCTGCTTTAAAGAAACGTGTGTAGAATCGGCGGCCTTTTTGTTTCGATTCTTGGATCGAAGTTCGATATAAGAGGAGAGAATATGAAAGGGACCATGTAGATACCCGACGTCATGTAGAGCGTCTCATTCGACAGGATCAGCTGCTTTACGACTGTCTTTTTAACATGTACATATATATATAGATGCGCTTCAATCACCAAGGACTGAGTAGGTTTTAAATACTTGCTCTATAATTATTAAGATTATCTGTCAAACTATTCATTTACTCTTGCATCTTGTAATCACCTTCTAAGAAATCATGCTACCGGGCCAAAGTTGACACCACCCATCGCCGCCCAAATTTGATCCCAAAACTCACACTCTGTAAAATCCAACTCGGCTGGCGCAATGCTGTCTTGAATGTACACTCCTCGGTTTGTGTGAGCATCAAAGCGAGGCCATTTCACACTCTTCGTCTCAGGATTCCCTCGTTCGGCCAAAGCCGTCCACGCCGCAATCATCGAAGCACTTATACTACGATCCTGCTTCGATGCGCTGCACATACCATTGCCAAAAGGCTGGTTATCCATGTTTCCAAAGACAAAGGGTAATTCAGCCGTATGCGTGCTTCCAAAGAAAGGTGCGAGATCTGCCGAGGGAAAAGGCTCGCCGTCTTCGTCGAGCCAGGGGCAAGAGAGGGTGCGGTTGAAGCGGTAGGCGTAGGCTGGTGCTTTGGCGGCGCGGAGGGCTTTGTAGCCCGGACAGATGAAGCTGGAGACGGTGGTGATGTGAGTGATTGCGGCGACGACGGCGAAGGAGGTTGAGCCTGTGGTGTTGAAGAGGGATAGGGGGTATGTTTTGGAGATGGAGGAGGAGGAGGGGCCCCATTGGGAGAGGAAGGCTGTGTAGTTTGATGAGGTGAGGACGTTGGATGAGGAGGAGAAGTAGACGGGGAGGGTGAGGAGGCTGCTGTCTAGTTCGTCTGTTTGGTGATGTTAGTCTTTTTGTGTTTTATGTGTTTTGTCTTGTTTAAGGGGTTGTCTGTTGACTTACTTTGGCCGATGATGATGGGTACTTGGGAGCCGACTGATAGAGGCTGATGTTTGATGATTTCGCCGTCGAGGACGGAGGAGTCGAGAGATGTGATGTTGGGAAGGTCGATGCCTAAGACGGTGGCGAGGAGGCCGCCGTTGGTGTTTGGATCGAGGAGGGCTGGCGTTTGAGAGTGAGCCTTGATAAGCTCTTTGACAGACTTGGATTGTAAACAGCACAGCTAAACGGGTGGCATTGTCAGTTTGAAGAGCTTCACATCGAGAGGAGGGTGTGAACTTACATCATCTGAACGGCAGTTGAGCGTCTTTGCGAAACTTTGGCCCGTATACGTGGCTGTCTTGTAAGGAGCTACATCTTGGCCTCCTCCAGATTCCATCACCGCAGCAGAGATTAGATGCTTTGCCTCGGGCAGTGTTGAGACTACAAAGGTATCATCTGCGCCAGCACTCTGACCGAAGAGCATCACTTTAGATGAGTCACCTCCGAAGGCTTTGATGTTGTGTTTCACCCAGGTGAGAGCAGCAAGATAGTCTTGGATGGCCATGTTGCCTCTGATGCCGGCATCTGGCAGTGCTAGGAAGCCGAGAGGGCCTAGTCGGTAGTTGAATTTGACTACGATGGCGTCTGTGGCTAGGTTGCAGGAGTCGTAGAGGGGGTATGTGATGGCTCCTCCGTCGTTGCCGCCGCCATAGGCGAAGACTTTGACGGGGAGAGATGATTTGGATGTTGCGTGCTGGGGGACGTAGACATCTAGATATAGACTAGAGGTATGAGATTAGTATTTACGTGGTATGTTCTATCAGGATTTATGATAGCTTACCAGTCTTCGGATAAGGGAGTGTCTGTCACGTCGAATGCGGATCCCCATTGGATACATGCGGGTGGTGGTTTTGTCGCGTCTAGGTGTCCGTTTGGGTATCGGCCGTTGAACAGCTCTGGGGGCATAAACCTTCGATGGCCGACGGGTGGATGAGCGTATGGAATGCCTTGAAATTGCTTGACTGGAGTGCGTTTGCATATGTTTCCTTGGATTGTGCCTGAGGAGAGATGAACGGTGGGGGGTTCTTGGGGGTGAGAAGCTGCAGAAATGAGATCTGCGAGTAGCAGTAGGCTTGCCAACGAGGTCGAATGAAGCATTTTGATGGTTTATGACCTGACACGGTCGTCTGAATGAATTAGAATGATGGGACAAGCAGCTCTCTTGTTCATCTATTGTTGAGATGTTGCGCGCTCTATATAGGAGTTGAGTAATTGCTCCTTGACCCCTGAATTACACCAGCCCATCTTCGGGCTGCCACGCAACCTCATTAGTTTGCATGAAAACTCCTTCTTTCAACCATGTTTACAACAACCAGACTACGTAACTAACCCTCAAAACCTCAGTGAAACGTAATTGAAGGGTGCATGATCAGCATCAGCCACTGAAGCTGACATTGACCGATCTGGAAACATTTCACGATGTGAGGTCCTAGCGTTTCCTAAAAGGGCTACCTATTGCGATATAGGGCTGTGTTTTGAAGGGGCAAAGGCGAGATGGAGACGCTAAGCTCTTTGACGACCAAATCAGTTGCTTGTTTGAGTAACTGGGGGTGGCTCGAGCTTAGACGAACTAGAGGATGATGGAGTTTGCAAATAGAGTCATGCATCACGATTAATTTCCAAGGCGTTGTCGAATCGAAAGGCTGTACGGGGATTAGGTCTGCTGGTTGTCTCTCAATGCGCTCATTTTGACATGTCATTTGATCAGTGGACAACGGCAATTACAGCAGCTGGTACGGTATTTGCTTTAGGAAATGCCATTCGAAGATTCCCGTTCCTATTTTCTTGCGGTTCTTGTTTAACAGGGGTCATACTGCAGGGGTTGTAGCGCTGATCTAGTTCATCTGGGAGCTGGCTAGTTGTGCATGCGTCTTATAATTCAAGGCAGGGTGATTTAACTGAGTTCGTGTGCCGAAACTTGTCGATAGTCGCCCAAAATGTCTGTAATTAGCTATCAGTTGAACTTTGGCTTCCAATAGCCCGGTTCTACAGTAAGATCACATCGAACCACTTCTTTTGCCGATTATCAATGTTCAAGTGGTTGTGACATATGTCATCTACCCACTAATATAATTGATATCGGTTCAAGGCTCAGTCAATGCTAAATTACTGTTGGATTTCCATACCCAACTGGTCGGTAAATGGGAACTTGTTTTCGATCTGCACCCGAAGTTTTAAAAAAAGACACAAAAGAAAAGTATCTTCTAGCCTAAAGTAACCCTTATGTTTTCCGGATTACTTTTCTCCCAAGCTTCCGCCAACACACGTCCGCAGCCAGCCCTATATGCCACATCATTATCCCCGCGTTGAACCCAGAGAACATTGTAGAACTGATACTCCTGATCATCTTCATAGTCCGGTAGCTCTAGGTTCTCCTCATACTGTCCTGTAGCAATAACTTGATAATGATAGCCAGTGCCCAGCATCTTATGACCAACCCATCGTCCAGCGCGATCATAGACAGCGTGAAACGGCCTTGGATCTGCGTATCTGCTCCTTCGTAGGACCTTCTCCTCGTAACAGTTCCGTAAACATTTGCCCTTTGCACTTCCCTGCGAGATGGCAATGAGCTCAATGGGCTCTGCTGGCCCACACGTCGCGTCTCCCGTAATACGAATCACGCCTCCAAATCTTCCCTCTGTATCTCGAAGAGCAACCACCTTGGACAAATTGGTTAGGGGGCTTTGAACTAGGACCGGGTTCGCGAACGCCAAGTAGAATGCTGCTTCTTTTATGGGAAGTGGCGAGTGTTGAATCTCCAAGGTCGCTGCAGGAAGAAAAGACGCACGAGTCACCGAAGCTGAGATGTGATTCGATATGGACAAAGATTCTTTTGGTGAGTCCACATGTTCCCAGGTGACGGTGTTTCGCAGTTTCCAGGAGTTCGTAATGCCTAGCTTCTTGTGGCCATGTTGGTCGACATTCAGAACTGATTGAAAGCTCTCAGGGTCAATATAACATTGCCATCCACACCAGGCCCAGGAAGGCAGCGTGGGCCGTCGGGTTGAGGGACCGTTTTCCCGGTCGGCCTTGTTTTCTCGGTCCCATGTATGCAGATAGGTGCCTTTCAATGGCTGCCAGAGTAGTGCATGGTCTAGATAGAGTCTGGGTAACCCGAATAAAAAGCCTTTTGGAAATGCAGGAGCCAGATAGTTCAAGACTCCTAGAAACGCAGAGAGACCGTCTTCTTTATAAGTCAACTGCCGTCCGTTATAGGGGCAAACCAGGTCAGCATAAATACTGAAGTCAGGCCATGTCGGTATTGAGAGCTGCCTCATGGGCGCTACTTCTGATAGAATCCCTGGTGAAGGTTTGTCATTTTGTTGCGGTCGGAGTTGACTTGAATCCCACACTGCGCACTCGCATTGCCAGAATATTTGAGTACCCAGAAAGAAGACTACCCGTTTGCTGAGAACGTATTCTTGGTACGTCCAAGCTCTTTCTGCCCACTCAGACGCACATACTGTCTCGTAGTAAGATCTAATACGATGTGCTCTGGCGACCTCGGCCGCCTTAGTGGGATTTTTCGAGTCCGACTCTGAGCACATAATATTCGATACATGCCTTACTTCTGGACTGTGAATAGTCGCCTCGGGAGTATGAAACATCCCATACTCGGCTGCGGCAATGATAGTCATGCAGGCGGCAGAATAGACATGATCCATTGATGAAAACTCGGATGCTTTCCCTGGATCATCTTGAACGATGCAGAGTCTATCCACCCATAGATACCTTTTCCCAATTGCGCTAGTTAACTCCATAGCATTGATTATAACTTTGGGTAGATTCGATTTATACTGTTCCAGTGCATTGACTTTCGTCAATAACTCGATGTTATTGCTGAGCAGCTGTAACTCAGCATCCTTGTTGGTCTGACTTGTCTTGTTCTGCCAAGTATAGCTGAGCGCCAAATATTCGTTCGAAGCAGCCCCTCGTACTATACAGCGATCCCTGACATCAATGAGCCAAGAAATTTTCTGCTGTATGCTAGATGACGAAGATGATATGATACAGGTACCACTATGGCGACTGTCGCAGTTTGATATCCAATATTTAATTGATTGGATGACAGGTGGGTTAAACTGTTCACTTTTGTCTAAACCACGCCCTCCCCGACGTTGTTTTCGTCTTCGAATTGGTTTCATGGCATAGAAACATCAGATTAGCCAAGTTGTGGAATGAATATGACGAGGAAAGAAAAATGGTGAAAAATGGTTTGGAGGGGAAGGCGTATATGCAAAGGAAAAGACAGACGCGTCTTGGTTGGGTATTAAAGTCCATCTTCGCCTTGTTTTCCCCCCATAGCCATGCACAGATTTGACTTTCATTGGAGGAACGGTGGATGAAGGATTGCATGTAATTAGGCAACAGAAATGTTGGCGGCGATGGACAGTTTGAGCCTAATTCATACCCATCCAATATGAGATCAGTTGGACCCCGCATGTCATTGATTTCCAAAGAATCAGGCTGGAGTTCTGCACGATAATGGATGTTACCTCATGAATTAGTCTGGTCCTGAACACCCCTCGAAAACTTCTTGATCACAGGACGCTCTATCATTCTCAATGGCATCATAGTAGCTAGACACGAATATGGCACAAGAAACGAGAGACAAAATGTCTTACGACAGCTACACTATTGCGGTGATATGCGCCATGAGCTTCGAAATGAGCGCCTTTCGTTACATGCTGGACCGGGAACACCCTCGCTTACAGAGAAAAGAAGGAGACTCGAACACCTACGTTTTGGGCGAATTATACGGAAACAACATTGTGCTTGCATGTCTCCCTGGGAATCAAGGGAAAGGATCTGCGGCAACTGTTGCAACCAATTTGGCGCGAACATTTCCTGCTATAAAGTTAAGATTTCTCGTGGGAATAGGCGGAGGAGTCCCGAGTAAGGAGCATGACATTCGTCTAGGCGATGTGGTTGTGAGCATGCCCAGTGGAGAGTATGGTGGCGTGGTGCAGTATGATCTGGGAAAGAAGACAGATTATGGCTTCATTCTCAAGGGGTTCCTGCAGCCCCCTCCACCATTGTTACGGAGTGCAGTAGAGACAATGCGCTCTGACCATCTTGTAAGCGACAACAAAATCGAAGAATACATCTCTCAGATGCTGCAGAAAGGGCCCCGTCTTTCCGCCTATCAACAACCATCCACTAAGACCGACCTCTTGTTCATAAAAGGATATTCTCATGAGTTTAACCAACCCAATTGTGACCGATGCGATCGTGAGAGAGTTGTTGGCAGAAATGTTCGCCAGTTTCCTGGACCTGAGATACACTACGGACTGATTGCCTCTGGAGACACGGTCATGCGGAGTAGCAGTACCAATGCTGCAAGCTATTTGGAGGATGTGCTCTGCTTCGAGATGGAGGCAGCAGGACTGATGACGGAGTATTCCTGTCTTGTCATCCGTGGCATCTCAGATTATGCGGATTCCCACAAGAATGATAAGTGGCAAAAGTACGCGGCTGCGACGGCGGCTGCTTGCACAAAGGAGCTGCTTTCATATCTCCAGCCCAATGAGAATGTGTCAGCGACGACAGGTTCGTCTTTTCCACTTTTGACAAGAGAAAATGAACCGGTACTAAATAAAACTTCTCATTTTTCTGGAACAGGTATTCAGCACACGGGAGCGGGAACTTTCTCAGTTGGAGGCAACGTGAATATTGGCTGAGCAGATGTATGTAGCCATTATATGACTATCTCGTCTCTATAATCGATTAAACTCTCTTGATGAAACAACTTCCATTACCACGTTTTGCATGGGCATGTTGCAATCAACAGACACTAATATTAGGTATAAGCAATATTTTGATGTGCTCAGGAGGTATCTAGATACATATATTACAGAATCTATCCCTTAATTTCCTCTCCTTGGAAACAAGAAATCACTCTTGAGAGCCAAGTGCAAGATTATGATAAGTTCCAAAATATCCTACCGAGAGCGTCACCTTATTTTCGAACCATGACAAGTCCGTGGCAGGCAACGGGCTAGAGCCTTCTGAGAAATACTTGTTGATTCTTGTCGCTAGCCATTTGGGATTCTCGTCGGCTAAATAACGATTAGTTTCACGAATACAAACAGGAGCCCGGGGGAGTCTAGGGGGAAAAGGGGGTTTAAGGTCCATGCAATACGCACCAATCCAGTGTCCTGCCTTGGGTACAACATCAACCTCCAGATTGTCAGATGCTGGGCTAAAGATCTGCTGAAGAACCGAGGGAATTCCAAAAGAAGCTTCCCCTCCCAAGGCTAGCAGAGGCATGCTGAGCTTCTTCTTCCCAAAGGAACTTTTGAAGAAGGCATTGTCCGCAGCCACTGTCTGGGAAGTGAAGGGTCCCAGCATAGCGCGCAAGAAACCAGGTTTGGCTATTGACGACGTGTATTGGTTCACAATATCCTCAGGAATGGACGACGCGCCAGAATAGC
Organism: Trichoderma camerunense; assembly: GCF_050948025.1. Classification (NCBI taxonomy): domain Eukaryota; kingdom Fungi; phylum Ascomycota; class Sordariomycetes; order Hypocreales; family Hypocreaceae; genus Trichoderma; species Trichoderma camerunense. Next base: position 1,827,841 of record NW_028145366.1, read on the forward strand.
TCCCGTGGTAAAAGTACCACTCCAGAAACAGCTTTTCTTTGCCCGATATCAGAAACTCAGCAAGGTCCGGAACCTGGAAAAATGCCAGCTGAGAGTTTCCGTACAAGTCCCAGTAGGGCGCGGGATTGGCCGCGGTCTCGTATCCGTAGCCTGGATATGCATACTCGCTGACGCCGAGACGCTTCACGAGCGATGGATACTTGATGGCCAGGGCGGTGGCCGCGCCGACGCCCTTGTCGTGGGAGAAGACGTAGGCGGAGGTGATGTTGAGAGAATCCAGCACGCCCTTGAGGTCGTCTGCTGATACCGAAGAGCTGTAGTTGCCATCCGGGGGGATCGAAGAGTCTCCGGCGCCGCGATTATCAGGGGCAATGACGGTGAAGTTCTCAGCGAGCAACGGCCCAACCTCGCGCCAGGTGAGGCTGAACTGAGGATTTCCGTGGACCAGCAGTAATGGGGGACCTGATCCAGCATAGCGGAAATGGATGCTCACGTCCTGGAGGGCCACACGGCCGTGACTCCAGTCGTCCCAGCTCGTAAGAGCTGCTGCAACTGTGGCAAAGGCTAGGGAGACGAATGGTCTGCGAAACATTCTGGATCTCATGGTGTGGCGGTGGTGGGAGTTGGATTAAAACACTCTCTGGTTTTATCTGAGCTAATGAGTAAAGTAAATACCTTGAGAGTTGGCATTGATAGCACCAGACAGTCGGGAACTTTGATATATATATTCTCTTATATATATGCACGTAAAGTATACATGGATGACCTAGTCAGGATAGTCATCCCGTTTAGGAAAGTTTCGTCAAGGTGCAGGAGAACTAAAGTAGCGCTCTTCTTACTGATTGGTAATGCCTCAGCTAATAAGCCCCCTTACAGTTAGTTGCTCTGAGCTTAAATAACATTGAAGATGATGGATCGGAATTACAACTACATATTTGTACCGACATCCATATCAAGGTGCTTACCTAGTAAGGAGTAGATTAAAAGCCTCCAGCCGCCTCTCCACACGTCAGTTGTTCTTATTATTAATATACAGACCATCGTTTGGGAAAGTTCCCTCGAGTTGCATTGCTCTCATTTAGTTTCACCTCGGAGTATCATGGGAGCTCCACCGACCAGTGGCTACTGTCTGACATGTCGGAAGAGACGGGTCAAGTGTGGCAAGTCCCTCAACATCTTACGAAATAGTCTTCGTTGACCGGACACTTATTGACTCGAGATTTCGTTTACTATAGACAAAGGGACTCCGGCGTGCCAGAGATGCATCAAGGCCGGGTACAGATGCAAGGGTTACGACCTCCCCCTGCGGATGCAGAATATGAGCATCGTGGTGGAGGGGCCGGGAAGACATCGACTGGCCAGAATCTCGCACTCTACCCCGAATCCGTCAACCCAGCTGAGCCTTGTGGCCTTCAAGGACCACATATGTTTCACCTATCTCTTTGAGAACTGCAGCTGGGCTCATTGCTGGAGGCCGATGATCTCATTGACCAAACAAGATGCGCTAGGGCCGCTGGACTACACCTGCAGCTTGGCGCTTGCTTACGCGTATTTTGGTGTGAAGAAGCAGGAGAAGAAGTTGGAGACGGACGGGAGAATACTGTACGGGAAGAGCCTTCACGCAGTGAAGACGATCCTTGAGAGTGACGACAAACAAGAGATAGGAAGGACGACGAGCGCCGTCCTCATATTGGGCCTGATCGCGGTAAATAGGCAGAATCGCTACCTCTTTCAATATGGACTACATTGCTGACCCGCCTTCGCCAGACTGCACTCGATGATAACCCTTATATGAAGCATCACGATGGTGTCATACAGATTTTGAAGCGCTGTGGTCCAAAGCACTTTCAGCAGGAGCCGCTGCTGACCGCTTTTCGACGAAGCCGAGGGATTCTAGTCTGCAAGTCCTTTGCATTGCGGAGACGATGTTTTCTCGAAGAGCTTGAATGGAAGACGATACCATTTGAAATCTCTGGGAAAGACTCATCGGATGAGCTCTTGGATATCCTGTGCGATATACCAGGCCAAGCAGAAGATTGCTTCTCCTCTCCGCCAAACATAGTGTCCGACTCTCAACCTTCACCAATGTGCCAAATCGCCCGACTTTCCAATCAATTGCGCATCTGGCGCCGCAAGTGGGATAAAGCGAATCCTCATCTAGCTACCGGGAGTTCAGTCAACACGACGGGCTTGAAGAATGGCGTTGTAGAAACGCTGGCTTTCTACAACCTCAAGCAAGCAACCGAGATCTTCACATACAACGCCGCGCTTCTCTATCTGTCGCAACTTCGCGACGCGATACAAGACGGCAGACGCTGGACAGGGCCTCTTTCAATCGTCGAAATGGACTACATCATGAACATGACTAGAGCGAATCCCCAATCCCCCCTCCTCCAGCCTGATCCGGTTGTGTTCACGCTGCAGCCCGCGCTGGAAGCTGCCAATATCTTCCCTTATCTTTACCACTGCATGAGGACTGAAAAGCTCAGCGATGTTTTGGTTATTTTGGCGCCTTTGGGTATCGTGTATTGTGCGCTGCAGAGCCGTCCAAACCTGCTTAGTAAAGTTGCCGAGCAGTTCGAGATGCCGTTTATCAATGAGGTTGGATCAATGCTGCAAAGATACTCTTTCCCAAGTGCCCAAGCGGACTAGAAAGACTCTGGAGCATTTGGGATGCTAAAAAAGAACGGGAGAGAGTCTGCAGCTCTTCTAAACGCTCTACCATGAAGGAATGAGCGTGACCAAATTATACAACATTGAATGCGAAGGCCTATGATCTCCCTATTTTCGAGTTTCAAGTGTCGGAAAGTATTTCTCAGCATGTCACGGCGACGAGGCCGGGATGTATTGCGATAGTGGCGACGTTGGGAGTGACGAGGAGATACTGGGCCGGTATTAAATAATATTTCTCGTTTTTATGGAATAGGTATTCAGCATTCAGGATCGGGAAAATAGTCGGCTGGGGGCGATGTGAATATTGGCCGACGAGATGTATATCAGTGCGTAAATATATAGCTTTACATCAAGAAGTGGGCTATAGCAGTAATTACGGTATTCACCAGCAACTATATTCTACTAGATCTAGCAATTATATTATGAATAGCATTATAAACACACGTGGTGGCGATAGTAAGTACTATCAATGCAAACAAGGATCACGACGGTTATTTCAGGACAGCCAATGGCGCGAATGCCAAGCAGATGAACGGTGATACTTATGAACGGTGATACTACACACATACCATATATGTGTGTATGCGCATGTAGTAGGTAACTTTACCTACATTCCTCGCCAGAAACTGAGAATGATAATTAATGCTTAGTCGCCATTCAGCATTCTGTCCAGTCTTTTTTTTTTGGGGGGCACATGTACATAGACATCATATCATGTAGGCACCCATCTTTGTGCCAATCAAGACCCAGCATATACATAGCCTCATCAGAGACGGATTGGTGCCTGATAATCCAGTTGGGCACGCGCAAACAGGGCGCATAAAGTTAGCTACCCGACCTGGCTGTTTTCCCTGGCCAAAGATTCAAGGCATATTAGGATTTTTTGTAACGATATAATTCTGTGCATCTATATGCCGACTTAATTCAATGGATTCGGCAGACAGCGGGTCACAACTGGGCAGGGAACCTGTTCTGGAAAACAGGGAAAATGCCAACCTGCGACCATATACAGCCTTATCAGATACAATGGCTGCGGGTTATACCGCCACGGCGCTTGATTCTAACCAAGCTGTATTTCAGGGTTCGGGCATTCAGCACACTGGTAAAGGGCACTTCAACGTCCACGGAAATGTTAATATTGCGCCGAATCCGCCGCCTGATTCTAGAGAAGACGAAGAGTGCATGAAGGCACTCTTTGTGACTGATCCGTCGGAAGACAGAGCCATGTTGAAACGCAAAAAAGGAAACCGTGCAAGTGGAACTTGCGAATGGATTGCCCAGACAGAAAAGCTGAATACTTGGCTTCATTTTGAGGAGACAGGGCAGAAGTCTCAATCAAATAATATCCTGTGGCTACATGGAAATCCTGGAACGGGGAAATCTACCATGGCCATCTTTCTCACCGAAGAACTCTCAACTTCTTTTCATGGAAAAGAAAATATGACACTGGCCTACTTTTTCTGTGACGCCAGTTTCGAGAAACAAAAGACCGCCACGTCCATTGTTAGAGGTCTTCTCTATCTTCTTGTTCAGAAACATAAAAATCTCCTCTCGAGGTACATTTTGCCTAAATTTAAAGAGAGGGGAGACCAATTATTCACATCATTTGATGCTCTATGGAGGGTGTTTCTTGCTGCAGCTGCAGATCAGGATACTGGCCGAAAATATTGCATTATTGATGCACTAGACGAATGTGACAATGGCTCCAAAGAAATTCTGCTATGTCAACTCCATGAGACTTTTCACTGTCAAGAGAAGCCCCCGCCGAATCTCTCTATCTTAATCACAAGCCGACCATACCCTGAAATTCGTGAATACTTGCAAGATTTCACAAACGCGGACTTGGCTTCCTTTGACCAAACCAGACAAGATATCGACAGATGCATCAGGGAAAGAGTCGACGGCCTTGCCAAGAAAAAAAACTATACCGATAAAGTTAAAAGAGAAATTATCGATTTGCTGATGGATAAAGCTGAAGGGACCTTTTTGTGGGTTGGATTGGCATGTGAAGAATTAAGAGGAAAACTTTCTAAAGACGCTATTCAATTCCTACGAGATATGCCAAAAGGACTTATCTCGTTATATAAAAGTCTCCTCAAGACGGCTACCGAGGGCGAAACCAGCGAGTGCGTGGCGATTCGGCGCATTCTAAGCTTTGTTGCTATATCGTTTGAAGCGCTCAGCGTGAGAGCGCTCTCCGAAGCCTGTCAATTGCACCAAGGTGAACCAGATCTGGATACTCGTCTGCAGTACACTCGCGATCAGATTGCGTCCTGCCGTCTCTTGGTGGTGTTTTATGACCAGAAGGTGCAATTGCTTCACAAGTCCGTAAGGGATTTTCTAACCGGCTCCGGCTCCGATTTCTTCGTTGAGAGACTTGAAGCACACGCTAGCGCTGCCTCGTGCTGTATTGATAACTTGATTAAAAGGCTTCATGACGAAAATCCACCAGAAGGCCCTTTACTCGATTATGCGATAGATTACTGGACATACCATGTACGTGAGGCAAGGGAGAGGTTCAGAATCTGCGAGCCACAAATTCCGTTCTTTGAGGCAAATTCGACTTCTATGCGGGAATGGATGCAAACAATCTGCAGGTATCCATCCAAATTCACCTTTTTGCACGTTGCCCTGGACTTAGGACTGCCAATACTGGTTGAATATGCTTTAGGTACGCGCGAAGTGCATCCAATCATGGGGGGGCTGGCTTTCAATATCAAGAGAGACGTGAATCCTCTTTACGAGAGTGACGAATCACCCCTCAATACGGTTCTTTCGTCAGGAAAAATTGACCAGAAGACTGGAGCTAAAATGGTGAATATGCTGCTAAAGGCTGGTGCAATTGTAGCCATAGAGGATATAAAGCTCGCAGTTGACGGAAGTTGGGCCGACCAAGAGGTGGTGCTATCACTTCTTGACCACATGCATCCAGAGACACGAATACAATATATACAACAGCTTCTAAGAGGAAGTCGAGGGCGAGAAAATAAATTCACACTATCAATTCTAGCCAATTATGGAGATCAAATCAAAGTAGAAGAAGGATTTGTCTGGAGTGTAGTATCAAGTTTAACTGCAATGGGTATGAGATCAATACTGGAAAACCAGAGAAGAGGTCGAATAATCATCACAGAAGCTATCATGGAAAGAGCGGCGGCAAACGAAGAGCAAGGCAGCGAACTCGTCGAATTCCTTCTGAGATTTCAAGGAGAGCAAATTTTGATCACAGAGAAGCTAATGCTTTCTGCGATACATAACGCTCCACAAGGCAAAAGAATCATTAAGCTATTATGCCAACATCAAAGTGGCAAGGTCATAATCACAACAAAAATTTTGGAAGCTGCAGTAATCCGGGAGCAAGGCAGAGAATGCCTTGAACTTTTACTGCAGCACCGAGGATACCAACCCACGGTCACCATCAAAAATTACGCGTTATTATACGGCGGAGTAATAAATTTTGGTCAAATTAGAGAAAATATTTCCTTTGTTTTCCAAAAGCTAGGAAATTCGTTGAATTTTTTGGACCTGATGACAACTGCGATGAAATACTTCTACCATCACGAGGAGTTCATTGAATTCCTTGTTCAGGAGGGAGGAGCTCACATTGTAATCACAGATGAGATAATGGAGGCAGTGTCAGATGCCAATAGTCCTGGATACAAGCATCAGACTGCGTGCATGGAGCTCTTCTTCAAACGCCGACGGCAGCTCAGATTCACCGACAAAGCATTCGCTATCATTCGTGAGTTTGTTCAAAACCAACTTAGCGGTGAGTGGTGTATGTCTGATACCCAGTATTTTTGAGAGACAACTGATGAGAGCAACGAGTGCAAAGAAAGCGAATTATCCGAGGATGAGGAGGAACACAACCGGCGAACTTGAAGAGCTATTACTTGAGGAGTGATAGACTAAGTTCTCTACCTATTCTAGTATCTTATACATAATCACGGCTACAACACAGAATAGGATCAGTAAAGTAAGAATGAATTTTGTTCTTACAGAGGCAAGGGCGCAATTTGAGTTGTATATTATGCTGTGTATAAAAATGGGGAAGATGAATAACAAACCTCTCTTGTAGCCGCCTGGTCAGGAAAATAATATCGAGAGAGGACAATAGTCCACGAGTGTACAAACATGTTGGCCGTGACTCTACTATGACCGTTTGTGGCCAAACCCGTTCATGCTCCTGCCTGGTTCTTTGTATCAAACGTGGAATGCCCCAGCCTTGTCCATCCTTCTTTTTCTAACTAAAACTATGTCACTAGCATTCATTAAAAGTGAGGGCATCGTCACCTCGCTTAGGCGATACGAACACTTTGCCATTAAGGATCCTCCAGAAACTTATTTCTCAGATGTTATAAGAAGGGCTGTACCTACCCATCTACTGGAAACTTTTATTAAGACCGGTGCCTTATTTAAAGGAAGCTGCCGTTATGCATATAATCGGCCCGCATGTGATTAATGCACCCTCCACAGAGTTCCTTAAAGACGCGACCGAGAGTTTGTGAGCCTGAGATTTACTCTAAATTGATGACTTCCAGAGATATCCAACAATTGTGTAAATCGATCACGTTTTTGTAATTAAGTACTTCATCATTTTCGGTAACTTTCATATTTATTAACTGTATATCACCGGCATGTGTATTGTTTAATAGTTGAATAACATTCTCGTTGTATTTCCACATTTCCTATGATTTCATCAAATGATACCTTCTATTTTTATGCCTCTTGTGTAACCACCTGATGCCCAACGGGCCTTTTGGGACCAAATGTGGTCGAGTGTTACAAGCACTGACCAAGGGTAGCCACGCCATTTAAGAGGCTCACAATTCACAACAAGAGCTCTACCCAACATTTATTCCATTCCACTAATTTACTTTTGTAAAAAAACTGATCTTTACAAAACAAAAATTTCTTCAATACCCAAAGGGACTGTACGGCTATTCTACTTCTTCTGAGCGCCATCAGAGCTAATCAACTCTTACAGTTCCGTGCTATTACGAACCGTTGACCTCTCCCTCTCAATATGTCGACCGAATCTGAGGCTGTCTTTGAATCCCTTCGGGGCCAGTTCAAAGACAATGTTTTCCGCAACGTGGATGGATTCTTGGTCAAATATTTCAAGAACCAGGCTTGGCCCCCCGCGGTTCAAGATGCCATCCGCGACGCCAAATCGGCCAACATCATAAACGAGCTGTCCGCAAACCTCTTCAATGTTGCCGACTTGAACGCTCTGACGGACTGGCTCGCTGATTTCCAGTCGGTCTCCTTCACCGCTAAGCTCAACATCCGCCTCAGAAGCGAGTCCATTAGCACTCCGGAGTCGCGCTTCAGTGCCAGCATCTATCTCGAAACGGAAGATATCTCGACCGCCTCAGGTAGTACCCGCGTGTATGGTGAATACCATCACGGCGATGCTCCCGTGACGAGTGATGACGACGACTATCTACCCTTTGCTGCGCGTGCTGTGCAAGTGTTCAAGGCTCAACCAACTCGACACTTCTTACATGCCTTCATCCTTCATGGGACCACTCTGGAGCTTTGGGTGTTTGACCGCGCGGGTGCCTACAGCAGCAACTTGGTCGACCTGGCTCAGAACCCTCAAGACATGTTGCGTATTCTGGCGGGCTACGGTATGATGAATGACGAAGAATCCGGTATCAATACGTTTGTGAAGCGTCTCCGACCCGGGCCGGACAGTTATGTTTCATTTGATGAAGGGAGCAAGATGTATCTCCGGCCAGAGATGATTGCAGCGCCAGGCCACTTGGTCGGGCTCGGAACCACATGCTTCGCCGCCTCGGAATCTACTATCGCAAAGCCAAACTCTGTGGTCAAGTTTTCTTGGCGAGTCGATACTACAACTGCCGAGCTTCAGTTGCTTCAGCTGGCACACGAGCGCAAAGTCTGGGGTATCATCCAGCTCCTCGGCCACCAAAACCTGGTCAGCATTGCCGATCTTCGCCAGCCACTGCAGTTCCCTGAATCATTTGTCAATCGAACCTTGTCATGCGTCGCTACTAGTCCTCTTGGTCGTCCGATCAGGAAGTTTACATCTATCCGTGAACTTCTTGAGGTCTTGGGCGACCTCGTCAAGGCCCTCCGTTCTCTTTATCTGGATGGAAGAATGCTACACCGAGACATTGCCATCAAGAACTTGGTCATCAACCCGCAGCCCAGTGGTGACAGCTCCAAAGGTATCTTGATTGACTTTGACATGGCGCTGGATCTCGACAAGGGTCCCCCTCCTAGGCAGATTGTTGGGTCGGATGGATTCATGGCCATCGGCGTCCTCTTTGGACACGTACACTCGTATCGCCACGACCTAGAGTCTTTGTTCTATGTGTTTTTGTGGCTGGCCATCGCGAACGATAGCGAGCATGACCATGCTTGTGAGATTTTGGAGAGATTGCCAGAGAAATCTCGGCTCCAGAAATGGTACTCACCGGTCCTGAACTTCCCTGCTGTTGGTCAGGCAGTGATCAACGACATGAAGCCTGAGGCCATCGAGGGGATTCTGGGTGAATTCTCCGATGACTTTATTCCACTCAAAGGCTTAGCCAAGGAGCTACATGGACTGATTTTTCCAGTGCGTGACGGGGCGATTTTCATAGGGACTGACAAAGGACAGGAAGCTGCCAAACGGCTTTATACTGAGATGGAAGATGCCTTCAAACGAAGCGCCGTCTTATTCTAGGAATAGGAAACGTAGGTCACTACCATTTATAGTTGAGATTTACAGCCTGGTCTTGAGATTGCGTCCAAAAATATGATACCTACTAGACGGTTATACAAATGAATAGTGATCTCTATATTGTCCCATTTGACAGCCACGATACTCTACTTCCCAAAACCTTGGGCTATAAGACTACCCAACCTATATCATATAATATTTCAAGAGGAGTTTGATTCAGGTTACCATTGTACATTGCATTCATAACTGATTCAAGGCAGGGGAGCGGACTAGACGGCTGAGTGCAGTCCTAGACAAGTCTCAGTGATTCAAGTAGAACCAGGCGACTGCTACACAGCAAATGTCCCGTCGCGCATCTCTCTTTGTGGACACTATCTTACCCAATTTGAAAAAAATTTGGACGCCTGCCGGCCCACAAACCAAAGAACAGAGGAAATCAAGGAGGGCTCTCGGAGGTGATTTCGGGACACAAATGGTGTGTGCATTGGTGTGCCTCGGTTACCGACGATAGTGATGCCACAATACGGCAGAAGGTTGCACAAAGCATCACTCACGCAAGCTGTCTTGGCAATAATTTCGGGGATCTATCTACCGTACCTACCTTAGTAGTATCTACCTGTATATTTCCGTGATCGAGGAGGTAGTCCGTTCGTATTAGGGGTTCCATGCTTGTATTCATTTGTTCCCCGTGGTCAAATAGACATCCGACAGCTACTTAAGAAGACAGGAATGGTCCCTTCTCTCTTCTCAAGTTCACACGCAGATACAAGTCATTACTTTTCTTAGTATTCACAGACATTTGAACTATCTACTTCTACCAGCCCTCAGATAAGACTCTGTGCTCTTTCAACCTAGCCGAGTACCTAAGACAGCATCGCTCTGACATCATGGCTCTGATTAACGCTTACCCATCCACGTCTCTGTACAACGGAATCCCCTTCATCCATGACATGGGTGATGCCGCCCAGATCTATGCCGATGATCTCAATTACCTCAAGGGACTCTTGGACAAGCATGATATGCCGCCAAGCGTTTGTATCAAACTGATTCACATCCACTTCCATCTGAACGAAGGCGAGATTCTGGCTATTTCCGAAATCAGTGCCCCCCCTTACGGCCAAATCCCATTTCTTGCCCCCATGACGCCCGATGCGGAGACTAAGGTCTACGGTTGTCACTACATTGTCGATGATGCTGGCAACCTCCAGCCGTTCGAGTTCACAACTAACCAACGAGGCGTGGATCTGGCGGCGTACCCAGCCTTCGTTTCCGAGTTCTGTGCCGCCGTTGCCCAGCGCGGCCTGAAGCACAAATTTGGGCTATCCATAAAATCAGGGGCGGCCGAACACGGCTCTTGGATTGAACTCGACTACCCCGAAAAGCGTGCGACTTTTCTGATTCCAAGCCATGTGTCTCTGCCTCAGAGCGAGCACGTAGAGCAAAGAACCACCAAGACGCTATTCTCCAGCTCCAAAGGCGAGATTGAGAACCCCTCCAACCCCACCGGAACGCACATCCATACCGAACATTACCACGCTGGTCAGTTAATGGATGACGATAAGCCCATTGTAGAAGGTGTAACGACAGATGGCGGGCTGTTCCTGACGGGTATTCCGTTAGATCCTGCGTCCGCATTTTACACCGTGGTATCGGCCATCTCGGCAGCTGCTTGAAAGACTAGCAGCAAGAGAAGCCTGTCCAAGTACAGCACCACAGGCTCTATCGGATAATTCAGCAATATTTCCCGAGTAGTATATGACAAGATGTTGGATCTTAAGCAAATTGATGGGATCACCATTCAGCCCGCCAATGCCTCTGGATCCGGCTTGACTGATGGAGGGATTCAGGAGCTAGGACTTACTAACTCAAACGTACCTGGGTTTGCCAATATTTAGGACTGAATAAACCACCTTAAACCTAGGCTTTGGATTGATGAATTTAAGAACTAGTGTTTGCGAGAATCGCTGTTTTACTTGTGCTGATAATTTTGGCAGCCGCATTGATGTATGGTGATGATGGGCTTCCAGGGCGCAATCTGTTAGCTAACTACCACATAAACGCTACCTATGCTTATGCTGCTAGTGGTTAAAGATTTTACCTGTAGTTTAGTGTAGGTGCTACACGACAGGAGCATATCAAGGGGTAAGCCGCAGGTGAATCTTGGTGGAGGTGCTCCCCACCGCACAGGTATGTTTCTAATAGATTAAGCTATAAGGTTGCTTCCCATTGTCCGGAAGAATTTACCTATGTTGCCAATTTGACCATAGGTCAATTAGACAGTAAGAGAAATAACAAATAACAAATAACAATGCATCTGACCTTGGAGAGTGGAGTTGTGACTTCATCACAACAGCAGAAACTGTGAGGTTCATAAATATGTCGATAGAGTCACAGAGCCAGCACTCCAAGAGCGAGGAGGCGAAATTATCTTCAAAGAGGCTAGTTACTTTAGATATTCTACGAGAAACAATTATGCTTCAATATTCCAGGCTACATGTATACTCACTTGTTACATTATACGAGTGTGTTGTTGTAATCTTGCTCCCTTGCTTTACTCTGCTTCAAGTTTATGACAAAGAATTCTCACCAGATTCTCCAACTCCACAATCTTCTTCTTCTCCCCTTGAGCATTATTGATACGCTCTGTAGCATCTCCAAACGTCTTCCAAACAGGAAGAAATTTCTTGTCGTCATAATCCGGAGAATTTATGTTATCGAATGCGGTCCGCATGTTCTTGTGGTTCCGCAGTTTCAACGCCCAGTCAGTAAAGGGCCGCGAATCGTCGTAGTAGGTTTTTACGACATTCGTGCAGTAAATTATTAGTGATGCAAGTCCTGCGGCTAATGCAGTGGAAACGGAAGATCCGTCATGGTACTCGACGGGTTTTGATGACCGAGGGTTCCTTGCGTCTGCGACCTGGTTTCCGGGAAAGAAGTAGCTTATTGTGTTAAAATCTTCGGAAGTTGGATCTCTTTGGCCCTTGGGCAGCGCGGCACCAATGCGAAGAATACAGTCCGATGCTGCGCTGAAAGGAAGAGATTCCCTGCCGAGGAGTTGGATATCGTCGGCGGCGGAGCAGAACATGAGGATGTTGCGAGACTTGGCCTTTTCGATTGCCTTTTGAAGCGCATCCATGGCCACCTCCTCGGGGGATCTCTTGTGCTCTTCATCGGTCCCGACATCCAAGGCGTTCGGTACACTGCCTATCTTCTTTGCCAATTTCCGAATAGTCCACGACATTGATATGATGTCGGCCTTGCGGATGATAGCGCCTTCAATGGCTCTCGCAGCGCTCTCTGCGTATATGGTTCGGGTTTTACTTCCAGGACTGTGGCTAGTGCTTTCATGAATCTTCATGACGTCGAGTGACACCCAAGGATTGATGCGCACAATCATGTTGGCCATGACTGTGCCGTGGCCATTGGTGGACTGATGCCACGGCCGTTCTGTTTTCCCATCCGGAGGGCAATAGCTCAGACCAGTAGCCTGAACAATGTTATACGTATCCAAGTTTAGTAGGTCGACGCCATCGTCTATTAATGCAACCTATAGATAAATGTAAGCATTCATCTTCTATAGCACGTGATGGGAGTAGAAAGCTCAATATGACAGCTTTATACATGCCTTGACGGGTGGTATTTTAATCTTGCCGCCCAGAAGCCGGTGAACAGAGATCAAAGAGCTTCTGAAATCCTCCATTCTCTCAACCCAGACCTGCTGCGGAGGGCCGTCTGATGTTCCAATCTCTGACGGGTCTAGATCATCGTCCGACTTGATACTGGATGTAACCGTGCCAGAGTGTATCCTCTTCTCGATCTTGACCCTTCCTTTCGTGCGGTCATTGATCTCAGTTTCGAAGGTTTCTATCATTTTCATCATTCTATCGCGACTTTCGAAACCCTAAACTCATTGTTAGCTTATGTTCTGAGATTCGAAATCTGTCTCTGATAACATGGAGTAGATTTTGAACGTGGGGCATACCGGAAAGGCATGGAGCGTCACCCTCCTTAATTTGCCATTAGATGTTGCATCTCTTGCAATACCCTCTGGGTAGCCCCAACCCTTGAGAATCGTCTGGTTTCCACTCCAGTAGAGGTTGATGTGAGTAGCATCTGGTGCTGCGAATGAAATGACGTCCATGCTTAGGTCTGGCTTTCTCCAATCCCTGTTCCAACAGTCAGAATCACGTTTGTAACTAGAATGGGAGATAGATCGGAACCGCAAGGCAATGTTAGCATACCAGGATTCTATCTTAATTTCCTCTTTTCGGGTATTGCCAAGACCAAATGAATCCTGGCCTCGTATAGCTCGCTCGATTGCGGCATCAGTGTGAGGTAGACCTTCTCTGTCGTCTACCTGCAGCCGGAGTATGTGACGGATGTTGACTGACACCAGTTTGTCAAATACACTTATTAGAGCGCTGCGCCCTAATTTGGGATTTTCTTGGTGAGCGCCTCCGCGTTGTCTTTTCTCGTTCGAACTGTACCCTCTGTTGTCTGACTTGGATGCGCTTGACTTTTCGTGGATTGTCGTTAATATCGGCAAATTGACGTAGGATAGAGTATCTTCAAACCCGCCCGCTTTCGAAAGCTTTTCGATCAAGTCCACGACTTGATCTACAGTTTTTCCCGCGAGGTGAGATGCGTCGAAATAAAGGTTTTTGTCTAGTGTAGTAAGGACGTCAGCCATAGATCCAAAATCTCGTGGCCGCAATGTGTACAAGTCTCAGAAGCAACAGGACATCGCATTTTAAGATGGCCGAGTAAAATACGTATATGAGGATTCCCTTGGGAGGTCGAATTGTTGCAGACCTACCTGAAGCTACTTTACCATAAAGTAATTCCTTTGCTTCCATGTCTGTTCTGGTGCGTATGTAATGAACTTTGACAAACTCCCCGATTTTGCTTGCTGCTGTATCCGAGTCTAGAGAGGCTTTGCTTGGGTTGGATTTATCTTCCTCCAACTTGACGTTGGCTGGAGCTTTTGTCTGTCCGGAATCGCTAACCTGGTCGTAATTCTGTGTTCGAGTGCGCGTAAGGGACTTGGGAAGGGGGTTATCCAGGGACGTAGGAGTGGTCGGGGTTGCATGAACGGGTTGGTTCTCTGAAATATGCACAGAAGGACGACGAGACTGCTTTGGGTCATAATCTGAAGCCTCTGTTCCATCTTTAGCTTCCTGGGCTGTGGTATACAATGTCCGACCTTTGTCAAGCGGAGGTGGAGGCCCCATTTTCGTTCTTGATGGTTCAGTCGTTCCTGGTTTTGGCGGGAGCATTTTTTTCTGATACTCTCCTGTCGAATAATCATCTTTTGTCTCCTTTCTGGACTCATACAAGGCGCCTGTCCTAATAGGCGGTTTTTCTCTGCCGGTACGGTTGCCACCTCTTTCTGAAGAGGTAGTCGCTGGTCCTGTTGCGGCGGCTGCTCTCCTGTTTTGCTTTAACCATCTTTCTCGCGTCCTTAGATAATACAGATATGGAGACTCGTTGTTCAAGTTGAACTGCTGATCCGGGTTCCTCTTAAGTATCTTATCGCCTGTTAGAACCAGGTATTGAAGTATGTTGTTGTATTGCTTTACTTGGAGTCGACAGTTATTGTAATCCATGGCATAGTGTATGGGAGTGTTGCCGTAATTGTCTCTCGCGGCTATCGTCTCAGGTTTTGCCTCTTTGACAAAGCCATGGATTGTCTTGATCGTTACACGTAAATTCGGTCGTTCTGGTGCAACGGCCGAACTCTGTTTAATCCCTTGGTGAGTTCCTAGAGCCTTTGGTAGCTGTTCCTTGAAAGCGTAGTGAAGGCAATTCATCCCATCGTGAT
Organism: Trichoderma camerunense; assembly: GCF_050948025.1. Taxonomy (NCBI): domain Eukaryota; kingdom Fungi; phylum Ascomycota; class Sordariomycetes; order Hypocreales; family Hypocreaceae; genus Trichoderma; species Trichoderma camerunense. The sequence goes on from NW_028145366.1 coordinate 1,843,029, forward strand.
CCGTCGCATTAAGTAGTTCATCTAATTTTCCCGGAATCTCACTGGAACATTCGGTGACGGATTCGATGAATTTGGTGTTATTGAACTCCATCGCTACCCGCAGAATCGGGTCATCCTTTGGTTTGCTGAGACCGCTCTCTACCAAAGCACTGTCTTGAAACTCAAGAAGATACTTGATGATCTTTGACAGTGTATCGCCCGGCAGGTTTCCAAAGTCATCAGTATCTCGCCTCTTTGCCAAGATGTGAAGAAATGTGGGCGTTGTCCGCTCACGAGCGTCTCGGCTTGTCAGTGCCTTCTTCTTATATTCTTCAAGCAAGCGACCTTGTCCTGGCTCGGATGTATCCCACCGTGCCTCGCCAGACACAAGAGATCTGACAACTTCTTTCCACTGTTGTTCCCATGTTTGCTCTCTGAACTGGGCCTCTTCGCTCTTTTCCTCAAAGGGATGCCTGTCGATGTCCTCGGGGTCAAGGTCAAGTATCTCATCGTATTGTAAGTTGTCTAGGCTGGGAACAGAGCCCGCCTCCGAAATGTCATCATCATCATAGTTTGCCATGATGTGTAACAGGAAACTCGCGGCCCTGGTGCCACAGCTTGGCGCACGTTGGAAGCAGGAAACGCAGAGAAAAAGAGACAAAACTCCCCCCAATTGAAAGGTACCCTAAAAGACGACGGACTAGACTAAAATAGACCCCAAGAGATTAAAAGATTAGACGTATTATGCTCAAGAGGAATATTCGACATTGAGAAAACTATTGGGGGACACAAGAGACGGCAGCTGCCTAGTATTCTATCCTGAGTTGAGCTTGGTGTCTTTCCAGCCGGTGCTTGTGATTTATTTAGGTGCTTGAAAGCGGGGATTAATAAACTTGAGGCTGATAGATTGGCTGACAGGAGAGGGCTGCGTGATATAACAGGGATTAATTACATGTTATTAACACCCTGCTGCAGTGATCCCGGCAGAACTGCTGGGGGCTGAATACATCCCACCATAATACAGTGTCAAGAACATTTACTCACTCTTGGTGGTATGAGTAACTATGACAAGTTGAACAACATCAAGGAATCTTAAAGCTGGCAATAATAGAGACAGCGCTAGTCATCATTGTCCTTGTTATTCGATTGCTTTCTCCACTGTCCTATTCTTGAGTACGCTCAGCATTCTCCGGCCCAGATCGCTTGATAGATTGCCCGTACTCAGTGTATGTAGTGCAGTCCCACAACTGGTCCAAGTCAGTTGCTCCCAGGTTATCGACATCAATATCAACTCCTGTATCTAATTCATTGAGAGGAGGCTCGGCGACGCTAAATATGATTGGGTCGTCGGGCTCTCTGGAAGAGAACAAAGAGGTCACCATAGTCGTAAAGTTCGGTGTTACTTTCAGGTAGGGAACACACGTGAAGTCTTCGTCATCGTCTCGCTCCAGCAGAATGCAAGCACGAAGCTTGGAAGGGATGCCGCTGGCTTGTGACTTGTTCTCAGACAGAAAAAAGCGCGCCTGGAAGTAATTCCCCCAATCGTCTGACTGGGGGTTATCGCCACTCACCACGGTATGATGCTTTGTAACTTTCTCCACGCCCGCTTCGCCATAGAGTGTCAAACCTGAATCGATCGCCGGAATGTTTGGACCGACTGTGAGTTCTACTCCATGTTTTGAAGATTCAGATTGGCTTGTTTCTTCCATCTTATGGAGCCCATAAGGAGCAACTCGGTGAACCGATGGTCCGCCGGCCTTACCTTTCATGGCGTTGAACTCGAATAAGACGTCCGCTTCTTTGATGCGAGACCCTTTATATGAATTGAACTTGAACTCGTAAACAAGAAGAGTAGCATGTTTATCCGAAGAGGGTCCCATTTCGCCGTGGATGATGGCTTTCGCATTGCAACTGACGGTGAAAGCAGGTCTTCTCTTTGAGCCGCCACGAAACGCTGAAACTGCTTTCCTCTGCTTTTGTCCTGGGCGATTGCGGACATGGAAGCCTGTTAACGTACAAGCAGTTATTATCGATTTTCGTCAAGACTGAAGTAAATAATCTTACCTCCCTCCTGGCCTTGGTATGTAAGCCCGAGACTGAAAAATGTCGGATCCGAGGTTTCTTCATCGTCTTCGTCAAAGTCTCCCCCGTCTCCGTCACTCAACCAAATCTCACTTTCGTTCATGTTGCACAGGAATTTTGTGGTGTATTAATTAACGTGTGAGTTTCGATGGGAATAAAGTACACCTTTTGAAGGAGTGACTTATTTAGCTTAGATGAGGATATTGGTCGAATGAGTCAATGATCAAGAGCTTGACATCTGGCTGCTCAAGTGACAGCACAGTATGAGGATACGACGCACATCGGCAGCCAAACATGCACTACCGGTTGCCAATATTGGTGCTAAACCCAAGCTCGCAGGTTCGTCCGAAGGATTTTGTGACTTGTCGGAAGCGGGTTGAAGCGCCGCTTATTCTGCAGCTTGGATTCGCACAGATCCCTGTCGCTGTATTCTGGGCTGCATAGTGAGGCGAAGCTGTGTAATGGTGTCACCCCATAGTGAAAAAACAGAGGCCAAGGCACCAAAGGAGCTGAATGTCGCACCATAGAGAGACTGAGCCGGCACGAGTATATACCGGGGAGGCAACGAGGGGAATATATTGCCGCGATGAGTGGACGAAACCCCGCAGCTTGTTGAAGAAGCACGCTACATACACAGATGGTAGAGAACAGTTAGAGCAGTTGTGAAGCTCCAGTGAGTAAATCCTGGACCGTGCTGATCCTTCACCGGGCGACACTTCTCAAGATATATGTACTTTTAATAGACCTGCCTCTTACGACTCCATATGATCGATATCAATCATCGCGGCGGTTGACCTGGTCTGCACACAATCACGCCGACCGCATCACTTGTCCGCCATCATGGAGACCAGTGAAGATGATCAGCCATCTCCCATCGAGTTTTGGGAAGGCTACCATCTAGATGGCCTCACCTTAATGACTATTAAGGATTCTACACAACAGGAGTCTGACACAGACAAGTCTCCAGATATCGAGTAAGCCTTAGCATGGATGCTACAATTCTCTCGGTGCTATTATTCGATTAGGATTGACTGAAACTAGATGTTCGCAGCGTTGTCCATGTCATGCCGGTTGGTCAAGCGGATGAACGGATGAAGCTCGATACTCTTCTTCTAGAGTCAGTGGCTTCCAGACGAAGAGAATTTGTTTTCATGTACCATATAGAGAGTTTACTAGCTGGCGAATTCACGGGCCAGTCTATTGATGGCCTTGCGCGAAAATTGCTGCAAAGTCTCATATTTTTCCAGCAGAGAGATGAACAGGTCTGGTTACATGCCTCTGCCTTGGGATGATCGGATCTCATTTGCACAACAGAGCTAATACAGAGAGCAGACATCAAGAAGAGCGTTGGTGTTTGTTTCCTACGATTTGGGAGATTTAATTGTCAAAAAGGTATGGATGCGTATGGTATCCTGAGCTGATCATCTGTTAGAAGCGCTGATTGTGATATAGGCTATTTCTATTGCTGGCGCAAATGAGCAAGAATTCCCAGGAATTTTTAAGAGCGCTGCTCAGTTTGTACGTGTCGATTTTCTCTTTCGCAGTCTACGGTCTTTTTTTTTTTTTTTTCTTTTTTTAAACAAACCTTTCTGTCACCTTTTCCCTATCAATTACCCCCTTAATTAATACAATGCTACAAATGCTGACAAGCGAATGCGAGTAGATATTTGCAGGCAGCTTCCAAAGAGCAAATGACTCCCAATTGCTCTATTCCAAAGTATTCGACTTCCTCATGTCTCGAAAGAACACTTCATGGGAACGAGCTTTGGCACCTGAATCAATCAATAGTCTTACAAAGTGCACAGTGGAAATTACTGAAGCTTTCATCGCTTCCAAAATCACGCTTCGAAGCCAGGTTATCAGTCTTTATGCAAATGTGGAAGGGCAAGAGGACAAGATATCATATGTAAAGTATACATCTGGCGTTATGACGGAAAAGCTTTTACTCATATTTTGTGCAGATATTTGATCACGGCACCGCGACAATGGGGGTGCCAAACGAGATAGTAATTCGAGAACAAAAGCAGAAAGACAAAGAGCCGTTTCCGGATTTGCGCGACATAGTTTGTTCTAACATCAAATGTGAGCAAAATTCTCATATTCGTGGCCGTTTGACTGACATACCAAGCCTGGCTCCCTCACGAGTCTTGGATACCCTTTCAGCAATCCCTTTTGGCGGTAACTTCGGCACATCGTCCCTTGTCGTCAACATTTCTTGATGAATCACACCCGGTGTTTAAGAGCGCCGAACACGAAACATGGATGGCATCTGCCGGTGCGCGTATACTATATGTCTCTGGCGACGACCATAACGCGGTAACGGAAGCTGCTGAGCAGGTATTCCTCGACTGGAGGCGCAAACAGAGAAAGAGTCGGAAGGAAGGGGTAGTATTTTTACCCATCTCATTTGTTTTCTCTGGCCGTGACCCAACGCGCTGTTCAATGAAGGACATGATCAGCTTGCTCTTGGTTTCATATCTTTCTGGTATTGCAATTGCGAAAGGCGACCCATTGCCTGGAGCCATAAAAGATCAGTTGGTGCTTCAACACGCATGGACGGAGACGGATCTCTTCAAGCTTTTCGCAATATTTTCTCGGGAGTTTATGGGCTTCCATTTGGTTCTTCTACTCCAGAATATCGATGAATGTGACAAACATAGTCGAGATGCATTCTGGGCTGCGTTGAGCGCCTTTGCGACCAAGAGCGAAACGCGATTCAAGGTAGTGGTTACATGCGGGAAATCCCTCGATCTTCATGATGAACTACGCCATTGGGCAGATATCCCAATCGATACATGGATCCTCCCGGATAATAAGGATGCTGAGGATGATTACCCGGATGACCTGGTCTCTACCTTGTGTCCCGGTGGGCATGGCGAGACTGAAATTAGGCCGAAGCTTGAAGAGCTGAAGCCTATGAAGAAAGAAAAACGAGACATGATTCTAAAACTGATAGGGGAAATTACGAACTGGCCCCAAGAGCTCTCGACAAAGGCATTGCACGAGTTCTCTTCTCACCTCCGCGCCGTTACCTTAGCTTCTACACCGGCTGATGTTTTAAGAAAAGCCCTACGGAACGTTGCTGATCAGGAGGGCCTAAGCTGGATTTTGAAATGGCTCTTCCAGGGGCAGCGACTCCTAAGCTACCATGAACTGGCGATGATGCTGTACCACTACAAACGTGGAGAAGCTCAGAGTTTCCAAGCACCTTCTTCTATGGAGCTAGAAGACTTTCTATCACAAATTCGACTATGGCTTCGCGGCATCACAGAGTCTATCAGCGGGCAGGTCGGTATCAAGGAAGAATTACGGGATTACCTACAGAATGAGTTGAGCAGCATTTGGACAGAATCAACATCACCTGACACCATCACGACATTTTTACTCAATTACTTGAAAGCACCCGATATTCAGCAACGGCTAGAATCCATTAACAAAGAGTATCAGTCTCGAGTTGAGTCTTCTGGTGAAGCCCCTACGCCGCCGCTTACCTCGGATGGACAAGACATTATATTCTACGCTATTCAGGCTCTCCCTTACCATCTATCCGAGAATCCTGTCGTCTTAAAGAGTGTCAAAGATGAATTGATGGCTAGCGACGGCAAATTAGCGACATGGTCGAAAGCATACTGGGCTATGAGCAATCCATTCTCCCGTCCTGAATCTGGAGCGTTAAGTTCGCCATGTGAAACCCTTCTTGCACTGGGAGATCTGAAACCGGAAGCCGTTACCATTCTCAAAGAGATGCTTTCATCTACAACTGGTAGCCGCGAGAAGAATATCTCACCGAAATCACCAGATTTAGACTCTCTATCTAAGGCGATTAGAGAGGCAAATGAGGATGTCGCGGTGTCTATTGCAGAGGAGCTGATTTCCGCATCCAAAAAACAAGATCAAGACTACGAGCATATTGCCGCTTCAAAGCATAGCTCAAAAATCCCCTGGCCGTCGTGGTTCCTTTGGAGAGCAGTATATCTTAACATGGTCCGATTAGTTACGTTGCTCGTGAACGATGGCATGGACCTAGACCCAACAGATGGAGGTCCCGAGTTCTTTCCATCTCCGCTCTACATGGCCTCCCGTCTATGCCACGATCAAATAATAGACGTACTGATAGAGCATGGGGCTAATCTCCATGTAAAGAGACTGAACAAATACAAGCCGATACAGACTGCTACTTCCAATGGTAGTATGCATGGCGTCAAGCTTATGATAGCCAGAGATGCCTCGCTTTTGGAGAGTCAGGAACCGGAAACACCACTCTATTTCGCGGCCCTCGAGGGTGGCTGGGCCATGACAAAGATGCTATTAGATCTTGGAGCCGATCCAAACTCAGGATTAGGGGAGAGACCGAACTATAGATGGGCTCCTCTTGTCGTTGCAGTAGAGGGGAACCATCTTAAGACAGTGGAGATTCTACTCGAAAACAAAGCAGATCCCAACATTTGCGGACCAAACAATCTGGACACTCCACTCTGGTTTGCAGCTATCAAGGCAGCGAGTGCGGACATGGTTCGCCTCCTCCTCGATCACGGCGCAGATCCCAATCACGAACTGCTAAATCCGCCATTGCCTATAGAATTGGTAAGATCATCGGTATCAGTCAAGGATAAGCTTGCTATCTTCGAAGTTCTCGTCAAAAACTCACCCCCCGTTCGGATCAATGCAACCGATGGGGAGATGATGACGCCGCTCCTCTACGCCGCAGAGGCGGGAGAATTGTCTCTGGTGACATGGCTTCTAGAGCATGAGGCAGATGTCAATGCCACAGACAATCTTGGCCGCAGCGCCCTCTGGTATGCCATTAAAAATCTGCGTGTAGAGGTAGTCCGCGAGCTGCTGAACTGGAAGCCGCAGCTGAACAACTTGACCACAAGCGGACAGCCGCTTGTCGAAATTGCAATAGAGGACGTCGAAATCATGCGAATGCTTCTAGACGCCGGTATTGACATGGAGCAGCCAAATTACAACAATCACACTGTCCTCAATATCGCGGTTGACTGGAAGAAGACGGACGTTGTGAGGCTCTTGGTTGAGAGAAAGGCGAACATGTACCACCGCGGCAACGGCGGCTGGAATGCAATTATGATTTCAACCTGGAGTACAGCAGACCCCCAGATTCTGCGGATCTTGGCAGATGGTGGTGCAAATCTTGGTGACGTTCATCCGGATACTGGAAGCACTCCCCTGCACTTTGCCATGGCCTGGGACGAAGAGCTCGCCAAAATAATCCTGGAGTATCGCAAGAGCATTGATCTGGAGAAGCGCAACAATTACGGCAGAACGCCTCTTTTGTACGCTTGTGGAGAGGATAACGAAGACTGCATTGAGCTACTCGTCAAAGCTGGAGCCGATGTCAATGCGGAAGATCAATGGGGCTGGACAGTCCTATCACTTGTTGCGAGACGCGGGCTCAAGGCCCATGTCACTGACCTGCTCCTTGCCCAGCCAGATCTTGTAATAGACGCTACAGGAAAAACCAAAGGGACCGCGCTGATGGTGTCATGTCGCTCGCTGAACCGTGAAATGGTAACCAAACTCCTTGCCCACGGGGCTGATGCGAACATATCGGTCAAGGAGCTATCCTACAACAGCACGGCGATCAAATCTGCCTGCATACCCTGGAAGGAACTCTACGATACTAAAAAGGACGAGATGGATGGAATTATTACCGAGTTGATCGCCAATGGAGCTGATGTCAACGCCGTGGGAGGATGCAACATCTACAATGCCATTTGTGCAGCCTCTTTTGCAGGCTTCGCCAGTACCATCAACCTTCTTCTCGATAAAGGGGCTTCTGCGCAAGATCCTGATCCTCTGGGTCGTCTCCCGATCCACTATGCTGCTGCGAACGGTGTCAAGAATTTCGAGGCAATAGCCCTTGTCCACAAGGGAGACATTTTGGTATGCGACCGCGCCGGCAAGAATGCTCTACACTGGGCTGCCCAGTTCGGTAATGTGAAGACGATTGAAGCAATCTTGGAGCTTCTGGGTTCCTCACCAGAAAAGAGAAGGGAGTACATCAATCAAGCTGATATTGATGGCTGGACGCCGCTTTGCTGGGCCGTACGCCCTGTTACCGTACGCCTCGGCCCTGACTCGGAGTCTGAGCCCCGTGATTATATCAAAACTGTGAAGTATCTCATTGATCAAGGAGCCGATTGTTCAGTCAAATTTACCATGGGAACGGGCAAAAATGTCGAGACGTTTACTCCAGTGCAGATGGCCAGGCTCTGTGGCGCTGCCGTTGCCAGCGAGGTCATCGACATGTTGGATACCAGCCTGGATGACAGCTTGACGAACGATACAGAGAGGAAAAGCAGCGACGCCAATAAGCCGAGTAAAAGATATAAGTCAAAAACAGCGTATTGCGACATATGTCTAAATGTGAGTACACTCAAAGCAACCCAATTTGACACATCAATGCTGACAGGAACCTCGATAGACAATTTTTGGTCATTCATACCAGTGCCAGACATGTCCCGACTTTGATACCTGCAAGAAATGCTACGGAAGAATAGACTTTTATCACAATGATATTAGTTTTGATGACGACAAACAACATTCTTTTGCGTTTCGGAAAGATTACGAACAAGAATTTGAAGACCTTCCAGCTGAAGAGACACCTGACCCTGAAAATGGGAATCAAGAGGACTCGAGAGGAAAAGATGCGGAACGATCTGATGATGGGGAGTTGCAGAAGAATGAAGACGATGAGACGGATGACTTGGGTCTTGGGAGTTTGGATGACTTGGATGAGTTGGAGGTGGCGGAGGATGATGTACTTACTCCTCCTCCATGAAGTTATTCTATAGGGCATTTCAGCTATATCCAATGCAGGTACTCTTTTGTTGAGGCTCTACTACAATTCTGTACCAATGATTCTCAACTTTTACCTTCTTTGTAGGGTATTTCGTACATGTAGGTATATAGATTCACTTACACGCCGTATTCGTCTCACTGGCCGGAAGAGGCAATCGAGCGGCATGCCACTTTTGTCTTGTACCTTTGTACCTTCAGCCCCGCTACCCCACCAAAAATTCCCAACGCCACAGTACCAGCCACTACCTAATAACACCAAATCCATCAATCCAATATCATATGGCCATTCTTTATCACAAACCACAGCCTCGCCTCCAAACTCCCCCATCAAATCGCATCACAACCACAGCCTCACTCCCCTCTCTCTCCCTCTCGAAACATACACGATACAAGCGCACACATACATGGAGTCAAGCCAATCATAACGCCCAATGCCATACTTTAAAACGAGCCAAGAATGGCTCGACCTCTCCGTCGCTCTCCTTGAGGCTCGGCCCTCCCAGGCAAGTTTCCCTCTCTTCCTCTTCCTCTGCCTCCAATCTTCCCTCACCCCCAGCTACACCCTCAATGCACACTCCACAAAGCCTCAGCTAACAATATCTCCCCTGGAAAACAGACCCGCGTCACCGCAAAATACTCCATCAAGCCCGTCAAACCCCGCAAAGCAGCAGACCCCAGCTCTACCTCCGCCGACGAATCCTCCTCCCCCTCGGACCCGAAACCCCCCCGCGGCAGCCTCGTCCTCAAGACCTACGACCCCGTCAGCGGCGTCGCCCTAAAGTACCGCACCACAAAGGCCGCAGAGGTCACGCGCCTCATGTACGCCGCCATGGGACGTCTAGGCAGGGCGCAGGCCGGCGTGCAGGACGTTCCTGAGGAGACTATGCAGGATGCTGATGCGGTCGAGACACCCCAGGGAGAGCAGACGCCGACGCAGCAGCAGCCTGCGGCTGGAGGTGGTGGGGGTGGGAAGAAGAAGAAGAAGGGCAAGAAATGAATATCAAGCGGGATTGAATAGACAATGGATAGCTTTTGGTTTGATATGGTGGGCATGAATGCGGACACAGATTATACCTACTCTGCAATTTGCGTGTGGAATACACAAGCTGTGGATATCAAAGGCGCAAAAGCAAGAATCTAGAAATGGAAAATGTATATGCACCTCTCAAGACATGAGCAGGCTCCAAGTCTTCATTCACCCAGCCTTCTATGCCAGACTACATACCCATCTATATGCCAGAACTACGGAATATTACAAACTCCATACAATGTGCACATCACAAGCAGTGGGCAAACTCTGAGTAATCGTTCATCCAGATCTATTTGCTGGACTATTTATTCCATAACTACGTACCCCATGCAGTGTATCATGATCCAACGCATTCCGCAATTATCATCCCCTGTGGGAAGAACACATCGCATTCATAAGACAAAACCCAAGTGCATAACCTAAACTCCCGCAGTGTTTGTGTGAACCTCTGAACCAATATAGCGGGAGACCCTAGAATAGGCCCCCAGTTTCAACGCCATCTTCGCCGATCCAACCCGCGGATGGCTCTTTTTGCAAATATACAAGCTTCCAATTGTGAAGCAAGAAAAGTGAAGAGATGAGAGAGAAAATGCGAGAGAATAAAAAAGAGGGGGGAATTGAGACATGACGACCATGATTTAAAAGTCATCGTCAAAGGAGAAGTCACCGCCGTTGGCGTCTTTGGACTCAGCGCCGGCCTCCTCGACAACCTTCTTGGTGCTGTTCATGACACCAGCCTTCTGGTAGTCGGCGACGCGCTTCTCGAAGAAGTTGGTCTTGCCACCGAGAGAAATGTTCTCCATGAAGTCAAAGGGGTTGGCAGACTTGTAGATCTTCTCGTTGCCAAGAGCAACAAGCAGACGGTCGGCGACAAACTCGATGTACTGCTTCATCAGGTTGGAGTTCATGCCAAGCAGGGCGCAGGGGAGAGCCTCGGTCAAGAACTCCTGCTCAATTCGGACAGCATCAGTGATGATGTCACGGATCACCTCCTTGCTGGCACGGTTCTTGAGGTGAGAGTGCAGTAGGCAGGCAAAGTCGGTGTGCAGACCCTCGTCACGAGAGATGAGCTCGTTGGAAAAGGTCAGACCAGGCATGAGACCTCGCTTCTTGAGCCAGAAGATGGAGGCAAAGGCACCGCTGAAGAAGATACCCTCGACGGCGGCAAAGGCAACCAGGCGCTGGGCAAAGGAAGAGTTCTTGTCCTGGATCCACTTGATGGCCCAGTCGGCCTTCTTGCGAATGCAAGGAATGGTCTCAATGGCGTTGAAGAGGTAGCTGCGCTGGCTGTTCTCCTTGATATAGGTGTCGATGAGGAGGGAGTAGGTCTCGGAGTGGATGTTCTCCATCATGATCTGGAAGCCGTAGAAGCATCGAGCCTCGGGGATCTGGACCTCGCCACTGAAGCGCTCGACCAGGTTCTCGTTGACAATGCCATCAGAGGCGGCAAAGAAGGCCAGGATGTGAGAGATGAAGTACTTCTCGTCATCGTTCAGGCGGTTGTTCCAGTCGTGCAGATCCTTGGACAGATCAATCTCTTCGGCGGTCCAGAAGGAGGCCTCGGCCTTCTTGTACATTTGCCAGATCTGATTGACAAATTGTTAGCCAATTGGTGATTCCATTTTCGCTTCCCTGTGGTATAGTGGGGGTGCCACTTTACGCGTCGGCGCGAGACAGGGGAGGGGTGATTGCCCACATACCTCATGGTACTTGATGGGGAACAAGACGAAGCGCTGAGGGTTCTCTTGCAGGATGGGCTCGTCAATCTCCTCAGGCTTAATTGTAGGAGCCACGGTGGGCTTGGCCTCCTCCTTCTTGAGGGCCTCGGTGGGCTTGTGGTTGTCGTCCATCTGCTGGGCAAGGGTCTCGAGAGCGGACTCGTCGAGAGGCTGGTTCTCCTTGTTGGCAGCGTCGAAGTTGATCTTCTTGACGGGGGACTCAATCTTGAACGAGTCAATGGCAGAGGCAGCCTATTGAGAAAGCTGTTAGCATGTGTTTTAGATCTTGTAGATGCCGTGCTCTATCTAGATCACGGCGCCGGGTGAAACTGGATGTACTCACCTGCTTGGAGGGGGTGAGTTCGGTGGCCATTGGTTATGGTGGTGGACGAAGCGAGGCAAGACAAGACAGCAGGGCAGAGCGCGTAAAGTGAAATGAAGAAATCAAAAGCGAAATTAATTGCTCTGGGATGCTGTGCAGACGCGGTGGTTTGACAGAGAAGACAATTCCAGCATCGCGGGTGGCGCCAGAGGTTTTTGTAACGAGCAGAGCAGCGCTGTCACGTGCGGCGCGACGCGTTCAAGACGTGTTTCCAGCGGGTCGCTACAGCGGGTCTGGGCGGCCTGAATCGGGCAAGGCCTGCAGGGATGGCAGCTGGTCAACAGGTACCGAGCAGGTACTCGCCAGGGCTGCTCATCGCCATGGTGGGGTGCACAGCTGTGGTGCACCAGCCACTGCGCAGAGTGCGGCGGCGCTGGCAGACGCGTGAAGCAGCTTGGTCGCGTCAAGGTATTGCGCTACCTTGATGACTCCATGATCCTGGCTGGCTTTCAATGGCCTGGATGGCTTGAGCAAATGACGATGCGAGAGACCCTCTCTGCTCCCTGTTTATCAATCTTGAATCAGCAAAAACAAACACCTTTGGATCTCGTGTCAGTGGGGCGACGGATAGGCTGTGATTTTTTGTTTTCGCCGGAGCTCTCTCGTACAATGCAGCAGCGTATAACATGCATACAAGATGCTGGTATTTTCTACCACTAGACAGTCGTATGATAGAACACATAGCTTCACAGAGAATCACAAACGGGGCACAAGTGCAAGCAAGCATGGATGAGTCGTTTGGACGAGACCCAACTGTGTCTCTGTTCCAGCAACTCCGAGCGAGAAGCTCCAGAGCGTGGGGCCGCAGGTCTGAGCTCTGGAACGCGAGAAATCTCCATACGGGCGTCATGACTTTTGAGTTTCACGCTCAGGCTTGCTTACTTGGTACTAGCAACCACTCTAGACACAGTCTTATGAACTTGTGACTGAGAATTACAAAACCAATTGCAAAATAGCGAGCCTCGCTCGGCGGAGATACGAGTAATCCAGGCATTGCATTATTTTCGAGTACATACGAGTACCGACAAGCCGACTCTGCAGGGTGCCCTGTCTCTCGCTACAGTATTAGTGCGTAGGTACAATATGCAGCTAGGGCTTCTGCAAGGCGATTTGCATGCATCTCAAGCCACAGAAGAACCCCTGCCCCAGTCTTCATGTTGTCTTACTCAACGTGGCAGCACGTCGTTAATCAGCGTGACATGAAGCCATAAGATGTCCATGTCCATGTACGAGTACAAGTCATGCAGGTACATACAAAGGAGAGGAACGCTGTCTCCGTCTTCACCGCAACAACTCGTGCTGCTCTTAGTCAAGCATGACTACCTTAGTAGGTATGCAGTCCCTGTTGTCTCTTGTCTGAAACAGTCGGGTCCTTTACCAATCTGATGCACTTGAGCTGCATTATGCTGCATATACTATACTATATATATTTGTTTCCATCTACCTAGACTTGATATCTAACTAATGCTTTGCAATGCGAACAAGGCGAGTCTTAGTCTAGTAAAGCAGATTGATAGGTAAAGCACACTATGGTATCAAGCAATTGTATTCCCAATCCATTCATTCCAGCCCTTTTAAAATCCTCAAAGCGACGCGTTGCAAAAGTCTTCGCGCAATTACCATTATTAATGAATGCCCCTCCTCAACCCGTTTTTGGTCTTTTCCCATCAATGGGGCTATCGAAATGCATGAGATCCACTCCCAGAGCTTCACAGCTTCATAATTGTACAAAGAAACACGTCCCAGACATGCGGAAAACTCCCATTGCTAGACAAAGGAGATGCAACCAACAAAAAGAAACAAACAAAGAAAACTCGTAGCGGACGTTCTGACAACCGATCCAGCGATATACGCGCTCCCCGCTTAAACTAACAAACAACCGTACAAAGGTCTAAAGAGAGCCTCAGTGTCGCCGGCCTGAGTGCTTTCCAGTCCGTCGTGATTCGTTATACTGCGTCTCTGAGTAAATCTGGCCCATTTCAACGTCGCGCGGGCGATTCTGGCTGCGGCCAAAGAATCCGCGACTGTCGTGAACCCGATCTGGCACTCGTGGGGCAACCGGCTCCTGGGCTTCAGGCCGGGCCGGAGAGGGTCGGCGAGACGGAGGATCCGACTGATACTCCGGGGGGTCTTCCCGCTGAATCCTGTCGTACTCTTCGGCACTGCTAGGGTCAACGGGCGGGATGGGCTGTCCGCTTTTCCGTAGTTCCTTTTTGCCCTTTTGACGCAGATGCTCCTCTAACAATGCTGCGTTGCGAGTGTTGGCGCGGAAGACGGCATCAGCCAAATCTCCAATGAACGGGACCAGTCCGACAGCAAAATCGAGAATAATGTTGAACAGCATCTGGAGTCGGACTGAGGATGGAAGGCCGCCCTCTACTTGGCAACACGTTCTGTACACCATAAAGGCCATAAAGGCATCGAGTGCATCGCCAGCGCTGTAATGATGATGTTAGCCACAAAATCCAATTGATCTGCACAAGTCTAGGGTGAGTGGTGGGGTGCATCACTTACGCAGGGATCAAACCGATGACGCTGCTCCAGCCAAATCGAATTCCGAGAAAGTTGAACAGGCTCATGTCCAGACGATAGGCTCGCCTCTTGACCTTTGTCAGGACCTGGCCATCGTGTTCTGAGATGCCGGGCGGCAGAGCCTTCTTGCGCTTCTTGACCTTGCCCGTAGGCCTCCCGTCGAGTCTGGTAGCGGGGACTTGCTCAAAGTAGGGATCCTAGAGAAAAACTGGTCAGTATTTCGTGATCAAGTCGTAAAAATAAAAATGAAAAATCAGCACGCATAATCAGGTGATGTTGCATCTTACCTCTTTGCCAAACTTGTTTTTGACCGACTCTCCCAGAATTCTCTTGCTGATCTGCTTTGCCAATATGCTCGTCATGGCGGCGGTGTTGTTTTATGAGAGGGTGTGAATAAAGAAGAGATGAAGGTTGTTAGGCTCTAGGAAAAAGCTGAGGGATTGGATATTTATGCTTCTTTTCAAAGCAAACAAAGCCTTGTCGAAAGTCGAAAGCTGGCGACCAGGTCGATTGGAGAGGCGCTTGCTGTCGTTTGTTTCAGAAACCGCCGTTGGGCGGCAAGTTGTTTTTAGAGCTCGGGCGCTGATAGCCAACCAAACAAAGGCCGACAATGTGAGACAAGGCAATCAAAGGACAGGCGGCTGCACTTTGCAAGGGACAAGAGTAAAAAAAGAAAAAAGGGAAAAAACAAAAGGCCAGTGTTGGTTTTATATCCCGTGCTTAAAAGCGAGGGCCAGATGAGCAGTGAATGGAATGGCGTCGCTCACATGGCCCGACCCTGATAACCTGTTTTGGCTGGTTGCTCAACAAAACTCATGATGTAATTCAGCCGTTGTGCTTGACGTGGATCACTGGAGCCGGCTTTGAGGCCGCTGGAACGGTGCTGAATCGGCGCTGTATCAGCCAATGAGACGTCGCCGGAGGTGCTCCAGCGCCCGCCAAACGTGGTCTGGTTACAGGGGAATCTCTAGCGGCCGATAGTAGCTGGCTGCCTCTGACGTTTTGCCACGGCAGATCTGGCGCCAAAGATCCAGAATGTGCGGTTGAGCGCTGCACCGCCACGCCGATGAAAACCATGCAAGCCACGCTGTGGCGATGCCGTTGGGCTGCCGTGGCTGAAGCTATCAGTCTGCATACTCGGTATCTACACTGTGTGGCTAGTGTGGCGCCCTGATAAACTCTACCAGATTCCCACAGCGGAGACAGTGCGAACCTTGCTGAGCCCTCCCGCCAACACTGACCTGATTTGTACGGCTGCAACGGCCAAGCGGGCAACAACCTTCACCTATCTCGTAGCATCTGATAGCTTCACCATCTCTCGGGTCGGCAAACTCCATCTCGGCATATCCTTCGAATCGCTGCCAGCACAGCACAGCCATTGTACCGGCAAATCTCCGCTCTCCAACTCGACGATAGGCCGGACTTCGCTCTCATCGCTGGTGGCTGAAGCGCGCGTCGCGATCCAATCCTCAGCTGCTCAACCTCGGAACGATTGACCATGCCCATTATCCTGTCACATGTTCGAAGCGTCCTGAGTCTGGCAAAGTCGTGAAGACCGTATGAACAAGCGTTATATTATTAATCAGGGCATGGGGCTGAGCTGAAAACACTCAACAATAACGAGAGACAAACATGGCTCAGAAACAGATGCAGCTGGAAGACTGTATGCTGCAAGCCCCCTTCACCCCCGCTTGCCATCCCAGTCTGAACAAGGCACTGACCTATTATTCTGCTAGGGCTGGACGACTTATGCGTCCGGTTCATCATCAATCTTCCGCAGGAGGACCTGTCTTCGGTTGCCCGACTGTGCTTCCAAGTTGAAGAGGCACAATGGTTCTACGAAGACTTCATCCGACCCCTCGATCCGACCCTCCCGTCCATGACATTGCGCACCTTTTGCCTGCGAATCTTCCAACACTGCCCTCTGCTGGCCTCCTTTTCGGTTGAGAACCATATCAAGGCATTTGAAGAGTTCTTGCAATATAAGACTCGTGTGCCGGTTCGTGGCGCTATTATGCTCAATCATGAGCTGGATTCAGTCGTCCTCGTCAAAGGCTGGAAGAAGGGTGCTAGCTGGAGTTTTCCACGTGGCAAAATCAACAAGGACGAAGACGATTTGGACTGTGCGGTCAGAGAAGTCTACGAAGAGACCGGCCTGGATCTCCGAGAAGCAGGCCTGGTGCCAACCGAGGCGAAACCGAAGTACATTGAAATCCCTATGAGAGAACAGCATCTCCGACTCTACGTCTTCCGAGATGTCCCCATGGATACGGTTTTCGCGCCTCGAACGAGAAAAGAAATCAGCAAGATTGAGTGGTATAAGCTGTCCGACCTACCCACTCTGAGAAAGAAGGGCCCCCAAAACAACAACCATCAATACGATTCTAGTCCCGGGACCAATGCCAACAAGTTCTACATGGTCGCGCCCTTTTTGGTTCCTCTTAAGAAATGGATCATTTCCCAGAAAAAGATTGATGAGAAGAGGTCCTTCAGTGGAAGCATCCCGGTCAACCCTGCCTATCACCACCACAATCCTATTGAAGAAGATCCCACCGAGGATGAGGCGTGGGTTCCCAATGTGCCAGCTCCCATGCCAGCCATTGAATCACTTGATGGGGCCACCAGGGAGTTACAGCGTCTGTTGAATTTACAGCCATCGGCTCAACCGCCGGTTCCAGTAGCTGAGGCAGCCCGGCCGGCATTCCAATCTACGCAGCCCCCTCTCGCTCCAAAGGATAAAGGCAGTGCTCTGCTTTCTCTTCTCCAGTCCTCGAGTTCCGCCCCTCAGCACGTGCCACAGCCACCTCCTCAACATGTACCTCAGGGAGCCTCCCAGCTACCAGATTTGCTGGCAACGCTGATGCCGGCAGCAAGACAGCCTCAGAACCAACAACAAAATGTCCACGCTATGCCTCAACCCATACCTCAAGCCGTACCTCAAGCTGCGCCTCAAGCCATGCCTCAAGCCATGCCTCAGGGTCTGCCCACCTTTCACCAGCAGCTTCCAAACTTTGTCGCACCGCCAAACCCGAATTCTGTCGCATTGAGTATTTTGCAAAACAGGAACGATGGCCATATTAGCGGTACACCGCCAAACCACCCTGCTTATCCAGGATATTCCATTACGACACAGCAGCAGACTTATACTACTAGCTCCACTGTCAAGGCCAACAACCCTATGCAGCCGCTTCAAATCCTTCAAAGAGGACAGACCATCCAACAGACTCAACAAATTAGTCCCCCAGAGCCTCCCAAAGCCAATCTCGCTCCATACGCCGGGTCCTACGGCCAACCAGGGCAGCTCCGTCCCGGACAAGTCGTCCAGCCATCACCTTCTACTCTGCCGATCCCCTTGAGCTCTTCGTCTGCAGCAAACAACTACAACCACAGACCTGAAGTGTCACAGGAGCAAAAGAAGCAACTACTCTCTCTCTTTGGAACCCCGAATAAAGCTGCGACAAATGCCCCGCCTGAGCTTGTCGGCCAGACTGGACCTGCGGGTGGAATGTCTATGCCTCGTACGGGATCCATGTCCCTGGCATCGGGGGCTGCTCAAGGGCCAGCGGGACATCGTAATGCACCGCCGTCTCGCAATAGCAATATGACGCCTATATCTCAGGCCGACCAGAGCTTTTTGCTTGGCTACTTGCAATCTATTACAAAGGATACTACACGTTAGAACCGATGAGGTGATGCAAAAGATGGAGCAGACTCTGTTTGCAAGGGACATGGGGAATCTAGGAACCTGTTGGTGGGTACATTCTTTGATTGGGGGTCACGGTAATGACAGCGAAGCAAGGCGAATTGGCTTTATACTCTTTTTTGGTACTCTGCTTGTTGGAATCTTGTGAGAGTTTTGGCCACTTAGGGACGGCTCATGTCTGTGTAGTCTTGGAGCTCAGCGCAGCGAGGATATCAATATTCGCAGCGAGGATATCAATATTGAAGCCCTAAGCTTCTCGAGTTTACTCTTGAGATTGCTTGTGTACAGAAATAGCGTCTTCACCCTTTGCATAGAAATGCAAACAACTTATTGGTGGAAAGCGTCACTGAATTATTAATCTATCTTGACGCTTCTTTACAGTCAGTAAAACAGAGCAGTGATATAAATGAACCTTGAATGTCTAGGCTAGACCTCCCTATTGGCAGCAGCCGCTGCCAAATAATAAACCCACTGCTTTCAAAATTCTCCAGTAGCGTAATGTTACACGAGGATCGATAAGAAACCGTAGGAGCGTAGCTTGCCTCATTCTTCAGCAGCGAGGATCTGGAAGCGATTGCCCGAGGAGACGGATCGACGCACTGGGGCGGCGAGAGACGGCGTCTTTAGACGAGGCATGACGGGCACTTGGCGCAACGGCTGGGCACATTCATCAGCATCCCACTCGAGGCGGGAACTCTTGTACTTGCTGCAAGTAAGAATGAGAAAGTTAGTTGGAATGATGAGTATTCTAAGGCAAGGGGGGAGGAGATTGCTTACAGCCGACTCATCATGCAGGTTCGCGCGTACATGGCGCTGGGAACGGAATTGGTGCTGATGCGGCACGTGCCGCCGTAGAAGGTGATGGAAACGATTTCGAGGCCGTGAATGTGGTCGAGATCGTGGCGGATGGAGGATTCTGAGTGGGTGGTGTTGCAGTTGCGCAGGACGAGGTTGCGGGTTGCGCCGTTTGCGATGCGCTTGGCGAAGTGGTCGTGGAGAACCTGGAAGCGATCTGACCAGCGGATATCGATCTGATGATTCAGGTTAATTAGAGTTACATCATGGATGGAAGCTTATGTGCGTCTGGGTTTGAGGAGAGTTACTCACTTTTCTGTTTTTAATGTACAGGTAGTTGTTGCGTACATGGGTGTAGTAGGCCTCGGCATCCCTGGTCTCTGCAAACGTGACGACTGCAGACGAAGAACGACGCATGAGCGAGATTTCGAACAGAATGCCGCCTCGAACTACGGCGGCGATGTCGGCGAGGGTTGTATCCTCGGGGATGTTGAGCAGCTGAACGGAACGGAATGATGGCTCTTGAGGGAGGTTGAAGCTGGTGGGTGTGTGGTCAAGCACATCACTGGCTGCTTCATCGTCGTCATAGTTCTCGTCCAATCCCACACTGGAAGTCTCGAAAGAGTCGTATGTCATGCTGCTCCCAATGTCGCTTCTGCATTGGCTGCGTATGACAGATTGGGGTGCAGGAAACGGGTAGATGCCATGTTGGGCAGCCTGGGCGACCAAGGAGCTCGTCGATGTCGTGATGGAACTCGTATCGAAGTCGTGGGAGGCGGGCTCGAAGCTCAAAGCATTTGCGTTGTACACGTGCTTCTTTGGGACGGTGTTTTGCAATTGGGTTGACTGCGAGCTTACGCATGCGTTGAGAGCCTGGACATAGAGTTAGACCAGTGAATAGATAGAGATTATGGTGGGATTACTGACCTGGACAACTCCAGCATCTTCAATCTCGGCATTGAGAAGGCAGCGGCAGAGTTCGGCTACCGAAGTAGATTGGGATAATTAGCAGATGCCATTATAGACCGTAGAAGACCGAGGATACATACCATGATTCTGAGCGGTCCTGACGAGGCTTTCGTAATCAGCTCGGAGGATAGTGATTGTATCCCCAGACTGGGAACTGGATCCGGGGAACTGGAGCGGCAAAGGGTCAGTGGATTGACTGCATGACGGCTGGGGATCGAGAACGCACGAAAGCGTCACTAGGATACCTAGGTAGAATCGAGTTAGTAAACGGTGTCTCTATAGGACGTGCCATTTGCACGATCTCGGGGAGGCACACGAATGATGGGAAATAAGAGTAGAAGAAGCTGAGCAAATGTATCTAGGGGGAATTGACGCAATGGTTTCACTGGGGGCACACTATCGATCGAGATGACTCACCGGAAATTCTGCATTTTGGGGGCATTTGGAGGATGATGAAGTTGAGAAGAAGAAATTGCAAGTGGCAGTGGCAGTAGAAGGAAGAAACTACCCGAGCTTGAAGGCAGGTCCCTTTTGCACGGCGGCTGGATTAACCTGTGCGGCCGTTTGCCGGCTGGCGTGATTGCATGGCACTGAGACTACAAACGCATTTTATGTTGAATGGAACAAGTGTGTAAATGAGTGAAATTTGAAGACAATGTGAGCATGGCTATTCATTATAAAGCAGGCAATAGACTTGTAGAAGATGCGTGAATGCAGTGTAGAGATGGGGGATGATGCTCCATGCATCTCTCCTTTGGGCAGCCTAGGTGAGAACGGCCTCTTGTCCTGTAGCATCCATGCTCTCAATTATCACCGTGGCAAGTTCTGCTTACAACCATTAGCAGCTTCGGGAATACCAGACGTATCTGGAAAATCTGCGTACAAGGACCGACTTTGTGTATGACTCTGATAGGGTCTACCTGGAAGATGTATGCACCTATAGTACCTACGTACGTATCAATAAATCCGACCCTACCATAAAACTACTAAAACCGCATTGTTGTATGGTGTAGACTCCAGGATCGTTTTACTATGGCTAAAAATCGATGCCTGTGAAAGGCTGCATATAGGATGCTATGGCATTCAACTGCTTTTTGTGCAACTCAATGTTCCATATAGAAGGCGAGGTGTGGTTGACTATAGTAGAACAGCGGGAACTTTGGCCCTCCATTTCGAAGGGCCCTACAAGGCATAGAACATGAAAAATAGACACAAAGAGTTGGTCATCACCTATCAAGACATTTTATGTGCCTTAATGGTTGGTTTATTACCAATTGATGCCGGAATATGGTCCGTAATGTCCAAAGCATCCTTCTCCGGGCGGCCTCTCATAGCCCCACGTGATTTAAGACGCCGTTGCTGTGAATTTATGGAGATGCCTTCGCTACTAACCTGCAACCACAACAACACTCTTCAACTTTGTAATATCCCAAGTCAGCACTTGGGCTCGATCATTGTTCTTTTTTGCTTAAAAGAAGAGCACAGAGCACAGATATTACGAGAATTATAAAGATCATTTAGATTGTGAGGAGTTGATGGAAGTCCCACGGGATACGCATCATCGCTATGCCTCCTCGGCTTTATCACACCAAATCCAAAACTGGCTGTGTTCGCTGTAGAGCTCGTCGCGTCAAGGTAACGTAACTTCATACTTCTTTAGTTTATTTTTGACTTTAATATAAAAATAGCTGACCCATATTCTTGCATAAATACAGTGCGATGAGGCCAAACCAAAGTGTGTTCGTACATACCCCAATTCAGTTTTATACGCGTACATTCTACATGTGTTATAGGCTCTAACAATGAAGCCCAGGGTTGCTGTGTTCGCCATGAAGTAGAGTGTTTTTACGACAGAACAGACCGCTGCAAGTCTTTGAGGCCAGATGTCACCCATGTGCTCGATTCAGTATTACACCAAGCAGGGACGGCAGCGGGCCAAGCCGCTGCCCACGACGGCGTACACACTGAGGAGTTGATGCCTCTCATATCGACAGAAAGCCGCGATCGCCGCTATCTCGAACTTCGACTGCTTCACTTGTGGACCACCGAGGTCTGTCAAACGCTCCCAGGGTGCTACGATCCTCAAAATCTCAAAATTTGGTCTCGTGATGTCCCTAAGATTGCCCTTGACTATGAGCCGTTGCTCACTGGCATCTTTTCCATCTCTCTCTTGTACATGGTCTTTAGCAACTCTCAGGTCGGCATTCCAGAGGCCGAGCTTTTTGCATACAGAGCAAGATATTTTGAGGCGACCGTGCGGCACCATCGCAAGGCGCTTGGCTCAATGGATCACCGAACTGCTAATGCGGCCGGCTTTACATCCATTATTCTCATTTTTGATGCTTTCGCTAGCCTCAGAGAACGCTGGATGCAGCCGATTCATTCCAACATGCCGTATAAGCCACCAACGGCATGGCTGCAGATGTGTAGAGGAGTCAGAAATGTTGTTGCGCTCGGGCTAGACATGATCGGCGAAGACTCTGATTCATCTCTTAGTATCATAGCCAGGGGGGCTTCTCTCTTCGTTGATCTGGATAGCATCGATTCGGACGCGAATCGTGCGAAATTTGCTTACCTACTGCCTGCAAATGCCGATGCGTCTCTAGATGGCGCTGACTATGAGGCATACACAACCGCGGTTGCGTACATAGGGTCCGTCGCGGCAGCAAAGGAAGCTGGAGAAGAGCATCCGAAGATATCTCGAAGACTTGCGATTTTCCCCACCATTTTGCACGACCGTTTCCTCACTCTGCTCGATGTGCCGAGCCCACGTGCCATGGTTATCCTCGCGCACTATTTTGCTTTGCTATATACTCTCGACGGGCTGTGGTGGGTGGGTAACTGTCCAGAAAAGGAGATTGAGGCCATCAAGGCCAATCTTGGTAGCGAATGGCTTGGTTTGATGGAGTGGCCGCTGCAAATACTCCGCGATCGTGGGCAAACATCAGCTGGAGGGGACGATGAGAAGTGATGTCTTTCCTGGACAAAACATTTTGCAGCATTTAATCTGGTTTGGAATATAAGAGAAGAAGGGAATCAATGTTTAGTGTATATAATATGAATCAACAAGAAAGAATTATTATTGTTGCCTTGTCCTTTAGATGGCTTCAGATCGGGCTGGTCAACATCTACACTTAGGTGCTCAGAGCTGGATAATCGAGCACGGGCTGCGTTACATATATGCATATGATGGATCAACAAGAGAACTAAGGCCATCTCTTCTGTACTATTCAACTTCTCTATAAAACCCTTCAATTCAACTTATTCACTTCTTCTCGCACCGCCACTCCTCCTGACCCTAGGTAGTTGCAGTTGACGGTTAGCTCGTTCTTCGGTCTCGTTCCTCGGTATCGTTTAGGGTCCACTTTTCAGATGACTGCTGCAGATTGGTTGCGTTGCAGGACGCGCCATTCTTCTTGTAAAGGAGCTTTTGAAGAGACCCTGATTCTTACCTGCATTATAAAATTTATAAACGATGGAAATAGCGTCAGTTGAGCGACTGGAGGCCTCGAGAGACGAGGGGACATATAAGGGCTTGAACGCTGGATGGTTGATGTTGCCGCCTTGCTCTTACATCTCACTGTCTCTTACAGCCGTAAACAAATTACTGCTTGCGCAAAATATCGCTAGACTTACACAACGTGAGTTTCCATTTACTTTTCCCCATATCATTTCAGTGAATCCCTACCGATTTCTAACCACTAGTTTATTAGTTTTTGTGCCCATTTTTAATCGCATTAATTACGATTGTCTCTCTGGAAGAAACGAGCTGTCTAATCCTTTAGCGACGAGGGACGGTAGAAGCCAACATACAGTATTCGAATCATAGTCCAATTTCGACCGAAATCGACATCACTATATCCTTGTCAAGTACTCGAAGACGATCAGACGGAAAGAGCCCAAGTCACGCACAATGACTGCGACATCAACTGCCGAGCTGGCCATCTATGCTGCTCTTAGCATTCCGAACATATATATCCTGTTCAAACATGGCCGCACTGGATTGCTTGGATGGGCTTACCTTCTCATATTCTGTACGCTCCGAATCGTAGGAGGTGCTCTGGATCTGTCTGGCAGTACCACGGCAGGCATTATATCAAGCATTGGCCTGTCTCCTCTTCTTCTTGCTGCATCCGGCATTCTCAAAGAAGCGTAATGTGCCATTTCCACGACAATCATGCGTGTATACTAATGGATATGAATAGGAGGACTTATTACTGCGACCTTTTGGACAAGAAGGTGGAATGGACTGTTGTGCTGTTGTTTCACGGCATTACGACTACTGGTGTTGCTATTCTAGCTATTGGCGTGTCGAATCTGGATTCTAGCAACGTCAAACCCTCAGATTTTTCCACGGACGATTCTTTGGTAAAAGCTGGTATAGCTCTTTTGACTCTCTCCTGGGCGATTGTTGCCATTGTATCAGTATGGACACTCGCTTGTCCAGCAAAATCTCAAAAGCCAAAGTCTTCTATTGTTGCAGGAACCAGGGTAAGTGTCCCTCATGAGTGTATATGCAAATATCCTAGTTGACTAAATCAGCGATAGCTTCTCTGGTCTGTTCTCATATCGGATGTTTTCAGTGGCATTCGGGTCATTTACACCCTCGTTGCGCTGGTCACACAAGACGAGACTCTGAACCCTGTTACAGGCTCTCTCACAATCCGGGTCCTCTTATCGTTGATACCGGAATTAGTTTGCGTACTGGCTTTCCTAACAGCTGGACTTGCCACACGAAATGCCGCTCGAGATTCCTCAAAGGCAAACAAGGCCGCAGGTAGGAGGGATCGTACCAGCGTAGAGATGTAAAGAGACTGACTTCAGCGTCATCTTAGCCTATATTGAATTATTGAATACTCGATAAATTATTATTTTTTTAAACCGTTGAATCGCAATGAGTTACAATGATCCAATTCATTGATGATATGTGCAAATTAGGCATCACGGTACAAATTTGCATCATTTGACATGGCGATGCCTATATCTCTTGATCATGTTGCACATCTGTCTTACCTGTATTTAACATACTATACATGATTGGATGCATTATATTGTGCCAGTTGCCTGTTGGCGTTTCCTTGCTAGGCATTCAGAAGACCAGGGTACGGTAGTAAATTCTTAGCAAATCACAGAAACTAATATGAACCAATATGAACGACACATCACAAACTGCTCATCGTCTAGGCAGGCTATTGTGAAACATTGATATCACTGTCACCCAATTGTGCCAGTGTACGACGTTGCTCGCAGGGATCCTTCAGCCGCAGTCTTAGACAGGTTTCACCCCAGGCAGCCACCGGTCACAAACTGAAGGCAGCTCCAGGATTTGGGGACTGGAGCCTTCTGAGACATGCATGGCGCCAAAAGATTCAATCTCGGTATAAGGTGATAGATGAAGCTAAAACCATGTCATCGGCTCTCCCTTCACGTAGCACTAAGTCGCTTGCTAACACGACTCCGTAATGGATAATCCTAATTCTTGTTAAGGGAATTCTTGAGCGGCCGATATCATGTTTGCCGTCTTTTCAAGGGTCGCATGCCGCTTTTAGTGATCCTTACCGCTGTCACTCGTTTGTTGGGTCTAGTTTCTGCTATTGCCACCAGCCTTTGTGGTATTTAAGGTGCATAGTATTCCAGGTTGGTGTTTACTCGACCAAGCTTGCTCGGGTAGCTTCTCAATCGCCTTTGGCCGTTATTAAACGACACAATGTTTTCTCTTGCCTATTCACTGGGCGGAATTGGGTCCATAGCTCTATCCGGACTCTACGCAATTTTCAGGCGTCGGCCATCCAAGGAACCGGTACTTCAGAACGACGACGTCGCCGCGGTTATCGAGAGATTCCCGAACGATGCCATATTCACCAGACTCCTCCGAATGTCCATTGAGAGGCCGGATTTGCAATTTCATGATGACTACGGTGTGGATGCTAATTATGATGATTTAATTCGTGACATCATACACGTTCGTCGGATACTCCAAAAGCAGCTTCCGGCGTCTTCATTCGACGAGAATGGCCTTCTTCGCAAAGATGCTTCATCTATAGCTTTTCTCGCCTTTAGCGGATACAACTTTATAATCAGCTTTTTGGCTATTATTGCTCTGGGAGGCGTGTGCATACCTCTATGTAAGTCAACGAGACATGGAAAAGTTGTTAGTGGTTACTAAACGGATGGACTAGCCACCGGATGCAGTGCCGAAGAAGCAAGTTTCTTCTTGAAGAAGACCAAGGCAACATGCATTCTCGCAGAGTCAAACACTCTTGACATGGCCGTCAATTTTAGAGACCATGCACAAAGTCAGAATGGCCAAACGTTGAACTTGATACAATTATCAAGAGCACGGCCTGAGTCGAATACGAAGCCAATTGCCTGGGAAATTGACAAAGAGTTGACATTTTCACCAACCAGTGGCTGTCTTGTTCTCTTCACTTCTGGTACAACTGGATTGCCAAAAGGCGTTTTTCTCCCGCGTCAAATGTTCCACTTCACAGAAGCTCCTCCACCTCAGGAAGTTGTCTATCTCGCGTCTTGTCCTGTCCACTGGGTAGGAGGCACGGGGCTCATAGACAGCGTGCTCAATGGCGAAAACCTGCATATGATGAAAGCCGAATCTGAGCCAGCAGACTTTTGGGAAATCCTACGAGGAGGTAAAATTACGGACATGAGCGTGTCGCCGACGCTGCTGAGAAGACTGGTCGAGTATTACCACGATAGCATCCAGCATCTTCCTTCCGAGGATCGCGAGGCGTATGTCAATGGATGTCGAAGCCTAAAGTCTGTGTTCACAAGCGGTTCTATGCTTAATCCTTCTACTGCACAACTCTTTACAGATTTGGCTGGTGCAGTGCTCAGGAATGGATACGGGATAACGGAGATGGGTGGAGGTGTTATGGCGACTCCAGAGGGCTCAGCTATTTCCGAGGTGTGTATTTTGGCTTGGATATCCTTGCCATGTGTCTGTTTTAACCGTTATGCAGGGTTACGTTGGAGGACCTTTTCAGGGCGTCACGGTGAAACTTTCTGAAGGAGACCATGGAGAGATTCTGGTTAAGAGTCCTACCATGTTCATTGGGTGAGTACATTTTAGCATGCTCCGAATATTTTTGAGGAGCAGTTTCTTACTCTTATTTGCAGATATTTCGACGATGAAAAGGCAACCAGTGCTTGTTTCGGAGACGACGGTTTCTACAAAACGGGAGATCGTGCTCACCGCATTGGCGAGGATTACTATTTTGACGGCAGGATGTCATGCGACTGTTTGTTCTCCACCTCATTTCAAGGAGCTTACTAGAGCCTACTTAACTAACAATGAACTTTTAGGGCTGCGTTTTCACGAGTACACAATATCTGTCCTGGAGCTTGAGCAGCGTCTGGTAGACCTTCCATATATATGTGAAGCTCACGTTCTTCCAGTGCGAGATCACCATGCTGGTGGATTAGCCGCTGCGCTTGTTCGACTTTGCAAGAAGGATGCCGGCGACAAAGCACAAAACGTCACCCTTCGGACTATTCGGGAAGATCTCGCTAGCGTTGGAGTTGTTTCCTACAAACTACCAACGTTGCTTCGGATCATCCCAGATGGAGAGCAGGTCCCACATACAGCCTCTGGAAAGGCGCAGAAAAAGGAAGCCCTGCGAAAATACTTTGACATAGTTAGCCATATGCCGGATGGGTATGAACGCGAAGGCGTGGAATTTTGGGGAAATAAGCTGGATTTGGCTACTTCAGCGCGATTATTTGACTGGGGGGGCTTGTAGATATTTTACAAAGGGAAAAGAGGTTTTTTTTTTTTTTACACAGATGGGATGTATCCTAGTGTTAGATCTTGGGATGCTAAAGGTCAGAGATGTATGGATTCTTTTACATGACTGTGGTTGAGTGCACTCATACAAAAACTGGTTACACCCAAGCAATGACTACATCCAGTATTCACTAAGGAGTATGAAGCCGATCTTGAAGTAAGACGTGGCAAAAGACGTGGTGAAAAAGCATTATTAGTATACCACCCTTATCTAATGTCAATAATTCATATGCCAGGCGTTAGCTGGGACCTGAATACATATTCTCCAGGGCTCTTGATATAGTTTCACTGACGTATTTTCGCTCATCTGACCTCTTCATCTCCTCATCTCCATCCGAGGTCTTAAATGGTAAAATCTTCCATGGAGCTATACAATGATAACCATTGTCGACCGCACTCCTCGCCATCTTCGCAAAAACAGCAGACATCCCCTCGACTGTGTTCAAATACGCGACTTCGCGGATCACCACATCGCTATGTCTTGAAAAATCCAAAATCCTCCCGGCAATAGCTGCCCCAATCATAGTTGCATATGACGTCCCCGATAGTGGTTTATCTACCCGTGGGATGACTACATTCTCTCCGAAGACTGCAAAGCTATATCGCGCAGCTGGAGAAGCCGACGGGTTGAATAGTGGGGAGCCGCGAGCATTGGCGTCAGTCGAGAACATGCAAAGCAGTTTATGATGTACATAAAGCTTGCCTGGAAAAGCTATCTCCTCCAGATTACCGTAGTTCGACGCCGCAGCAAAAATAAGCACAGATTCTTTGCTCGCCTCATCGATCGCGCGTGTCATGTCAGCGTTTGGTAGGCTAAATCCGGACGCTATGACGATTATATCGACCTTCCAGACATCCTTTGCGTGGTAAATTGCCTGTCGGGTCAACGTCATCGTACTTGATGAAAGAATAGGGAGGGCTCATACCTCTGTCATTAGTTTGGGTGTATTTGGACGTGCCTGGGAATCTTTGAAGACCCTGCCTATATAGACCTCTGCTTTGTTATAAACATTCTGTATCAACTTCACTGCGTTGGTTCCATGACCTGTCAAGTCCCGGCAGTTATCGTCCTCCTGGTCAACAAAGTCTTTATAACCTTTGATCAATTCAGCATGATCTTCGTTCACACCAGTGTCGAGTACAGCAATCTTCGTCGGTCTGTAAGTGGCACCCTGTACCTGAGGCTTGCCACGAAGAGCAAATGTGAATGCATCAAGGCGCTTGAACCAGCCCTCAGATGAGGCGTTCGAACTACTTTGGATCTCCCGTCAGGCTGTCTTCCGAAACCGTTAGCTGGGTTGAACTCACCTGCCCGACATTACGCTGCCGACCAATGGCGATGGGGATGGGGTTCGTTGATATCTGCAGCTGTCAACAATTGGTAGCCCGATGAAGATCAAGAATACGTACGGCGCTTCATGGCAAAATGACTGAGCATGGCTCCGGGAGGCTAGGCTCGGCATCGTCGAGAAATCTGACGTTCTAATGTCTCTAAGCATAGGTGCTAGGACGGGCTGTTCCGATAACAGGCGCATCCGTTTACTTTCGGTGTTCTCATGGTCTATGCTATGCTTTTGAGGAAGAACCAAAGGGGGTAGACTTGGCATACCGCCCGAGATATTAATCTCAATTGCGCGAATGACGGATTCATCCGGGTCCTCCCAAGCTCTTTGATAGAGCTCTTGGATTGGGTGGACAATGCGTTTTTCGAGTACATCACGGATTCCGTTTGTGTTATCTTGATACGGGGTAAAGTCGTCTGGAGTCAGGCAAGCCCCTATTACATCCTTGAATGCGCCGAAAGTCTCCATCTGGTCCCACAGTTCGGTTTTGTTGAACGCTTCCAAAGCTGCGACATGGTCTGCGTTTACGGTGGGCTGTCCATCCGGCTGTAGACACTCTGGCAACCAGTAGTCTTCGATACTGATTCCAAGCTCGATCTCAATGAGCATGATGCCGAGAGCGAGAATCTTGGGAAACGGATGCGACCTATAGAAGTCATCGTCGTCATCCTTCGTGGGCTCAAATTCATCAAAACGGGTGGAGAGAAATGGCTTGTTGATTGATATGACCTTGGGCATAGTTGGTTGTCTTTCGACCATGAAATGAACAACGTCTTTAGTCCACTTTCGACGCATCCAGTCGGAGTCGTAGAACTGCCAAACTGCCCTCGCCAGAAAGTATGACAACAGGAGTTTCATTTTCCTGGAAATTTTGGCGATTTTCAACAACGTAGCGAGAGAGACGCTGGATACCTGGAGGAGAAAGTCCCTGGGGAAGATGCCATTTCCCTTCAACACTAATCCCTCCTCTGATACATCCAACTTCATTTGCGTCAATTTCCGTGTGGAGATTAACTTGCAGAATGTACCCATTGAGATCAATTTGCCAAAGGAGGTACCGCACGAGCCAAGTTGGTCTGTCTCGAACCTGACTTCTCTAGGGCGACAGTATGAGCATCAACCCAGCATTCTCGCTACGGAAAGATTGACGATGAACCTTACCTCTTCCGAAATACGCAAACCTGGGCATCCTGCCACTGACATGAACCGTCATTGCCATGCTGGTGTGGATGATCTAGGAAAAATAATCTGAAACTCGCACTGTCGTGTCTCCTCTCCGATGCACCACGACAGTTCAAGAGAAGGTTCGTCGTGATGTCTGCTCTACTCGCTTGACCGGGGCACCGACAATGAGAAGCAAGTGCAGAGTATAGCGCTTGTATATATGCCCGATCATCTCCCTCGTCTGAGATTTTATGTGGACCCTGTAGTTCGGACAGTTCCGGGCCCGGAGCAGTCTTCTTGACTTCACCAAACTCTTTCAAGATCGTTATCAGTTCGACGCGGGTCTTCGCCTGAGAATCGGCAGTCAAGCTCCTGATAAAATTCTCTGCGAATTTATTATCCGCCAAGATCTCAGCAAGGTTGGGATATTGTCTTGAATTCGAAAGCTCGACGCGACCGCTTGGAGGACCTGTTGAGGCTGTGATCTACAGATGCTTGAGGTCAGCAGAGCACTCTGCCAACCACATGATGGAGTGCAGAATAACGACAACATGCTGGAACCAAAAGGTAGTCCTCACCTGGCAAAGCCTGTCCATGCGTCCAAGGAGCTCCAGCAATCGGTGCTCTCCAACAGGACTACAGAGCGTATCTCCGGGGTCTTCAAAGCAATTCTGTATGTGGACGAGCTCGGCAGTGAGCATGCTATAAAATGCCTTTCTGCATGACTCTTTGGAGATTATTCGTGTA
This sequence comes from Trichoderma camerunense, assembly GCF_050948025.1. NCBI lineage: Eukaryota > Fungi > Ascomycota > Sordariomycetes > Hypocreales > Hypocreaceae > Trichoderma > Trichoderma camerunense. The sequence goes on from NW_028145366.1 coordinate 1,874,096, forward strand.
GTCTCCTGTAATCGCTGGGCCACATCAAATGCGAAGGATGCCCAGGATCCCACCTCTAGGGTCGACATTGCGGTCGCAACTTCATTGCAAGCCTAGGAGCAGTATGTTGAACCAATCCGCCAGCTTTGGCTGGACTGCAATTGAGATTTGAGGGATGTAGAGTGAGGATGGCTGTAAAGTTGTCGGATCACCATATTTCAGTGGAGAGTTGTTAGGGATGAGAGAGCTGGTCTTGTTCCCCGCTCAGCCTTCTGCGTGTGACCCTTTGGTTATCCGCCCTGGCATAGGCCCAATCCTTACGACTATACAACTACCTCACCATTGGTCCGCTAAACGCCGGGCTGAAATACCTATGCGCATTTCCCCTCGCGTTGGGACACTCCTGCAAGCATCTACAGTACTGGCTATTCCTGTTCGCAAGATATTGGCCTGAAGTGCGAGTCAAGTTGGGAGGGCCGAGTCAGTCCTTCTGATACCTGGCGTAGATGTCCAACAACTCGCTATCTCAGTGTCATCGTGAATCTACAGTGTCCGCAGAACGAAGATGGCATCAAGCATCAGCACCCGGACTGTAGCTTGCCAAAGGCTGTTTGCCCGGTGCCTATCTATTCACGTCTTCAATGAGCTCGACTGGTTTGAAAATCGTCAAGGAGAGTTTGGCCTCTGGGAATCTGGTCTGAGGGCTGCAGATGTTGGGAGAGCATCCCTGGATCATCGTGTGCGAGATCGACCGGACGTTCGCGAATTGATTTGTGACCTCTTAGACGGCTTATCCGAAGCACTTGAAGATTGTTTACGCACTTGTATGCTTGCACATCAGAGCCTCGATATGAATGGTGTCTCACTAGTTATAGCCGAGTCGAAGCCGTTACGTTCTCCGACGGCCGCCACAGCGGCCTATTCGAAGACGCCTAGCAAAACCGACGGTTCTGACGTCTCTGCCCAAGCGAATAAGTCAGATTTAATACCTGGCGTTGAACAGACCAATGATGGCTTTTCAGAGCAAGCATTCAACATCAAAACCATTCTTGGTCAACTCACGAGAATATCCACAGCGATCCGACGGTCAGGAGCTAAGTTTCGGCATGAAAAAGCAGATATGGCATTGCAAGAGCAAAACTTTGAAGAATTCAAGGCGCATCTGACATTTATCATTCTGATGCCTGCCATTGAAAATTATTCTCATGGGTCCAGTGATGGCGATGCCATTCGACTTCGTATTTCCGATCAGGGGCGGCTGACTACTGTCCAGAAAAGATTAATACAGGCAAATATCATTAGAAGAAACAGAATCATCTTCGCTACCCGATCAATGAAGCAAATCAAGAATCAGGACCCACAGCAAAACAAGCTGCCAGAGATAGCCGAGCTACCATTTCTCAATCCTGAATCCACTGAATACTTTAAAATAATGCAAAGACAACTAATAGCCGACGGGCTACATCCGCTGCCCGCATTGCCATCGAGCATTATAACTTCTTCTATAGCCCAAAGCAGCACAGAAATTGGCTCTGAATTCGGTTTGCAAGCTGTGCCACACAAGAAGAACACGCCTTCCACTATGACCAGAATTACACAGACTGGTGACCATCAAGACTATCCGACTTGTCCTGTCCCTGTCTCTGATGAAGTCTTACAATGTCCGTATTGTGCCGACCTGCTGCCCGTAGAATATGCAAAAAATAAATCCAGATGGAAGTAAGGCATAGCTTCGAAACATGAGATGCAAACAGAAAAGCTGACAGATACCTCTAGGGGACACGTCGCTCAAGACATACTTCCATACATGTGTATTTTTGAGGACTGCGAGACCCCCAAAAACATGTACCTGACATCCGACGAGCTCGTAAAGCATATGCGCAGCCATCACAGCGTTCCTCGGTGGATATGCAGTTACTGCTCTTCAAAATCAGAGGGCCATCAGCAATTTGTCTTCGAGAGCCCAGCGGAATGGGAGTCTCATATGCAACAGGCTCATATCGCTGCTTTTACCCCAGCTCAACTTCCTGCTCTTAGTAGAGTAAGTCGGAGGAATATGCTTGATACTCTTTCCTGTCCTCTCTGTGCCTATACCGCAGGCATCTCCCGGCCTACTCTTGACGACCACATCGTTCAGCATCTGCATGAGTTCGCCCTGAGGTGTCTGCCTTGGGTCACCAATGGCAGCGATGGAGAGTCTATTAATGCGAGTTCGTCACATGGCAGTCGCTTGAGTGCCTTTGTCGGGCAAGATTTCGATGATGGGAAACTTGAGTTTTATAACTTATCAGGAGTGGAATGTCTCACAGATTTACTTAATAACGTGATGGAAATCATAAGGCACCTCAAAGCCTCAAATTCGCCGGCTTCTGTCCGAATTTCTGGCCTTTTTGCACAAGCTGGATTATGGGACCGAACTGAATCTGCCATCCAGAATTCCCAAAAGGACTCCAGTCAGGTCGAACTCTCTCGCGATCTAACAGAAGATTTCTGGGGAAACTATATCTTGAGAATAGGACAAATACTTCGTCAGCTTTCTTCGATTGATAATACCATGTTGGACGACATGGAGGTGGCGCAAGAGGCGAAGGAGACCTTGGAGTGGGAGCTTGACGACCTTGATGCTATGTTACTTCGGGGGCAGCAAGGCAAGCATAACTTGATTATTATCTCATGTGTAGCTACCATATCGCGGAAGCGCTTACAATTATGTCATGTGTAGCTACCATATTGCGGAAGCGCTTACAGACTGCAGAATCAACAACCCCTAGTTATCATAAGAAAGATATCGTTTGCTTTGGCATGGTTAGTAATCGCACTGCTGAATTATTACGCAGAAAAGCTAAGGTTTGCAGGTCACCGGAATCACTGGCAAATGTTCGACAGCCTCATTTGCTTCTAAGTTTCCTGTCCGACTCGAATCTGCTATATCCTTTGTAGGAATAGAGGACTCAGGATGTAGAGGGATTGTGTCCAATGAATTCACAATAGTCACAGGTGCTCTCTTAGATGATTCTTCTCTAGAACTTCAAGTCAACTGTACCGTTGAGGCGCAAATCGAAGAGTATGAAAACAGCAGTAACTCTGCCGGAGTCAGGGACTTACCCTCGCCTTGCGTCTTGGAGATCATTATCTATGGGCCATTCGACGCCTTTGAGGAAGTTGGCAGCTACTTTAAGATACAGGATCTTTGTTTACAGGATCCAGCCGATAACGTTCGAATTCTGGGATATTGCAACCCACATAAAGTTTCTTCAATGGATTCGAATATCAAACGACTCACATCTGAATTCAGAAAGTCAACGCCTAATGCAAATCAGACTCAACCTCCAGATATATCAGAACCGCAGCAGACTCTCTCGGATGTGTCTAATGTGATAGCAGGGCTACCGAGTCAGCCGCGAGGACGTCTGTGGTCACATGTGACAACACCTCTTTTCAGGCAGACGTTAACGACCTCGCTCGAGGGGCTTCATCAAATGATTCCTCTCCATGATTCGCGCGATTTCAATTCCACTACTCTCCGAGATGTACATAACATAGCAATAGAGATTGAGCGTCACCTTTCTACGAGAGGGTTGCTTCGAAATATGCGTCGACTTCTACCCCTTTTTGAGGGGCTAGAGCACTTGTCTAAGATACTAGACCGTCCTTGCAATGGCACCCCCTTCTTGCCGTGGCTATGGGCACCTATTGGTCTTATCTTACGGATCACATCAAAGTACATAGAAGCTTTCGAAAAAGTCCTCGAGGCATACAGCAAAATGGCTTCGCGGCTCCAACCGCTTGCGGTTATAAGTAACGCCTTAAAAGTTGACTTAGATTGCCAAGAGTTTATATCGATTGTGTATGCCGATATCCTTGAAATTCACGAAGAAATGTACAAGATGTTTAGAGGAATAGGTAAGTATTCCGCAGCTTTTATAACGAATATCGCCTTACACCTTTTAGCTTGGAAAGAGCGATTTTTCATATCTTGGCACAGCTTTCAGAAACGCTTTGACACCATCACCGGAGATATAACAAATCAAATTGACTTACTTAACAAGCGAATGGTAGTTGAAACCAAAGAAGTGCGACAGGATCTTGATGAAGCAAAATTTGCGACTGTGAGCGGCTCTGACGAGCAACAGAGCGCCGAGTTGCACCAAAGTATTATGTCTTGGCTGGCGATGATTGGACTACCAAAAATGAGAATTATTGGCTCGATATCCGCAGAAGGAGAAAAGTATTCCGGAACATCCAGTTGAGTGCTTAAGAACGCTAAAATGATGGCCGGACTCTAGCCAAAGCCAGATGCTTCGCTTCTCTAGTTACAGGGTGTGCCACGAACTGGTAGGAGCGTTATTAGCAAATCTTGTAAGTTTGTAAAACGCATCATATATCATTTTCTGCGACGTCTCATTCACTAAACCAGAAATTTTTGAAGGATGTGGCCCGTACAGACAGAATATGGAGGAAATGTCGTAATGGATACAATGAACAACCTATATGCTTAGAAATAAACTGTTGGTGATGAGAGAACCGGGAAGAACGATAGGTACAAACTCGTATGAGTGACTGGAGTGTGTGGAAATTATGTGATTGACAATTTATAAGTAATAACTTTGTTCACGCATGAAGTAATTTGTCATGTAAGGAGTAGAGATCAATTCCTATAACTTACATGTCATGTATCAACAGGTAGTTTTCTAAGACATTCTCATTCCCAGCAACACACTAACAAGCCTACAAGTATTCTTCCCACTCAGTCTCTTTAGTCACAATCGACAGCTAGTCAAGAATAACTCCTGAAAGAAATCATACTAGATCCTAATTGTTCTATTCTCTTAGCTTGCCGCCCTATTAGTCGGTGGTATTCTCTTGCGGGTGCTTCATAGCGTTTCTCCGCTGTCTGCTCCAACCACGAAGACATCATCGGCCATCTCAAAGTTGGCTTCTGTGGCGCTTTCTAGACCTTCGTCTTGAAGAGCATCAATGATATCCTGAGCGCTCTCTTCACCTCCGTCCAGACCGAATGTCGCGCCCTTACTCAATGTCTCGTGTGACCAACGCCGGTCGATGAGCCCCTTTGTAATCTTAGCTAGGCGAACTGCCCATACGAAGTCGGTGGTTTTTTGCCCAGTGGATGAGATCTCCGTCTCACTGGAGCCGCTTAATTTGAACCCCACCTTGGCAATGGTCGGGATCTCACTAGATGAGGCTGATATTAGGGAAAAGCATGTCCGGGTTCTGGGAGGTGGATAGAGAGAGAGAGTGTGTGTGCGTGAGTGACTGACAGAACAGAAGAGTCACCTACGTGCTTGGAATACCATAAGCATCTCGTGTTCGAGAGGCAAAAGATGTTTTCTTTGCGCCTCGGGCCACAATGATGCCAGTAATCATGAACAAAGTTGAGCTGGAGAAGGAGGGGCGCCTTTCGCGGTATGAGACAACTTCATCGACTTCGACACTATCTTCGATGTATTCGCTCGTTGGCTGGAAAATAAATGTGTCCAGCGAATCAAACTCCCAATAGTTCTTGGTTGTCTGTTTGAAAGCAGTGCCTGCGTCCAGGCCAATGGTGATGCCGGCTGCGGCAGCGATGGGCATCCCTACGATGCTAGAGACGCCTGCGCCGCCGCTCTCTTTCACTTCCCAGGTGAGGCCCCATGCTTTTGTAGGGTATATCGGCATGTCGGGAGGGATATCGAGAGGACCCTGGCGATTGATGACATTGTCTAGATGCCTGAGATCGGGAATCAAGTGTCCGAGGCATATCGGCCCGCCCCCACTCACTTTGCCAATCCCCGTCCGGGGAAGGACTGGCGGTGGATAATGAGTCTGCTCGAGAATGAACCAGCACTTTGACGCCATTCTTGTGTATCTCGATGGTGCATTGACCTTGGGCTCTCATGAGGCACTCCAAGTATATTTATGCAGTAATCACTGCTCTCAGCCAATAAGAGCCACCACCACCTTCTCTTTGTCCCTCCCTGACAGCCGCATTTTCAACCTATGCAACCCGCCTAACTTTGCGCAGCGAATTAAAGTTGTTTTGTCCAAAGTGGTCCTGGGGTCCCGTACGCATTGTCACACATGCTGTCACACCCAGTCATTCTAGATTAGACTACCTAGATAACTAAATATAAAAGTACAACTAACACATAATAATATCTAATTAATAAATCTACATAAGTACAGCAGGTTTGTAATAGGTCTTTTTGGCAAGATTAGCCTTCTCTTGTAGAGGATAATTTTAAAGCTCTATGTTGGGATCGACAGGGACATGTTTTAGCGCCAGATACATGTACTTACCACATTCCAAATCACCACCTAGGCTGTTTGAAGACTCCAACTGAGTATAGGTGAGTGCCTTCGTAAATTAAACGAAGTGGCAATGACTCTAGAAAGTTAGAATTAAAAAAAAAAAAAAAACACTGTCCAAATCAACATTTGTTGCTCGCGTCTTCAATCATGCGCATCGTGTCGCTCATTCCCGATGCAGCCGTCGACGTCTGTTATAGCCCTCATTGCTCTGTTATTCAACCACATACGACCATAGGCAGTGGAAAATTTGGGGTCCCGTCAAGCAATTTTCTCAAGTGTGATGGCTTGCATTCTTACATCTCAAGACTCCAAATCTGAAGTTGTAGAATTCCGTTTTTGGTGGTTAATGGGTTAACATGTAATTAGTGGCCTGGCGTAGCCTCTGGAGTAGGCGCTGTAAGCCATTAGATCAAGTAATCCATGTCTCCCTCGTAAATAGATTATCCTTAAAGAGATACCATATACAGCAAAATGAACCTGTAACGAACCAGTGACTATAGGTTAGTATAGACTGCAATTCCCAAAGCGTAGACCTGGCTCTTGTCAACGACGGGCGTTATTGGGGTTAGCCGGGTTACCACATGTGCCTTTACACTAAGAACAGATCTGGGGCAGATCGTCTGTACTCTTAGGAGAATATGTCGAGCGGGGTCAATAGCTCAATCACAATCGGGCTGGTTCTCGCCGATGAATATTAGCCTATAATAGAGCAGCGCAGTGGTATGAACGGAACCAAGATGCCGAGGTATATAAGCAGGGACCAATTCAGGCGCCCGCTGAAATTCTATTCTGGTGGATGCAACTTTCAGCTTCTTATATCGCACAATACACTGATCTTCGTCAACAAAGAGCACCGTTTACAGCAACCATCGAAAACGACATCACAATGGCCCCAGCTACATCGCATCATCTGTACCCGCCCTTCCCTGATGGCGTGGTAACTGCCCCCCTGGTCTCCATCTCACTTGTCGAGTTGGAAGCAGATAATGTTGCCGCCTCAGAAGCTCTTTTCAAAGCGTCAAAAGAGTTGGGTTTCTTCTACTTAAAAATGGATGGTTCTTCTCTTGGCGAAAAGATGGTTCTGCTAGCAGAGGAGCTCCATGCTCTCCAAAAGAAGTTTGATGATTTGCCATTCGCAGAAAAGGATCAATTTGCCCGTGAAAAGCTGCATCCTTTCTTCGGCTATCGTCACAGCGAGATAGGTCCCATAAGAGAAGACGGTACGCGTGATCGGAACGAGCTATATAATGTAAGATGCTCAAGTCTATTAGCGTCCTAGAAAATGGCACTGACCGCAATTCAGATGCGCAAAGATGACATTATTGGGAATTGTGAGCCGCTGCCGTGTCCCGATCTGATAAAGCAACACTGGGAGTTGCTTCGCGAGTATGTCTATAGTTGCCGAGCAGTTATCGACCTCTTAATTGTACATCTCGAGAGGCATCTCCAAGTACCTTCTGGCACGATTGCCAGACTCCATCGCATAACTGAGCGGTCTGGTGATCACATTCGATTCAACAAAAGCGGAATCCAGCCATACTCGGAAGAAGCTGCACGTCGGAGTGAGCATACAGACTTTGGATCGCTCACTATCTTGTTCAATTGGTTAGCTGGGCTGCAGATCCGCCTGCTGGACACAGAAGACTGGGTTTACGTTCGGCCCATACCCGGCTCAGCTGTGGTGAATCTCGGCGATGCGCTCGTCAAGTTTACGGCTGGCCTGCTGCGATCAAACATACATCGCGTTGTTCCTCCGTTGCCACCCCAAGATGGCCTAAGCAGACACAGCCTTGTGTACTTTTCACGGCCAGAGGATAGTGTTGTCCTCAGAAGGCTGAAAGGTGGTCTAATCGACAGGCAGCCTGTCAGTGAGACGAATGATCCGGAGATTTCAGCCGAGGAATGGATTGTTCGGCGCTCCGTCGGAGACTTGCAAGGCGTTTATACCCACAAAGGAGGTCTTGAGCCCCGTTCCTTGGTAGTCGTTGAGGGCTCTATTTAGAGATACAGGCGTCAAGGTAGACCCTGAATGGCAGTTGTTATGAGATGCTGGGTGCTTCAGCCCAACTTACATGTACCTAGGTATCGTACATATGTATGCAACAGACCCCAGGTCCGGGTAATTGTGACCCCAACTCGGAATTGTAACTATTGGGTCTAACTATCTGAGCTGGGAAAATGTGTTTCAAATGGGAAGCCCATGCCTATCACAATTACATGCATTTGAATGGGCTTGAATTACTGATTCTCTCTACTCTTTCCCAAGCCGTTTCCTATCTTCCTCTGTTGGAGGTCGAGCAGTGTCAGTTAGGCCGCAAATCTTCCACTCCACTTTCTGCGGCAAGCTTTCATCCCAGACCGCCTTAATAAGAGTAAAGCAATTAGTCCCCAGGTGGGTGAGAGCACCCTTGCGCGTGAACCAGTAGGGTGTCCAAACCATAGCAAGGTCGCGGTCAATCAGCACTGTAGGCTCGCCATCAAGCCCTTCTTCAAGCTCGCCATCCTCGATCGAGTCCCAGGGCATGCGGTTTGCAAAACCGTGCGGAAATTGCTCATGTTCAAAGCCCTTGTTTACCTGTTGCATTTACAGTTGTGAGTATATTATAGTTTCGGGGAGGTGGTCTCGCAATGCCATTACGAAGCGAATCAAGTCCCTACCATAGCTCGAGCGTGGCACGCAGTTCCATATGGGGCAAGAGTAGCCAGAAATTGCTCTCGTCCTGCTGCACCACCCAGCTTTAAGGTCTCGAGAATTCGACCGCATAGGTTGACAACTTCTTGCTTATCGGCATCCGTAGCAGTTGGTGACGAAGATTCCATACCTGAATCTTTAAAATAAAACTATAAAATCTTGGAGAAATATGGCTTGATAAAAACGGTCAGAGCTCAGAAAGGCGCGTGAACAAGTGGTTGTTTCTCACCACTAATAGCGACTGAGAGCAATACGAGTACATGGCTGTTATATATATGCAGAGTTTCCGGCTGGTAAGCACTAATATCCAGTGGAAACAAGGCGGGTTTATCAGTGGAGGATCCTAGTTGGCCATATCATCAGCTACTAACCCCGTGCCCATAAACAACCCAGCAAATTAGTAGCTGGCTGGGTGCTTTTTGGTCTTGCAGCTTCAACACCAAGCTCCTTATCAGTTGACCCATCACTATATCGAGCACATACGACCATAGGTAGTGGAAAATTCGGGGTCTCGTCAAGTTCTTTATCAAGATTTAGAGTCTACCATTATTAGAGCCTTGGATTCTATTTCTAGAACCACACGGTTCCGTTTTCACAAGCAATTCAACCGGCAGGTCAGGCATAAACCTGTTGTCGACTGTTGCATCGTTGCCTACAACAATTGAAGATTGCGCCATACCCCGCTCCCTTTTGTTGGTGATCCAACCAGCCAAATGGATGCACTTGATGCTGCCTCAAGCGTTGGCCCGCTCTGCTTATTTCACCCGCATTAGGTATGGCGGTGAGTCAGTGAAGCCCAAATGATTTGTTTTGTTTCCTTTTTGTTTTCAATTATCGACTAGCCAACATCCAAACCTCCTGCTTGTCGAAGATGTTAGGCCTTTGATCTCCTTTTAGCATATTGAGGCCATCGCCGATTGACCCATGCGACGCAGGAGGGGTTGAGAACTCAACTTTATCGTCTACCAGTATACAAAGTTCCTGAATAATAGAAGGGATGAATGCTGTCAGCAACCTATAACCGATCAAGAAACCATGGCACGCCCAGAGAAGAGGAGGAAGGTGTATAGTGATGATGCTCCTCTAAACCAGGTAGAGATCGATGCGAGGACAACAGAACTCCATTTTAATGGTTAGTCAACATCGAGCGTCTGTCAACTGCGGAGCGAGCTTCTCATAATTGAATGTAGCTCTTGGACTAAACGCTGCCGCTCTGCACAGAGTGGCAGATGCAAGCTTAACGCAACCTAGAGGGGAGAGCCAGTTGCTTAGTAAAGAGCAAAGATACGAACTATTAAACTCATTGCGATTCGATCAAATGGATTCTCGCGGTATGACCATCAAGAGAGCTCACGCCAACACGTGTGAATGGTTGCTCAATAACCCCGAATATCTTGATTGGCTTGATCCTAGCAAGCTTGACAAGCATCATGGTCTTTTGTGGATTAAGGGGAAGCCTGGCGCCGGAAAGTCCACCTTGATGAATTTCGCTTTAAATAATGCTCACAAAACGATGGGGAAAACTTTCATCATCTGCTTCTTCTTTAATGCACGAGGGGATTACCTAGAGAAGTCTGCAGTTGGCATGTACCGATCGATGCTGCTTCAACTTCTGGAACAAGCTCCAGCACTCCAAAACGTCTTCGACTCTTTACAGTGCAACCCCTACCAATGGACCGTTGAGTCGCTAAGATTCCTACTTGGACAAGCTATTCTAAGCCTTGGGAAATCCTCCCTGGCATGCTTTGTAGATGCCTTGGATGAATGTGACGAAGGTCAGATTCGAGATATGCTATCATTTTTTGAACAAATGGGTAGACAGACTACATCAGCCGGTATCAGGTTCCGAATGTGCTTTTCAAGTAGGAATTACCCCTATATCACCCTTACAAACGGACTCACCTTTGTTCTTGAAGAACAAGAAGGACATAACTTGGATATAAACCACTACCTAAACGACAAGTTGAAGGTTCCACAAAATCAGGTTGCCGAAGAGATTTACATTGATCTCCAAAAAAGGGCATCCGGAGTCTTCTTATGGGTTATTCTTGTGGTGGAGATGTTGAATATGGAGCATGATGGTGATCACATCTATAATCTTCGAGAAAAGCTCCGAGACATCCCGGAAGAAGTGCACAAGTTATTCCATGGCATTCTTACGCGCGCTCGCGCTAATAAAGAGCAAGTCCTTTTATGTATCCAGTGGGTACTCTTCTCAAGACAGCCGTTAAAGCCGGAGCAGCTGTACTTTGCCATCCTCTCAGGCGTCGAACCCGAGGCTTTACACGATTGGAGTCCGGATAACATGACGGAATCTACTCTACGGAAGTTCATTATCAACTGCTCTGAAGGGTTAGTCGAAGTCACCAGGTCTAATAAGCCAACAGTCCAGTTTATCCATGAATCAGTAAAAGATTTCCTTCTTAAAGAAAATGGGTTAAAAGAAGTCTGGTCGGATTTCGGAAACAATTTCCAAGCAGAAAGTCACGACAGGCTTAAGCATTGCTGTCTCAAATACATAAGCATGGATGTCTATACTAAGTTGGAGGTTCACAATTCGCTCCCAAAAGCATCGTCCAAGGAAGCTACAGAACTCCGCCAACAAGCAGAAAAAGCATTTCCGTTTCTAAGCTATGCCATAAAGAACATTTTCTACCATGCCAATGCTGCACAAGGCGGCGGAGTCAGCCAGATGAGTTTTTTGACAACCTTCCAGCTCGCCAACTGGATAAAATTAGCCAATCTTCTGGAAAAGCACCAAGTTCGCCGACATACTGAAAATGCCAGTATCTTATATATATTGGCAGAAAATAACATGGGCAATCTCATTCAAAGCCACCCATCTAGGCTATCCTGCTTTGAAGTGGAAAATGAGCGTTATGGGCCACCGTTTTTTGCAGCGCTATTTACCAACAGTGATGAAGCAATGCGGACGTTTTTAAAAATCCAGGCGGAACGCACATCCCTGACGTCTCCAATTCACAACCTTTATGAGCGGTATTGCCAGAGTAGAAACAAACGGCCCAACTTTGGGCCCAGCTTCACCTTCTCAAGACAAAGAGGTGTTCTCTCACATCTCGCAGAGCTTGGCGACCAGACCATGGTCGAGTTTTCCCTTGTCTCTTCGGACAAGGCCAATATAGAATCGGAAGACAAAAACGGCTGGACGCCGCTGTGGTGGGCCGTCAAAAATGGGCACGAAGATGTCATCAAGCTACTGCTCGCAGCTGGAGCCAATATCAACATAAAGGATAAGCATGGTCAAACGCTGCTAGGGTGGGCCACCAGGGATGAGAACAAGGCTATTGCCAAGGTGCTGCTCCAGATGGATAAAACCAATGTCGAGTCGAGAGATTATATTAGCCGGGCACTGATTTTTCATGTCGTCAATAAAGAGCACGAAGCTGTTATCAAACTGCTGCTCACAGCTGGCGCTGATACCAACGCAAAGGACGAGGATGGTCTAACGGCGTTATCATGGGCCGCTCAGATTGGTTACGAGGCCGCCATCCAGTTGCTGCTCGCGGCTGGCGCTGATGTTCATGTCAAAGACAAGAATGGCTGGACACCGTTATGGTGGGCCGCCATGAAAGGTTGCGAGGCTATCATCATCAGAACGCTGCTCACGGCTGGCGCTGATGTCGACGCAAGAGACAAGGACAACCGAACGCCGCTATTATGGGCTGCTAGGATTGGTTACGAGGCCGCCGCCCATCTGTTACTCGCGGCTGGCGCCGATATTAATGCAAAAGACAAGCATGGCTGGACACCGTTATGGTGGGCCACCAGAAAGGACCACCAGGCTATTGTCCAACTACTGCTCCAGACAGATAAAGTTGATCTTGGGTTGAAAGATAAAAATAGCCGAACATTACTTTCATGGGCCGCTGGGGACGGAAACGGGACCATCGTTGGGCTGCTCCTCGAAACGGGTAAAATTGATGCCGACTCAAGGGACGACAGTGGTCGGACGCCGCTATTTTATGCAGTATCCATCGAGGGACACTACATTCTTGAAGACGATCCTCTTGTTGAAGACTTTATCATGCAGCTCGTGATGCTCGAAGAGCTGGGCAGGAAGAGAATGCGAACGGCTAGACAAGAGCAAGGCTACGTGGCCAGACAAGAAGACGACTCTTGTCAAGATACACAGACAACGGAGCAGTTGATCGAGAAGGCCACAGCCAATGCCAATACTTGGCTGCGACGTATTGTCGAGATGCGCACTGTCAAACGTGATTGCGAGACTGTCATTAGATTGCTGCTCATATCTGGCGTTGACGTTGACGCAGCAGATAAAGACCGTCAGACGCCACTATTATTAGCCGCCAGGAATGGGAACGAGGCTATCATTAAGCTGCTTCGAGAAAAGTCACGACATTTTCGAGACGATTAATTTTCCCACTTTTGGAAAATATGCTCCTTCATAGTGTCATAAGAAGTTCAATTTACAATGCCCTCATTCTCGTCAATTATTTGAGTTGATCCCCTCAGGGTAATCCTAGATTCTCCGCCCACGTACATGTAGTCTTGGTGCGATTGCCGCTAGCTACTATTAAAGTTGCAATATGAGTCACTCGGCGAAATAGCAGAGGTCTATACATAGGTAATTATAAGTATCTCACCAGCAAACTGTGACTCGTACCATCAAATCTGCCTTGAAGACAAAACAAAACAAAATGACCGAATCTCACAACTCCGTGAGAAAACAACTTCGAGCGCTTAACGTGCTCAAGGGCAGCCCTACGGATCCCCCAGGGTTCGAATCTTTTCCGGCAACTCCCCACGAGGCATTTGAGCAATGGCTATCGGATGCCATCACCTACGGCGTCGTTGAACCACACGCCATGGTCCTGTCGACTGTCAGCAAGGATAATGCGCCAGACGCCCGGGTGCTGATCCTGAAAGACGTCGACTCTCGCGGATGGCATTTCGCAATCAAGGCCGCGAGCCCCAAGGGCGAACAGATTGCAAACAATTCCCAAGTCGCATTGACATTCTATTGGAAGGAGCAAGCTCGACAGATCCGGCTCCGAGGCAGAGCACAACAGCTTCCAGAAGACGAGTGTGCCAAGGATTTTGCCGACCGGCCACGCGACTCCAAGGTGAGTGCCGTTGCATCCAAGCAGAGCGCCATGCTCGCAGGCAGAGATGAGCTCTTGGAGGCGGTGAAAGAAAAGAAGCGTACGTTTTCTGAAGAGGCCGAAGGGGTAGCAGCATCAGGATGGAAAGTCTACGCCGTGGCGCCCCAAGTGATGGAGTTTTGGCAAGGTTCTCCGGATCGCTTACACCATCGGCTCCGTTATGCACTTGGAGAGGGGGGTCGATGGGAGAAGCAGTTACTATGGCCTTGAAAGCCTGGAGTCCTGGTTATATAGACAACACAAAGTGGGCGGAAAGGAAAAGCCATAACTCGGCCATGGCTTTCAAAATCATAGCAGATGCTGTGAATATAAGTCGCTTCACCATAACTACTGATACATACGACCATAACTAGCGCCCAAATTGCAGCACCAATAGCCCCATGATCTATCACTATAATAATTCAAGAATGACTTAAGGTTATTACATCCGGAGTAACTATCGTAGCTTAACAAGCATTTAAAATCTTAGCCATGTTTTGTGGCATATTTTACTAAATCGCAGGTACCAGCAGCTTTGTACACGTTATAGCACTCTACATGCCATGTTATAGTATGGACTTTAAATATTATATGGCAAATTCTTGTAAACAATGTCATTGTAGGGGCATTTACTACCTCCATCCTCGCCGTCTACTAAAGGATCCAGATGTGTTATGAATTGAGCTAAATGCCTACATTAGACAAACTGCCCTCCAAGGCAACTCGCCCTCTTCAAAAAATTGCGGATAATTTTGATCCATATAATAATGTTGGTCCACTACCAGCGCACCTATTCGGGTTCCTATGTCCCCACTCTGCCATTCAACCACCAAGAGGAATCTCCGGTGAGAAAGTGACGTGCCTCTATAATCTCCAAGAAGTAAACAGCTCCAAGAACGATCATCTAAATGGCCGAGCAGCGTTCTTGGTGTCCACAGTGGTACAGCCATCCTCTTTAGACACAATCTGTGCACCCCAACAGTCCAGTAAGCCCAGTCGTCAGGGTCAGGAATATTTTCCTCTTCTTCCATGACTTCGTCACCAGATTCTTCTATGACTTCATCATCGGAATCTAATCCCAAATATTTCTTTCTTATATTAAACTTAAACATTGATGAGGGGACCTCCCGAGCTTCAAACCGAAAGGCCACCACTTCATCCAGTTGGTAGTCCGCAGCGTCTAATCCGCCATACAGCAAGTGCTGAGCCATCGAAGAGACCTGGCCGTTGTGAAATTCCAATTTGAGATCTCGTAATAGCGGTGACGCCCCCTTGTATGCAAAAAACGGAAATGCTAACCACCTTGCGCTGCCTGCCCAGCCAGCCCACGTCCAAGATGGAAAACACAGTCGACGCCGTGTCGTGGATCTGCCCGAATGATACCAGCACAAAGAAGCAAACAGATACATATCGAAAAGAGGAGCGCCCTCGTCCTCAGGGGAGATCACGATAGGCAAACCGCTAATGTGGAATACCGGGGGCGAGGCTCTCTGCATGAGACGTGCTATGCCGGTAAAGGCGTCGAGAGAATCTGTGTCGAAACTAAGATTCCTGTTAGTGTACAGCATGACGGCAGTAAACCAGTCCGTGTACCGATGTTGGAGACGTAGTTCTGCATTCATAGACATCCTCCTGTTCGGAGGACCAGGAAGAAGATATCTGAAAAGTGAAGGACTTGCTCTGCACTTAGACCAGTCAATTTCTCTCGGCATTGACACGTGCTCGATGCCCCCGGATGCTTCCATCCAGCTGGTGGTATTGCATTCAAAGAACATCTGGTACTCAGTAAAAATTAACCGTCGGCGAGACAAGAGACCCTCCTGAAAAGTCCAGCCCCGTGTCCACCACCGGGACTTTTTCCGTACGTAGCTGACCGGCTCTGGACTGGTAGTCAAGATTGTACAGTTGTCAAGCCGAAGAATGTCTTGCTTAGTACGCGCCCTGTCGCTGACCCCGGGAAGCCCATAGTTTTCATCGTCACCAGCGGCAGCAATGATGGCGACTTGTGCGGCGCGATAGATTTGATCCATAAACTTTATCTGGAGCGCCTTGTCGACAGAATCTTGCTGATTGATGCAATAGCGATCGATCCACAAATAACGGAATCCAAGCTGAGTTGTGACCAGGATGGCATCCTTCACAGTGTTCGAAATGGATGAAGGGAGTCGGCGATTAAGAGATGGCGAGTTGTAGACTACGCCGGCAGAGATATACGTATCGTTCATCCGGCTCTGTGAGCCCCAGACGTAGCTCAAAGTCACCCACTGCATAGTGGAATCCGCCATAACAATTTCTGAATTATGACAGTCAATGAGCCTCATGTTTGGTATTATTGGATGGGCGGAGTTGCACTGTGTGAGTGATTTTCTCGACAGTCATTGATCCATGAGCGAGCCTTGAGGTAGTCGAACCTGCTGGGTATGGGCTGCGGCCGGAACATTCCCTGCTCGACAGACCCAGGCGGAAAACAAACGACATAGCCTACTTCACCGTCTGAATTGCCTCCACGACTGTGATCGCCGTTGCTAGTCCACATGTTTTGCGGTATTGAGAGGAGCAGATGACTATCGCGCGACTCTGGGATCTCTACGCCCAATCCACGGGGAGCCCAGTTGCTGTTCCTGAGATAAGAGAAGGCGTAGAGAGAAAATTTTGTTGACATCCCAGCCTGAGTTGCCGGGTCGGACCAATAATCGTGATACCAGCAGATTGTCGACGAAAGGATCCTACAGAGCGGACATTCCGTATGTAGAGGAGGCACGAAGCGCGAGGCATCTTCATCAAGCAGAACGCCGTCCGTCGCATGATCGTGAAGCGCTTCGGGTGGCACCGCAAGTGCTTTACCAAAGTCGATGCGTTGGCAGGATTCGCATATGAGGGGTATTGGAGCTAGAATAGAATCTTCTGGTGAGGTTGAGGCGAGTACATGTAGTTGGCTCGCCATTGTGTGGCGTAGCTGAAGTTGAAATGCTTTAAAGTCAAATAAATGCTCATATTAATTGAGGCATATAGGTGTATGCATAGAAGTCAATTATAACCAGGCTATCATTTCTGAGAGATCTACTGGACAGAGAAAGGGTGGATTTGGTGCGGATAAGTGCAGTTCGAATATGCAGCCATTCACCAATCATTGCTGAAGCATCCTAAATTTCATCAATTACAAGAAATCTTTATAATCTATTTACTCAGACTCGTGAATGAGTCTCTCTAAAGTATTCTGCCTTGGCTTTCTGCCTTGCCAAATCTTACCTGGATGGTAAGCCACATCTATGATAGACGTGCATTGATGCCTGGTCTTTTGGGCGGCTGTATACATGTACCTACATGTACATGTAACACCACTACGCGAAGGCCTTTTGCTGCCTGTAAGATGATATACATGCCTGAATCGGTTCGGTCGGTGAATAATGAGAATAATGAAACAAGCAGTCTACACGTAGTTACTCAACTCTCTTCCACGTGTACTTCTGAACGCAGCCCAACACGCCAGGACGCGACTCGATGAGCTGCAGCACCGACTCTCCCGTTTTGTTGACAATACCTACCATGGAAATCACAAAGGACTCGCCCGGCTTGAACACGGCATAGCTATATGTGGTGGCAAGTTACGGCTTCGATAGCTTGAGCGACTCTTGGCCACCTAAATCCGATAAGTGGTAACGATATATGTAATGCATATAATCCCTCTTCGAAGGTATTCTTCATCAATTGAGATCACACCAGATATTAAGCAAATAGTGCTTACATCCGTTAATATCGCTGGGGTCAGATTCCTGCAGATCGGGAACCAAGATTGCAATCTAAAGTCCGAATGATGTAGAGCTGCATAACCGACTTGACATTCGCCGGGAACAAGAAGGAATAAATAATACTGCTTCTTTTAGTCATTGAATAAAACAAGGTTAAAGTTGAATCGGCAGTGGCTTATTCGCAAGGATTACACAGTGGCGGCTTCGTATTACTTTCATGGTTACTGTTCTTTGATGACAAATAACGCGCTACGCCTAGCCTATGAGCTCACCCATGGCAGCATTCCCGGGATTGGTGAAACTGCCCATACTCAACGGGCTATGCAAATTGTCATTACTGGACTCTATGTAAGAGAGCATACATTATAAAGAAAGAAAGAGTTCTCACTGTGGGGCCAGTTGCGGCAACGCTGGCCTCTTATCATTAACACCAGGCATCTGCAACACGCAATGGCGTCCGAAGGTGAAAGTGGCAGCTTACGCGACGAGGCTGGCAAGGTCTCTGAATCCATGTCCGGGCGAAATACAACCAGGGGATCACGACGTGGAAATGCTGCCGGGACCTCAAGGTCCCGAGAAATCCATTTTGTGAACATATCACACCCTAGTGATGTTGGCTCCCAGATGACGGACATCCGTCGCTTTGTCATGCGGGGTGGTAACCAACAACGGCGGGCGAGAGAATCAAGACGAGAGAATCCTCCGAGTGTACGCCCCGGATCCGATAACAGCTTTCCCGGCCGGTCATTGCCGCCACTCGGAAGCTTCCCCGTGGCAGGCGACACGCGTATGCTGGAGCTGGTCCGCTTTGGTAAGGTGTATATCTTGCGTCTTCCAAACGTAGCTGCTAACCCCCCCTGTCTTAGCTAACGAAGTAACGGATGTTTATATCCCTTTTCGCGCTACGTGGTTTGAGGTGTCATTAATGGACCCCGGAGCTTTTGAAGTCATCCTCGGCAACAACGCCAATCTATGGGAGAGGCTAAGAACAAATAATATTGTAGCCAAAACTCCAGAAGCCATGAGGCACTATTCACAGTCCATAGTGCAGCTGCGGCAGCGTCTCGATGACGAAACAGCGGTAAAAGGCCAGGGAATAATAGCGAATGTTTTAGGTCATGTTTGTCTCAACGTATGCTTCTCTCCTACTCCGATCAAGAATCTTTAGCTGACGATAGCTAGATGAGACACTGCGACTGGGCAAGTTGGAAAGTTCACATGGATGGATTATGCCTCATCTTAAATACTCGCGGAGGACTCTGTGACTTATCTTACCAAATACTTTTACTGATACTACTGTGAGTACCGGTCGCTCCTAAGGATAGAGTTGCCTTTCTAACTGCAGTGCTACAGCTACGACTTGGTCGGGGGGCTAGTCTTCGACACCAGACCGCGATTGCCTCTATACGCAAGTTTAGGAATCCCAAGCCCAAATGGAGATATCCTATCGACACCTCCGAGGCTAAGAGCCTTGCTCTTGCGATTGGTGCAGAAATCTGACCTAGTCGAGGCAGGAGAAGCCATGATGAAGATGTCACACATGTCCGGAATCATAAAAGAGAAAAGTAGATCCAGCACCTTCTGGAAGAAGGACATTGATGGGCTTCTCATGATTAGCCCGGCTCTACACTTTCTACTATCAATGCCAAGATTACCAGACGATTATATGACCCACACTAACCGTAGCGACCTCGTTGCTAGAGAGTTGGTGCGACTTACATGTCTGACTATCATGTCTGTCTTGAAAGAAAGATTGAGCTTCTTCACTGTTGAGAGAGCTGGATTGCAAGCTCGGCTTGTGCAATTTGTTGCTGCCAACATACGCTACGTGGAACCCGACTTCTTCGACCTCAAAGTCTGGGTATTAATTACCGGTGCGTTGATGGAAGAACGTAGCTTGAGAGACTTGTATATCAAGGAGATAAAGCACACCATGATGATAACAAATACCTCGGTGGGAAATTTAGTTCATATTACTCAGGAGATGGTCTGGATTGATGCTCTAATGTCGTCTTCTGCCAATGAGTTGATACAGGATATCGCTCAAGGAAATTCTTGATAGCATTTATAGCAGATTATAAAAATATATTTAAACACTCAGCGACTCGAATATTAAGAATTAAAAAACCACATGTCTTCTTAAGATCTTCAACAGTTATATAATCTCTGCATACGAGCTTCAAGGTCCAACCAAGACCGGATCGACACCCTGGGGAAGACCAATGGACGACTCATATTGGAAGCGCCACCACTCCACAACCTCACGATTGACAATCCATTTGGAGAACTGCGTAGGTGGCACTGTAGCATCCCGGAAGATATTGCCTTTGGTGTCGTTAATGTCCATCCGAGTGGTGTAAAGCACCGAGCTGTTCGCTAGAGATTGTTGGAACTCAGTGTCCATGATCCACGACATGAAAAGTTTCGAACTTTCCGGCCTAGGCGTCGTCTTGAAAATGGCAGCCGCCTGGGGCCAAGCAAGGCGAGTATCAGTAGGCGCTTTGGCCGCCAGGTTGGTCTGATCTATAATGTTGGTGGTGAAGCTGAGCACTGCGCTGGTATTTCCCGTGGTGAGATATTCCAGTACAGAGCCAGTGCCACGCCTCCACTGTACGCCTTGGTCGGCGACGAGCTTCTCAAACCATTGCCAGCCGTATTTGTTGATGGCCAAGGTGAAGAGATAGTTGATCGCATCGTCATCATTAGGGTAAGCCAGAATTAGCTTATTCTTCCAGCGCGGTTGGAGCAACTCTTCAAAGGTAGAGGGCACATCATTAGCGTGAAGTCTGTCCTTGTTGTATACGAACTGGCCAAATTGATCTATGATCTGTTAGCAGCTAATCACGGATCAGGCCTCCTATGTTTCAAGAACATACAGAATAGGATGGACAGGAATCCACCATTAGGATCCTTAACATCGGGGTAGATGTTATTCCACGAGGCAGGCTTGTAGGGTAAAAGTCTGCCGTCGCGATTCCAGCGGTCAAAGTCATTCAGCTGCTGAAGTATGGCAATGTCGGCTCCATCATGTTGATTTTTTTGATACTGCCGGTCGATGCGGCTATCAATGTACTTGGACAATTCAACCTGCAAATTCAGTTTGATCTTTGGGAATCGGGCGTTGAATGCTTGGATAGTGCCTGCGGCCTGGTCGAGAGCTGTAATGGCGTTAGTTACCAAACTTGGATATAAGATGCAGAATCACAGTACATACAGTCTCCACCCCAGAACACAAGCAATTCGCCAGTCTCTTTCTGAGCAGCTCGATAGATTTCGTCCAGAGAACGAGTGTCGATGGGAGGATTAGCACCGGGATAGGAGTTAAGTGCAGCCCCCAAGGCGATACCGGGAAAGAGCATTGAAATCTTCATGATTGTGGTTGGTGAGTTTAAACGGATATTCAAATGGGTATTCAAATGTATGCTGAAGGTCAGATATAGCAAAAGCGAACAGAATGGAGGAGTCGTCTGCTTTTATAATTCTACATTTGCCAGCAACATGGATCGACAGCCAGACACTAGCTAGTTGGATTCTTCAGCTTACTATGGACTGCTACAGCCAAATCACTGTTTGAGCCTTCCTTCAGCGTATGCTTCAAGATGACAATTTCCGTTGCTGATTGATCTACATCCTCCTGACTTCCCCCTTATCTCCGTATAGCAACGGTAAGTCCATACTTTCAGAGGTAAATCCGACTTTACAGAAGGTCATGTTGAGTATGCTTGATCAGCCTTGTGTTTATCAGATGGAACTAAGAAGCCCAGTAAGCAGGCTAATGCTGTAGCCAAATAAGTCTCGGCTTCGGGGTGGGCGTACTTTTGGCTCAGGCACAGAAGCCGCGCGCGATGACAATTCAACCTTAATCCACAATCAAGGATCTCTTACATATACCAGCAATTTGGTTTAACGTAATAGAGGCTGAAGTGCTAACCCAAATTTGGCACGCACCTACCATGGCATTATGCAGCCTCGATGCTTTCTACCTAAAGACCAGGGTATGTAATCTTGGACGTTCATATTCCACCTCCGTAACACCCTATTCGTGGAAGCTGCTCTTACACAATAGACCCTTCCATTCTGCTTTTATGCTTGGACCATTCGGCGAGATCATATTCCTTTTCGGGTTGCATGAGTGGAGGCCCAGAGGTCTGACGGAGACTAACTGGATCTGCGCTGGTGTTTATGCGATCATCTTAACCAGAAGTTACCGGTAAGCAGCGGAGAGCAAGGAACAACCCAAGAGAAGTTATCGAAGGAGAATACGGGCTGCCAATGACATCGTCACCGCCAAACTAAAGGGGCGCCCTGCCTGCTCAAAACGGGTAACAATCTCATAGCTGCGAGGCGTTAAGCCGGCAAGGTCTTTCTGTTATGTAATAGCATTTCTGACATGAGCTGGACCTGCGTGAAGTATCTCATTCTACCCTATATGTTGGTAATGCTCAGGTGCGTAGTTGCTGCCCTGGCTTATAATAGCTTCTTTGACAATATGAAGCTAAAAATGAAGAAGAACCGGTATATTTGGAAGATAAAATGAGAAGGCCGCAACATCCGTGGCGTGCAACTCTGTATTCTCATCATTCATTAATAAAAAAGACCATACAAATCTGGAATCGTCGTGGTCACAGTGCAGAACATAAAAATACTCCAGACTTGGCCAATCAAGTAAACCCTCAAACTTAACCAATTGCTACTATGTCTAATACCAGTCTGTTTCCAGCAAGTCTCTCCAGAGAACCCAGAGAACGCTCGCCATTGCGACTGTTACTGGCAAACCCAATGGCGTGGAGTTTGTCACTGTCTCTACCATTAGATTTCTAGCGGCTAATGGGTTGGACATGCGGATTAGATCCTTTCGTAGAGCAGTGGTTCAATACACTCACACAACAGCTAGCTATTATAACAGGGGAAAAAAATACACATGTATATACTTATTTATCTATTATACTAAACATTTGGATCATGTAACATTCTATGTTAACCTGGCCGCTGATTTTTTTTTTTATCATCGGCGATTAAGGCTTTTAATAAGCAATCCTGCATGTTGGATTAAAGCTATGCCATTGGCCCAACACTCAGCCGGTGGTGGCATTTACCCATGATCCTTCCCCGGAAATGTACCACACCACAACTCGACGAATTCTAGCAACACAACTGTCTCATAGAAAGCACAAAAAAAAAGAGCAAAAAAACAAAAAGAAAAAACATACAACAGCCGGTGTTCGCTGATGGTCACCCACTCAACTACTAATCTGCCGGTTAGAGGCTTATCTATGGGGGAGCAGACGGGACCCCGAGTTCTCCTCTACCTATGGTCGTATGTGCTTGATTACTTCTTCTACCAACCTATAACCATACAACCTGAATGGGTAGTAACTGGGAGCTTTCTGTAAGCTGCGCGGTGTCGCGTCACATACCAAGGAAGACTTTCAGCATGCCAGACCTTGCATAAAATTCTTACTCCCACATGATGAGAATGGAAGGTAATCCAATATGGGCGATAGCCGTGGCGATGAAACAAAACAATGCCAGCTAGCACCCAGGGCAAAGCAATGCTTGCAGCAAAGCCAAAAGTAGGTTATTTCAGAGAGTGTATGCCTGCATCATTTTTTCAAGGGTGTGTACCATTATATCTACCGGCGGCATCGGTATTGCCGTACATACAAACTGGTGCAATAATAGTACCTAGGTAAATTTGTATGGGATGGAGGAATACGATTATCGCCCATCTTAGGGGGGGTTCGCTAGAACCAAGGCTTACACCAAGGTTAACTGTACATAAACGGTGAGACAGGGCATTTAGGCAGCAATTGTTCGACACAGCCTCAAAATATTGTGCACCTCAATACAATTGTAACGTATAGCTTGACCTGCACAAGTGTCTACTTCCTTCCCCCTGACGAAAGCATTCTCTAATACCTCGTTTCTTTGATATGTCTTCTACTCTTAAAAGGAAGGAAAATGATAATAAAGATGCGACTAAGCTGTCTGACGTTTCCCTCGGACGATGTACTAAATGTCAGAACCTTTGTCTGGGCGATATTACCGCCGAAGGCTACATGCTCTATTCAGACATTGCGAGTCTTTTAGGTAATATGAACGTCAATGGCGCTACTTTGTGCGACTTATGTTCTATTATACTGTCGTCACTAAGACCAGATATGCATAAGCTTCAGTCTATGAGTTCCTGCAGTGTCACCTTGTACAGATATCCACCATATCATCAATTATTGGAAAAGATATACGTGGTTGTGACAGAAGAAAAAAAGCGCTCCGATTTCATGTGGTGTCCTGAGGGAGATGGACGTTGGTATCTTGGCCCACCGGACGAGAAGCCTTGGCTGGTCCGTGGCTATATGACCGTGTATGCTGATCTTGATCCTGGTATGTAGTATGACCATCTTTGGTAAATATGTGTTGAGTTTAACGTGTGCAGATTTATTCTCGAGCTCTGATTGCATCATCAAGTGGAGGAGAGCAGAGCCACATTCCGGATCGAATCGCTGCTTTGATCTGGTCTCCAATTGGCTGTCAGACTGCCTAACGAATCATCATGGGAGGTGTCCCGTTAACGAAAACTCTCCTTTACCTAGGAGAGTAGTGGATGTTGGGCCACCGGATGGTTCTAAGCAGCCTGTATTGGTCACAACAACCGAGGGTCAGACCGGAAAGTATATCGCTCTCAGTTACTGCTGGGGTAAAAGACCATTCTTTACATTAAGAAGTTCGAATATGGAACAGTTGAAACAAAGCATTCCGCTAATAAATCTGCCGCAAACCGTCTATGACGCCATCACATTAGCAAGACGATTAGATGTTCGTTATATATGGGTAGACTCTCTCTGCATCATACAGGGTCGAGATTACAAGGCAATTAAAGATTGGGAACGAGAAGGGAAGAGTATGGACAAAATCTTCCAAGGGGCTTTTTTCACGGTCAAGGCCGCGGGGGCATCTGATGCATACCAAGGACTTTTTCATCATCGAACCCCCCCAGTAGGTCCTTGTTGCACAATTCCCATCCACCGAGATCAATCTAGGCTGGTATATCTTGGCCAAAATGCCACTATCACGTTGCCGATAAATGAGCCGTTAGACCAGCGTGGGTGGGCTTTTCAAGAAGCGCTACTTTCCCTACGATGCGTCTCATTTGGAAGCGAAGAGCTCTCTTGGAGGTGTCAAAGTTGCAGCAGAAGAGAATGTGCCTCGGACAGTATAGCAGTCCGAGAATCATCAATTAAAAGGGAAGAGCCAGGTCAACTGCGTTATAACTGGAATGATACTGTCGAAGAGTATAGCTTAAAGAGCTTTACCTATGTCTCTGATAAACTGCCTGCAATAGCAGGACTTGCGCGGCTTGGTAGTACTCCTCGAGATGAGTACTATTTTGGTGCATTTAAAAACAGCATAATACCGTCGCTCCTATGGCGTCATCTTGGCCGGATTGAAAATGGGAAATATGAGTACGTGAAACAGGATAACACGCGACGACGAGCGCCTTCGTGGTCTTGGGCTTCTGTGGATGGAAAGGTTAAGTTTCTAGCCGGCTATATGGACGATTCTATCGACATCAAGGAATTCCGAATGGACGGTTCTATTTATCTTGAAGGGACCATTAAAAAAGTTGATACGATGCGCTTGCAAATTTCTGCAAATTATTACGGCGGATACGACAACTATTTACCCTGGGCAAAGATTCCTCTTGGTGCAAAAACATACCTAGATAGCCTTGCCGCTGTCCCACCTTCTCATCAGAAAATCACCCCAAGAATCACACCAGAATTATTGGACGTGAGGTTTCTATATCTTGGGACTCACTGCGGTCTCATTTTGATAAAAGAAACAAATAATTCGCCAGTCAGAATGAGACATGACACAAAAACCTTGTGGACTAGAAAGGGGAAAACTTTGGCATTAGCATCAACGGCGACGGCACGCAGATTAGGAGAGCGACTCCACCAAATTTGCGATACCTATGGCACTGACAAGGATAACATAGACGAAGGAAGCGAAAAAGAGAACGAGGAAAAGGAAGGGGGCCAGTTGGGGTTTCATCGTCATCGACACTCCTTTTTGCGTATAGGGGCATTTGAAGGAGTTGCACAGGGGAGGGACTGTAGCCATGCAAAATTGTTGCTCAGGTAGCTTACATGTACTAACGATTGTGAAAGAGTAGAGCTACCCCCTTCATGATAATTCTATTCATTCATGAAACTCATCAGAAATAGACGATTCGACTCGCGTGTAACCACACCAATAGCTATCTGCGACCCCCGTACTGCCGTTGCTTTGTTTCGGTAGTCTGGAGGCAACAAAAGCAGCCTCTCCTTGCCATTTACAATCCACATACCATCAAGGCTTATACCATAGCCATGGTGGACAAGTCCTCGCAATGATATATTGCTATCCGTTTCAGAGCTACCAAAGCTCAAATCCATAACTCCAATATTAGTGTGGATGCGGGAACTGCTCAATGGATCGAAGGAAAGGCTGTTAATTGGCGGACCAACATCCAGTGTTACCAAGCAGGCACCTGAGGCGGCGTCCCAGATTTTGATCATGCTCAAAGTCTTCTTGGATCTCGTGGTGCTGTCCAGTATGCCCCTCGAGTATGACACCAATAGCTGGTTATTTGGTGAGAAGGCGCATATCTTCATGTTCCCCTCTAGTTCCTGGAATGTCTGTAGGCATATGCCCTCAGACACATCCCAACTCTTCACTTGCTGCATCATGCCAGGGTGTCTGTAACTCTTCGTTACTGTACCGAGAAGCTTTCCATCTGGAGAGAAGAATATTAGGCTGCAATTGGGCGTGTTCAAAGTTTGAAGGCGCTTCTTCGTTGTTAGGTCCCATATCTTCACTAGTTGAGAGCTATGCGTCGAGGGCATTGTAGCGACCCCAATTGCTATCCTCTGACTATCTGGCGAGCATGCCATAAGTACCACAGGCCAAGTATCGTGAATGGTCTGGACACAATCTCCTGTCGTTGGCTCCCAGATCTTGACCATTTCATCTCCCATGGTAACAAAATAGTGACCATCTGAAGTGAAACCAATGTCCCTTAGCTGTTCGACATATCCTTTTGGTATCTCAATGTACCGTGTCAGATCTGCATTCGTAATATAGATTGTGTAATCCTCTCCGACGAAAGCGAGCCGTTGTCCATCTTCCGAGAACATCGTTCCTTCAGTGGGGAGGGTTTGGGAACAAGTGCCATCTAATGTGTTCCAAATATTAACCTCACCATACGATATTGATTCGATCAAGCTGTTATCTTTAGAGAAGATAACCTGGTCGATTCCGCGATTTGGGATATCGGGTATCAGAGAGATATGGCCTGTATCTAAATTCCAGATTCTGGCTACCCCCTCGCTCGAAGCTGATGCCAGTTCCCGCCCATTTGTAGAGAATGCCACCGACAAAAGCGTGTGATTCAGACCGTGTATTGTCTGTAGACAATTCCCGGTGATTGTGTCCCAAATCTTGATAGTTTTATCACCCAAGGCAGACGCAATTCGTAGGCCGTCTGGCGAGAAGACTACCGCCATCGCAGCTCCACTCCTTGGCAATATTTTGATGCATTCTCCCGTCTCAATACTCCATATTTTAATTTCTTTTTCGTAGACGTATGAAGCAAATTGTTGGCCGTTTGGTGAGAAAGCAGCCGTATTGTCTGCAACAATAAAGCGACCTTGAAGAGTCCTAAAACAAGTATTTGTCGCTATATCCCATATATGAACCTCATCTGAGTAAACGAGGGCAAATTGCCGACTGTCTGCTGAAAATACAGCAGCAATCAATAGGCCATGAATAGGTACATCGAGAAGATGCGAGGAAGCACCTGCTAAGTTCCAGATAATGAGATCGTCTGTCTCCGAGATTGTAGCAGCTAGCTTGCCATCTTGTGACAGCGTAGCCCAAGACCATTTGTAGCTCTGGCATCTGAGTGTCTGGAGACGGTTGCCAGCCCTCGAATCCCATATCTTGACTGTGCCGTCACTTGAAGACGAGACGACCTTTTGGCAGTCTGCCGAAAAGGCAACCGACCCAACCGTTTTGTGGTGGCCTTTTAGAGTCAAAAGACACCCCCCGGTATGGTAATCCCAGATTTTAACCGTTCTATCCCGCGAAGCTGTGGCAAGTCTCTGGCCATCCGCTGAGCAGACAACGCTTATTATCGTATCCTCATGACCCTCTAGTGTTTGGATGCAAGGGCCCCATTTTGCATCCATTATTGGTTTCGATGCAAGCCAAGTTGGCTCTTCCTCACTGAATAGCCGTCTTATTAGGCTTTCGGTAGGACTAAATAGGAGTGCGGATGCGTAAAGCTGTAACGGTGCAATCTCAATCATTTTCCTATACGTAAGGATGAATCGACGAGCGTCTCCTATCATCTCTGATGATTGCATATGACGCTTCTTTTCCATCTTTTGCCGACCAATTGTAAGTCTCCAGCACACAAGTGTTAGATGTGACAGTGTGTGCACTTACCAGTAGTGTTTCGAGCCTATTGAGTGCTACTACGCTGTAAGATATACTGCGCTGCAAGCTCAGAGCCTCTAGCCAATACAGATAATGTTTGTCCAAGAATTGATGTATGATTCCATCGTCTTCAAGGTCATTGGTTTGAGCCCAATTTTCGGAAATGCCATCACATAAGTGGTCGGCCCAGTAGACACAAGAGTAACGTGTCGTGGCTAAAGGGTCGAGCTCTGGAGCCACGATTTCATCAATGAGAACTCCAGGGGCCTTCAAATCCCATACGTCGCGCCTTAGGATCTGGGACATGCCCTGGAGGGACCTGGAAAAGAGAAAATGATGAATCGTCTCTACTCCATTGGGGAAAATAGTCTGCAAAGCTTCAGTAGACAGATAGTCCTTGGCAGATTGGTGAACCAGATAAACATTCTCGTCTCGTATTGTAAGAAATGAGCCGCACATGGTTACAACTCTCCGGACGGCCCCTGGCTTCTCAGATATCCCACGCGGTAAGCCCGAGAGAAACCCTACCTCTGACAGGCTGAGTGGGCGATATGTTGTGCACGCAGTTGAAAGCAATTGTATGCAGTGCTTGTGGTTTCCTCTCTTTAACTGCAGGATTTGCTCCAACATGCGAGCGTAAACTTCTTTCAAGTCAGACGGGATTTCATCGATAACCTGCAGAGCGTCCCAGCTTTCCACTTGTTCAAGTTCTTTCATAACAAGCGAGACCCATAAAAATGTCCCATTAACTTTTTGTTGCATTGCCTTCTCAAGGTCGTCTTGGAGCGCTTTGTCATCCTGCACCACTCCCAGCCGTGAGACGCTATACTTGATGTAAGTATTAACGGCATCAGATATGCTGGCCTCACTGTCCTTCAACTCTAGGCTAAGTAACGCCCGTGAGTTATAAGTGCTTAATTTCTGCTCAATAAGAGGTCCATTACGACTGGTAATGATCCATTTGACTTGGGATAGTGATGAGTGCTGCAGAATAAAATCCAGGAGCTTTGCTTGATCTGCCTCGCATTCGTCTAACGCATCGATAACTAATATGGTGCTATCTATGCTTGCATCGTGTAAAACATTTATGAGTATCTGTGATAATGCTGTCCAAGCGTTCACGTCCTCAAAGAGGCTCTTGCCTGCAATATCGTATTTGGTCCTAATATGTAAGATGAGTGACGGCCTCTGTTGAATAATAAGGTATAGAAGGCCGCGCAGCACGGCTACAGCAGAGTTAATGCGCGAGTCGGTGCCCTGGCAGAAGAAGTAGGATAGCATCGTCTTTGACTCTGGATTTTTAATTCTCGTTTGATCTGCCAACTCGTCGATGATACCGCATGCTAGCATAGTCTTTCCCTTCCCTGGATCACCGGTGATCCACAGTAGCTGGCCTTGTGTATCGTCATCGTCATACCACAGCTTGAACTTGTCATTTTCGAAGATCCAGTTATATAGCTCTCTCAAAAGGCCACCCTTTGTTTGCTCAATCCGGACCTTGTCGTCGCGGGGGTCTGTTGATCGCAAATCTGCCAAGCAGCGGTCGCTTGCGCCTTCGGAAGAGTAGTGATACACATTCCCTTGGTGGATGGTGGCGTTGTCGCCAAAGCTGTTTCCCTCGATGTTCATTTCAAATAAACATCTATGAAGAGGTTGCGGTCCTCTTTAATGAATTATGTTCTGACAACATGCATTGGGTGGAAGTGAGAGATGAGATGCACTTCCGTCGAGTGATAATATCAGGCATCCAATTGGTTTGCGGGATGCCGCTGAGAGTGCGGAGTATGCCATTCCAACCAATCAACGAGCATCTTGGCCAATAAAATTACTTTGTATATATGTCTATCATTTGCTTGAAGCGCAACAGAACAGAGGCAAGCGGAGGTCAGAAAAGCGAGACGGCAATATGAATAGGTAAAGCAATATGAGCACCTAATCAAATCGAGTGGTGCTTTTGTAGGGGAACACCTATTCTGCAAGCACCTGGATTTTACGATATAGCTATAGTAATAGTTACTAGATGAATATAGATCTAGTAGCAGTTAGTAGGCAAATGTAGAAATAGTAGTTACTCCTTTTGTAGGCGTATGATCCAACTCGTGGGTGTTCGAAATTTTCTCGGTCGCGACTTTTCTGTCCTCCGTTTGAGAAGTTATCCTAAATTTGATGACAAAGGCTTAAACCTTTTTAGTAGTAAGCAACATATTGAAACTGCCCCATGGATCGAATTAATTTTAAAGAGTATTTGACTCTTTATACAAGAAGCCAATCGCCCCCTAATTGACCAATCCTGAATATCCAATGTTTCGGGGTCGAGCCCTCCCGTTCTTCCCAATGCCACAACTTACGTAGTATAGTGCCGGTATTCACCACATTCAAGCATCGTGTCTCAAGCCAAAATTTCTCCAAGCAACCTGATATAAACTCCCTGTGCACCTGTTCGCGGGACTCCAATCCTGCAATGACCATTGGCCAGAGTATGCATTTGAACAAGTTGGCGTCACTCTCTAACTCATGAATGACGCTAATAAGTCGACGCACGAGATGGTCCTGAGAGGTCTCCTCCCCAGTGAGAGCGTCAAGAATGCGTCTGCCATATATCTGAGCTCCAAGTTTATAAGACTCTGCCAACTTGGATAGCTCTTGAATCTGCACTGAAGTTGAAGGCAGGCGTGGTAGTGTTGCCGCCCAAGAATCACAGTCAAAGCTCTCCATAGATCTAAGCACGTCATCTACTCTATGAATACGTATTTCAAGGTCAGCCTCGCTTCTTGACTGTGAGGACAAGAGAAAATCTCGACAGGAAGAAAATGCCCCGAGAGCGTCTAGGATATACTCGGGACATCCCAAGTACGAATGTTCTAACTTTTGCTGTAGCGGCTGTTTTGCTTCTTGTGAAGGGATAGTTGTATTTGACAATATTTCGGGATTCGCGTATGTTGGTCCGAGGTTCTCAATCCTGATGGGAGGCGGTTAGCAGTAATAAGGTGGCAACAGTGCCTATACTGAGCTAACGTACACGTAAATCTGTCGAGAGACGAACTCCCGTATACTTATAAGATATGTACCAAAATCTTCTTGTACAGTTCCTTTTGGCCTGGTGTGGGTGTCAATCTGGGTGATTAATTTCTTTACACCTTCCAGATGTATATTCCAGGTGCCACTCCCCGATTCTAGGAGATCAAGAAATAGCAACAGAAAGGCGCTCGTAATCGTCGCGTCCAGTGTTCGTAGCTGAGGATCATTTACAGCATCCGAAAGCCCTCGCAACGTCTTGTGTTTGAAGCGGAGAGCGGTGTGATCGGTGTCTGTTAGAATTGTGGACGACGTCACCAACCTACCCTGGGAATATGAGAGCTTTGAGTTTGCCCTGTGACGTGATGAGAGTGCAATAATAGAAGATAGTAACAGTGGATTGTCGAAAGCAGCTCCTATTACGTTTCTTAACGGGTTCACGGTGCTGTCATACATAATGAACAGCTTGCAAACGCATCTGCTATCTGAAGCATGGATTAAACTCTGCCCAAGTTGAACCAACGTGCAGTTCTGAGAACCTCTATACGTACAATAGTCTAAGTAATACCGAGTAGTCTCGTCAAGGTTCGATAAAAGAGGGTCATCTAACTGTGTGATGGGAGTTGACCGAAAGTAGTAGTCTATTATGTGCGCATAACGTCTGTCAGTAATAAGGATAATGTAGTGAGAGAGACTCATTACTCATAGAAAAGGGACGTCTAATTGTAGCTTGGGATATCTCACCTCTGTCTCCGCCATTGGTAACAAGTACAGACCCGGGATGTGTGGCGGTTTGCACGTGTGATACATCTCTTGCAGCCAACCTCGGTCCGAAGAGAGTTGTTTTCTTGGATATAACGGGTTTATTTGCGGCCGTCGTTTCTGTCTTCTTGGTCCGATATGTAGCACCTTTCGCCCATCGTAAGGGTCTGGTCTGGGTACATTCTAGTCCAGCTTGGGTGCATTTCCTGCACGGCGGCTGATCCATGCGGCATTCTATGCGGCGACGGCGGCATGTGTAGCACGAAGTGTCCATGGCCCGTACGTAATTGTATTTTATGGAACACCCCTGACGAACGGAATGATGGGGATGAGGGAAAACACGGAGGATCCGGTGTGGCCGAAGTCGGGGGCATGAGAAATGTTGCTCTTAGAACCACGCAAGGTGGAATGGTGATGCGAAAAGTGTTACCAACTTGGTTTCTGCGATCTAGAGTGAACTGAACCCTGAAGAATAGAGGAGAACCTTTTGCTTTCTCTAGCACAACCACCAGGCTCGACTTGTGAAGGGCAACCCAGAACTCGGATAGATCACATTAAGTCCCGCCAACATTCCGGGTAAGCTATGCCCTACAAAGGAAAAGTTGGGGAATGGAGGCGGGCTTAGCCGTCCATGTTAAGTTAGTCTCAGCGAGCCCAGCTTACCATGGATCTGTGGTACGGATGGCTCTGTATCCGATTCTGTGACAATTGATCAGACCACAAGGGCGGGCGGCGCTTCTATTCCATTGCTCGGTTTGATGCCCTGACAGCGGGGCTGGTGTGTATGTAACTGCATGTAGGCCATAACTCGGCATCTTCTTTTATAATAAGCAATACCCTTTGAATGACCTTCCGCCGCTCCAATTGGCGTTACCGCGTAACGTAATAGATTCACTTCTGACTTGTATTAAATCATTAGTATGTCCAAAACTACGAGAACTTACAGTGAAACAGTTTGAAACACATTTCTGGGCAACAGCTTTTGTAAACTTTGTAATGAATTCGATTCAGGAGAGCGACATCAAGCCGACCAGGTTGCCTGTCGTTAGACAGAGGGGCCTTGCCAATCCAGTATGAACCACCGACTCTCAAATTATAACATTCTTTCAACACAAGGTTATGATAGACTGCTAATGTATACTACAGGGCGCATTGGGTTTTGGCAGTTTTGCAGCCACATTGATGGCGTTGTCACTGTCTGCCATGGACTTCCGCGGAGTGTCAAACCAATCCGTCTTTGTCGCAAATCTCTGTTTTCTCGCTGGACTTGGGCTCTTGATCTCGGCGCAGTGGGAAATGGTCAGGGGCAACACGTTTGAATACACAGTTTTGGCAGCTTTTGGTAAACACATCCCCTCGGAGTTTTCGTGGCCTAGGACTAACGTCTGATATCTTCGGCTAGGGCTATACTACGGCGGTTACGGAGTGTTAATATTACCTTCGACGGGCATTCTCGAGTCATATCAAGGCGATACAGCCGAGTATTACAATGCGTTTGGGATTTATCAGCTTGGTAAGTCATATTTCTATCTGAAGGAGCGCACTGACTGAGAACCTGATGTCTACAAAGTTTGGTGTGTACTAAATCTCTTCTTTTTCATTGCATCTTTGCCAACGTAAGAGCCTGTCCAACAAACACCTCTGGAACACTGCTAAATTTGATACAGCGGTGGCCCTAATATTATTATATACGGTGGATTGGAGCTTTCATATATTTTCAATTGCATAGCGCACTTTGTTAGGGCAGATGGTAATGTTGCGACCAGTACCAGCCTCACGAAAGCAGGGGGTGCATTCGGATTTATTGCATCTCTGGCTGGCTTTTATAT
Source organism: Trichoderma camerunense (assembly GCF_050948025.1). Classification (NCBI taxonomy): domain Eukaryota; kingdom Fungi; phylum Ascomycota; class Sordariomycetes; order Hypocreales; family Hypocreaceae; genus Trichoderma; species Trichoderma camerunense. The sequence goes on from NW_028145366.1 coordinate 1,908,036, forward strand.
GTTGGGCCATGAGCTTTGTCAAGATGTTTTACCCTTTCGCGTTCCGGTGTACAACACGAGTCGCCTTGCTGGGAGAAGGAAACCGAGCGACCAAAGTAATTGAAGGATTCGATAAGCGCATTGTGTTTAGAAATACACGGTCATAGAGTAATAATGGTAATAATAACAGAAAAGCCAGATCTTACCGAACAGGAATGAACAATGGCAACCTCGGTTTCATTTAGCTGCATTTGTCTGTTTCGCTCAGAGAGTTACACATGCCTGTAGCGGCAGGACCTCAAATGTAATAGTGGCGCTATTCTTGGCTAAATAGTATTGGTGCACTACGCTTTATATTGGAGTATATTTGGTAATACAACAAAACATCGGAGACTGCCAGCAGAAGATGTAAGAACGGCTTGGCTTTATCGAGCGAGTCAGCTTCAGTCGGTCCCATGACGTATTATCTTCCGCCACTCAGGTCGCATCTGACTTGCCCCACGTAAAATAACTACCGGAATAGGAAGTGGAGCGATAGTGGTCATACATGAAGTTCTCCAGAGCGAACTGCATTCTCCTTACACCCGCACGGCATGAGTCTTTTCACGAAGAGATTATGAGCAAATTATAAACTGTCCGATAAGGAGTTGTAAATCGGGTCCTGATATATCCAGGAATGGTGTAGGGATGATAAAGAGAAACTATAAAGTAGCAAACTGCTCGCCTCTGCCGTTCTAGACATTCCCTCCTCTTTATCATAGTTGAACAATTTCTTGTCTCTTTTCAGTCGTGCACAACTCATACTAGGTCTTAAACATGTGTCAAGACGAGGTTGCCTCCAATGGCTGGACTAGCGTTCCCAGGCATGCTGGGACTCTTTTTGGTGATAAGCTGTCCACCATTGAACCATTACCCCTTTCCATTAGTGAGCTTGGGTTTCCATCCAGCGACCCTGTAGTGGCAAAGACGCTTGATTACGCCAAGGCAACTCTCCACCCTCAGACTCTTAATCATTCTATGAGAGTATATTACTTTGGTATATAATTCATGCCAATGGAGCATCTGTTCAGGCATATTGGTTGGGTGCTAATACGCCTTTGAAGGAATGGCCATTACCAAGCAATATTTTCCAAAGCAAGCTGCTGGATTTAATCCTGTGACCTGGGCTCTTACTTGTCTGCTCCACGATATTGGGACTGCAGAGGAATTCTTGACTGCCACCCGAATGTCTTTTGACATCTATGGCGGCATCAAGGCTCTGCAGGTTCTCAAGGATTTTGGAGCCGCCAAGGACCAGGCAGAGGCTGTTTCGGAAGCCATCATTCGGCATGAGGATATGGGCATTCATGGAGAGATTGCGTTTCTCGGCCAGCTGATTCAGCTTGCCACAACGTACGATAACACAAGTGTCCACCCCTATGTCAAGAACTTTGGAAAGTTGTTGCATCATACGACAGTCGCCGAGATCAACGAAGCGCATCCCCGATTGAAGTGGTCTTCGTTTTTCTCTGGAACTATTCGCAAGGAGATGACCATTAAACCGTGGTGTCATTCAGGAAACCTCCCCAACTTTGACAATGAAATTGAAGCCAATCCACTCATGAAGGAATGGGACTATTGAAAGATTACGCGATAAGTTCAGTAAATATCACATTCATATGTAAATAGACCTTGACTGTTCTCTCACTGAAATTCTCTACTGAATAGAGAATAAACAGCTTTACCTAAGAGTTCTTATACCTTTCGCTCTGTTCTTTCACTGCTTCTGCCAGGCGATATTGTGAATAGCAACCTCTACTACGCGTAACCAAATAAGTCATTGAACCATTGATATATCTCCACGAAGACTCCCTTCATCGTGTTCCACGCCTCTTTGACCTTTTCCCAGACATCTTCAGGCCACTGTGAAATAGCGTTATGCATGTCCAAGAAAAGATTGAATATTTTATCAGTGAATTTTAGAAACTGGTCGTAGATGAGTACCCATGCATCAGCTACCGTCTCTTGTTGATCCTCTGGTTGATGGTCAGTAATTTCAACAGCGTTATCATATGACCTATCGATACTATAGATAGACTGCTTCTTTGCTCGCTGGCGAGCTTCTCTCATCTTCTCCATGGCCGTTTGCTTGTCCACTTTGTCGTCCTGAAGCTTATCCGTGACGGCCTTCACATCGCCACTTAGATTTCGATGATCATCAATGAGGGCCCTGGTGATGGGTTCAAATTTGTCATCAGAGGTTGGGTTTGCACGGAGCAATGTCAAATGTTCCTTTAGCTTCTCCGCATGCTGTTTCAGTTTCTCAACACCATCTTCAGCACTGTGAAGACTCTGATGGTCAATGCCAAAGGACTCAGGGTTGGCCAAGTATGCCGTAATGTTAATGCTGCCTTGAGATTCTTGAATTCTAGCCTTAGCCTGAGCCTGAGCACCTCGAAGTCGTAGCTTCCAGGCTGAGGTCTCGTTGGCGGTAGAAGCGACGGTAGTCATTGTGTCTACTACATCAAATTAGTACAACGAACACATGTGAATGGCGAAGGAGGACTAACATCGGCCAAAAGAGGCTGCAGTTTAGTAGTTGGTTTTTAAATTGGTTAGTAGCGGTTTGAAAGCGAAAACCACCCGTCGTTATGAAACCTGTATACAGGTATATATGCTCAAATTAATACTTCTTCTGTGGCGCCAGCTTGTGTCTGCCAAGTGTGTGATCAACAGCCCGTTGTCGCACTATTGACTGGATTAAAATTTACCAACCTTGAGTTGACCAAACGTAACGAACTGTGAATTGGAGGGATTTGATGTTTGGTTGAAACTAGGCAGCTGAAATGTGTTGACAGCTGAACTAATAGCCGCATGCATTGAAGGTGCAGTTCAGCTTATGGAAAATGACCCGCGTTGCCTAACTAGGTACAGAGTCCTGAATATGCATGCACTCAAGGACAATGGACCATTGCCGATGCAAATCTATACAATGCCAAGAATCCTATCCCGTGTGATTTCCTGTTTTCAGCGCTTCGTTCAGAGAATTTCGTAAGAACACTCCTTTGTCTTTTTCGTGAAATATGTAGCTACCTTGTACTTAAACTTGCACAGGCCTAGCCTAGAGATCCTGCGAAATACAATACTGCCTGTTTATCTACGGGCAAATCATCTGCCAGGGTGGCATTCCTTGCTAGTGCATCCAGCAGGCTATCTAGGCAAGCCAGGCAGAAAGCTGGCCGCTCACTTGACCAGGCCATGCTTCATGCCAATAAACAAGAGCAGCAATTGAGATCTTAATACGTTTGATGGTTGCGAGCCCTCGCCAGCCTGTTTCTTACTTTAATAAACAACTCATTCTCCCTCCTATTCACTATCATAAACCCACTTAAGAAATAGCGCATACTCAAGAGAAAGATCTGATGCGAGCGAAAGTGACTGATCCAGTTTCTAAAGTGCGGACGCACCACCTTTCACTGCAGCCAACACGGCTAACGGGATCTGCGATCTTCCCCTCAGCCAAGCCAATCTTAAGACATCGAAGATTTCCCAGACGATCGAGGTGTGAACACCAATAACCATGCCATGATATGAGAAACAACCATCAGCATCCTAAAAATAATGTGTAAAAGTCTCGATGCAGCGGGCTTGGCCATGGGCATCACCTACGGTAAGTGCGACTGACACATAGACTTCGTCATGTCTCAGAAGAAAGCCATTTCAACGGTAAACATGTCTTTGACAAATACTCTCTCTCTCTCTTTTTGTGAAGGTCACATTGACAAGGAAGTTCATATGTGCAAGGTTGAACAATCTTAATGCCATTGACTGGCACATGATCCATGTAGCGAACTGAAGAAAGCGGCACTCATACAACTACACCATCAAAAAACGATCGATTCATGCAGATGAAATGCTATCATTCGAAGGTGGATAATCCTGCCTATTGGCTGGTCGAGTTACCGCTCGAATCTGCTCTATGTATTTGAGAAATTCCGCACCAGTAGCACACCTTACCTCCAAGGTAGCATTCCAAACACAAGCGAGGAGCCCCAGAGCTTTACCCATATCTAAAAAGCCACTGGTTAAAGCAGGCTGTGGCGCCCACAGAGAGTGCCACCTTGACCGACGAATTCAAAAAAGGCTTTACAATAAAGACTCATATCCAAGCTTCCAGTACAGTTGATGGTTTACTATGAATCATGTTAGGAATCTAAATGGCAGCATGAGGCGCTTCGTCTTCAGGTTTCCTCAAAGAAAAAGAAGGCCATTGGTGCGCCTCTCAAAGCTCGCCTGAAGCGAATATTTGCTCATTTGCTTCGCTTAGATAGCTTCATCGCGGGGAACAGGACCCCGGGTCCCGATTCATGTTGCTCTCGAAGAATGCCGACTGATCCGTTGGAGATGTCCATTACGGACTAACATGCCGACCCACGGTCGCCCGATGCAGACAAGATCTCCAACTTGCCGCAGTCCACTTCAAGGGTGGATGATCTAGACAAGGGAGGAGACCAGGGTTCTCAGATAGCCCTGAAGTACAATCTGCAACACAATGGGAACAAGGTTTCACTCTCAGCCGAGAGAAGGAGAAGACGTTAGAAGACAAAGGTGGCTAGGATAGACTTATTTTTATAGATGAAAATCTGACTTGTTCAGGGAAGGGAAATATGATCAACAGCAGATGCAACAATGCAGAAAAGTGGCGACATGGAGTCTAATATTAGTTAAAAGATGCAACTATTATATCGACTATTCGTTTTCATCAAAACTCAGTATATAAGCTATACATGCACATCAAAGTCTCGTCTAGCGTCGGCATGAAGCATTCGAACAACGGGAATCGGAGATAGGAGACTTAACCCTTCTTCGACCCATCCTACTGTCCTAGTTATTTCTCCGTTCCTCAAGCCCCCATGCAAGCATCCATATGCAGATGGATCGGCTTGGGAGTATAACAGGAAGGAGCCTGCTGCTAGCTATGGGAGATGGTAATTACGATTGGTATCACATGCATGATGAAAGAGATGTGCGTACCGGGTTGAAGTTGATTATGGGGTAGCATTGCACCATGTTATTTCCGAGCCGTTGTTACTACATAACATCATCCACGCTTCTCATAGCTATTTACCCCACCTTGTAATGGCGTTACTCAGCTTTATAGTGGCGTTAGCTTGTTAAAGTGACATGCAAAGATGAGTTGTTCTCAGCCTTTACCAAAGAAGACATAAAATATCAGTATATAGAGCGGTTGCAGGGGTAATCAATGCTGCTACGCGAGAGACCAACTGCAGTAACTACCCCTCAAGAGAATTTGGAATTAGCGTTGATATTTTTCTTATCAAAGAAGCAAAATAGGAAGCTGCACTTTAGTTCACCCGCCGTTACGCGGCTTTACTTGATGAAGAGTTGAGATAGAACTAGTTGACTCCTGAGGGATCCTAATGGTGGTTGAAGCTACTACCGATTGCGTTAAAATGACAAAAGAGCACGTCTTGATCCAGTTGCTCATTAGATGAACAAATGATATATATGGGCGCTTTATGTAGCATAGATGAGCCTGCAGTCGGTAATATACATACCAGACACTAACCTGTACTAAGACCATATAAAGCAAATAAAGGAATTGTTTACAGAATTGCATGCCAGTTATGAAACCCCATGATCATGTTTCTAGATATCATGATCAAGGACTAATTTCTCCACCAAGTTCGGGACCAAGTTAAGTACCAAAACGTATATTCCTGTAACCCTCGCCGGCAAGCCTAGCCGAACCTCAATCTTGGCGTCTCTATTTCTTCATGATGCTTCTACTATTGACCACACCATTCAATGCACTCTCATCGGTGGTGTTCTCTGTAATAGGCAGGTTGTAGAACGGCGCACTCGTGAGTCTCATGATAATGATAGTTTCTTCTTTTCTTTTCTTTTTTTTTTTTTTTTTTAAAAAAAGGAGCAGTCTACTCCTGATTCGGACCAGCAGCTAATGACATGTAGCTGTGAGAATGATATCTTGAAGTTTAGATAAATGGCCTCCCGCTTGAAGGCAAATCATACATTCCTATTTTGACAATCCCCCACGATTGCGTCTTCGAGTCATTATTCGCAAAAATGAGGGTTATCTATGGATGAGTCGGTGCAATGTATACCGAAGACCTAGAGATTGCAAGTATATAAAGTCCCTGGTGAAACCTGTTTAATTCAGATCCAAGCACTGATAGAAACAGTTTAGACAACAGTCTATCTTCTACAGACGCCTCGACTCATAATCTTCTCTATATACCTTGCACAACCTTTCTTGGTCTGAGTTTATCAACCTCATTCACAGCCATTCAAGATGAAGTCCGTCACTTTAGTCGCAAACGTCCTTTTGGTGGCCACAGCCGCCTTGGCCTCTCCTCTTGCCGCTCGCAAGCAAGCGGCTATGGATTCTATCCGCGCTAGGGCCGCTGCTCGTCGTTCTAATAGATTCCAAGCCGGCTCCAACATTGGCAATGGAACTGCCGACGTCGAGTCTACCAACTGGGCAGGCGCCGCCATTACAACTTCAGGCATTACCGAGGTCACCGGCACCTTCACTATTCCCCAGCCCAGCGTCCCAGCTGGCGGCAGCTCTCGCACTGAATACTGTGGTGCTGCATGGGTAGGAATTGATGGCTACTCTGATGCCGATCTCATCCAGACTGGCGTCCTCTGGTGCATCGAGGGTGGTGAATACTTGTACGAAGCCTGGTATGAGTATCTCCCCGCTTCATTGGTCGAATACTCGGGGATTTCTGTCAGTGCTGGAGATACTGTTACTGTTACTGCCACCAAGACTGGCACTAACAGCGGAGTCACGACGTTGTCGAGCGGCGGAAAGACTGTATCCCATACCTTTTCCAGGGAAAGCTCGCCTTTGCCCGGAACAAGCGCTGAATGGATTGTCGAGGACTTCACCTCCGGCAGCTCATTGGTTCCATTTGCTGACTTTGGATCTGTTACCTTCACCGGAGCAAGCGCCCTCATCAACGGAGCAACTGTTTCACCAGGCAGCGGGTCTGCGGTTATTATTGACCTTGAGGATTCGAGAGGAAACATCATAACTGGAACAAGTGTCTCTGGCAGCTCGGTGACTGTCAACTACGAATAAATTTTGGAGCCGTTTGACTCTATCACACCTTGGCAGAGAAATATCACACGCTGAGCAAGAGGTGGATTTTGAAGAGCATTGGTTCTATATGCCTATTCAGAAGCAAACTCGTGTTGGAGACTAGGTGAAGAAATGCAAGGATGAGTCACTATAGGAAGAGTAAAAATAAAGTCTTATTTGACCCTGATTAATATTATCTGTGATAATCGGTGACTTGACTCTGTTATTACATTGTAAATCATGTGACACTCTATATGGTGGTCTAGGCGCTGGCTTAATGTCTTCAGTAACCGACTATGTTGAGTCTGAAAAGCAAACCGAAAAATACCCAAAATGGAAATTAATGCCTCTTCATCGTTGAGTTGAACTTGGTGGGACCAATAACTGATGCCTCGCCCGATCCCCTCATAAACTTTGCAGCTGATGCTTCTTACTCTATTCCGAAGTTTTATATGACTCGTTATCCAAATCGCCACTCAGTATGTAAACGAGGGTATTTTTGACATCAAGGAAATGACTCGTAAACCAAGATTATTGCTTTGCCTTTGCAGCGTTCTCGTTTACAAGACCCATAAGTCGATCAAATGCTCTCTGGTCGTCGCCATTTTTGAACTCCTGCTCATTCGTGTGCTCACTTAGAAAGAACATGCCATACTTGTCGTCCACCGACCCATATCCAAACAACCGCAGCCTTGGGTCGGCCTTAAGCTTTCGGCGAATATCCTGGATATCTTCAGATTCGTCCTCAAAGTGATAATCGGGGCTATATTTCTCGTCTCTCGTGAGTGGTACATTATCGCCATCGCCAGCAATTAACTCGGTAAGCGCGGGCTTTGCCTCGTATACCGCATCAAAAAAACTGGCCCAAAAGTAGTCTTCTTCCATGTAGGGATGCTCACCCCCAGCAACACATTCCTTGACATCGAGAGACTTGAGAACATTTAGATGACCGCCTATAAACGAGACCAGCTCCGGGCCAACGAAGCACCTCGCCAGCTTCAACGATTCCAATAGTGGAAGATCGTCGGGCATAAGCGAAAGCTGGATGGTGCGAACAGGTTGATGGCCGAGGGGATCTGCCGCATGGATGGCAAGGTGTTTGAGTCCCGTCATGTGGTGAAAAAAGGTAGTATCCATTTTCTCAAGGAAGTCAATATAACCCCACACTGTATTGGTCTTCCACCCTCCGCCGTTATCCGTGCCGAATATCTTAAAGGATGCAGTCTCTAAACGAGAGAGAAATTGACGAAACACTTCTGTTAGGAAAGTCGATGTTCTCTTGGGAATTAACTCATCTACGATAAGCTCCCTCACGTGGATATTAGCTGCCAGAGCCCGCCAGGTCTCGTTCATGAGGGCCCGCCACTGCCATGTCTCTTCTCTCTCTCGGATGTGTTCTTCGGTTTCCACGCCTTCGAATATATATATTGACATTCCCATCACGGCGTCTGGATGCTCCGAATCCCAGTCTTCGCCGTCGTCAAAGTCAAAGTCAGACTTGAGACTGAAGGTGCGTAGATTGGGAGTGAGATGACCTTGGATGACCTTGGCTGCGGCTGGCGTGAGAGCAGGTGTCGTTAACTCGTCATTGGGACCGCAGTGAGCTGTAAACTCAATACGAGTTGTGTACTCGCCATAAGCCTCGATGGCGCCCAGTACGGACTGTGCAATCCTCTCATTGTTGGTGAGGCGAATTGTTTTAAAGATCTCTGGCGCCAATTGAGCTCGGTATTGTCTACAAGTTGCACTGAGACGAACTTTGTCACCGAGTTCGAGGAGTCGGAATATCTGAAGGGTTAATTCCTGTGGAAGAGCTGAAAGGCGCGACATCTTGAATCAACATGGACCTCAACTCACAAACGCGAAGCTGAACTAACATCTTGTTCATGGAACTAAATAGCCCAGCGCGTAGTCATGTGATTATGATGATTTGGTGCTATTCTCGTGCTAATAACCCGTTGCTGCCTGGTGTGCCTGTTTGTACTTCGGAATAGGCCTAAAGGGTTAGTGTTTTAAGACAAAGAATTCACGGCAACGGATGCAAAAAGTTCCCCCCAGTGGTGCAAATTGGGAGGGGAAAATGAGCGCCAGCAGTGCTGCCTGTATAAGAGGGTCACACAGGCGTTGTTACCCCTGCGTTAACTCCATTTCAAGAGCCAAGCATGCCAAAGCTGAAAGACGCTGAACCTTGAGTAGCCTCTTGGCAGGAATTCAGCCCACAGTAGCGGTGTTTCAAAGACTGTATTTAAACAATTCCCTCCAATTCTGTCCTTTCTCAGAAGTAATTGTACTGCTTTTCCCTTGAAAGCTACGAACAGATGTTTGCGTTTTTATTGTCATTCCAATTTTTTACCATGTTCATAGTAGAGAGGTGTTGTTCCCAATAAATATACAAATGGTCGTTTGCGATGGCTCAAATGCTAAATGCAACACGAACGCGGCACGTCTCCATTCATGAAAGCGCTATTTCAAAAGCTAAATTTACCTGCCCCCTTGGCAAAAATGTTTTTGGGATCGTACATCTTCTTTAACTCCAAAACTCTTTCGTAATTGACGCCAAAGAGATCTTGAGCCGATGAAGAAGAAACACCTATCCGACGGAAATTTGAGTCAGTCATACAAAACAATATCTCAAGAAGCGTGCTCGTTCACCTACCGTCATAATTCCCGTATTCTCCAACGCCTTCATTTGTTTTAGTCTTGATAAGCTCATTAGTGACTTTACGGCCCATATTGCGAGTCCATTCTCGACAAATCGCGTCATTTTGTGCTCCTGTCCATCGTGTGCTAAAGAGAATGTTATAATGGGACCCACGATTGGCAAAGGACATGGCTGTCTGAGCCACCTTGTTTACCATTCTTTGGCTAAAATACTCCATCAATATGATGGTCTTTTTAGCATCTGGCACTTCGTTGATAAATTTGGCATAGTCTTGGACCAGAGTTTGTGCCAGAGCGGTAGGCAGCGGAACAGTAAATGCAGAGCCCTTTTGCGTCTTACGGTCGCCATGTGTCGATACCCCATTAAGCATGCTGTTGACTTGCTTATATGTCATTTCCGACGTCCTGTCTACAACAGGGCCGAGCTTGAATAAAGCATCATAGTATGCTCTTGCTTCCTCTTCATTGCCGTCGTAGAAGAGGATTGTTAGGATACGAACTTCGTGAGTCGGAGCAGGCGCACCAATTCCCACCACCATCGCACTCTGGCCTTCTGTCGTTTCAACGAGCTTGTTGGCGAAATCAATCACTTTATCCAAAGCAGAGGTGTCGAAGGCTAACAGGCCTCCCCATACTGGATTCTTTTGCTCGTAGCCACGGAAAGTGAAGCTAGTTGCAACACCAAAACTTTGGCCAGCTCCACGAATGGCCCAAAAGAGATCGGGGTTTTCCTTTTCAGACGTTGTCATGATCCGACCATCGGCGAGAACAATTTCTGCTTCAGCCAGGTTATCAATTGTTAGGCCGTATTTGCCGCTCAGCCAGCCATAGCCTCCGCCTAATGTGAGACCGCCGACTCCAGTGTGATTGACGGTTCCACCAACTGTCGCAAGGCCATACTGGGCCGCAGCTAAATCGACGTCCTCCCATATGGTTCCTCCTTGAGCTTTGATCGTCTTTGCAGAGGGATTGACCGTTACTTGGCGCATTTTACTGAGGTCAATAAGAAGACCACCCTCAGTCGAAGACGATCCGGAGGTTGAATGTCCTCCACCAAGAACTGCAACCTCTAGGCCATGTTCCTGTGCGAATAGTAACGCTGTAGATACATCTTCAGCAGATCTTGCTTGCACTACAACTGCCTTAGCCAAAGATTCAATGTTAGCGTTATGTTTGCTATACAGATCAATTGATGACTTACCGCTCTCTTTTCAGCAGCTTCAGACCATCTGTGTAAGCTTGCTTCGTAGCCTTCTGAGTCAGGCGTCAGAGCGAATGAACCTTTGAGAGCAGCTCTGAGCTTAGTAATTGGCAGAATCCGAGTACTGCTTGGATCCATGATGAGCTCTTGTTCTAAAATTGTTGTAATACTGATATCACGGTGAAGAATTTTGAGACTAGGATTCGAGTAACTCTACTATTTCACAATATATATGTGCCTGGTCGATTTGACTTAGAGATCTCTTACGTAGAGACGGTTATCAAGTCGGCAGATAATCATGAATTGACGTCGTCTCCGTGGCCTGAGACTTGCGCGCATCTGCCGGATCTCGTCTCGGAGTTGCTGTGGTAGCAATTGCGAGGACCCGCCACACGATCTCCGACGCACCACACTTGATGTTACGTCTGATCATTGAGGTTATTATACTTCCTTCTTCCATCATCTTCTTTATTACTACATAGCCGATATTTGCTTGTCATCCGGAATCGAGGTGGCTGTGCCATCGCGCGAATTGTAGAATTCTCGGCATTTGCAAAAGAGAGATTGCACGCATGTTTATGCCAAATTCTCACAGATTCTGAAATACATTTTTTATTCATTTTAGAAATAAGCACTCTAGGTCATTCGATGCTGACAGCTTTCTCATCCTGTGATTCCATCAATGATCTAGATTGAAAGCAGCCTGGTTTTACCTTTGTTAGAGTCTATTTTCTTAGAGTATTCCACATGGCCATGGAATCGAAAGAATACACGTATCGAAGCCTCGAAGGAGGGTCTCATCTGACGGCAGATGTTTACTATGCATCTTCTGCGACAGTACCGGTCGGTGGCGCGCAGCCTATCGGTATGCCTGTCATCTTTATCAATGAAGAAGTTCTGAACACTAAATTCGATGCAGCAATAATGTTCTATGGCGGTGGCTTCGTTGTTGGATCAAAAGAACTCGTGTCCAAAAATGAGATCGAGACTCTTGTGTTAGAGTTTGGCTTTATTGTGGTGGTGCCCAACTACCGTCACTGTCCATCCGTATCTCTATATGAAGGTCCAATCAGTGATGCACACAGCTGTTATGAATGGGTGCAAAATGAACTTCCCAGGCTGCTATCTAACGTCAGTATTATTGCCGATGGTGGCAGAGTTGCTGTTATAGGATTGTCTGCGGGAGGAACTATGGCATTGCATCTGGTGAGTGTTTGTAAAAATTTCAAGATTAACTCTCTTTCTGTGTTTGCTTCGAAAAGATTTTGCTTTCGCACTCAATGAATGGTACCTAAAGAAAAATGCTAATAATATTCTGGGTCTAGGGTGCGGCGAAGAATCCCCCCAAAGCAGTATTGGCATTCTACTCAGGAATCTATTTTGAGGACGCTCTCTGGAAGTTACCCATGCCTGCATTTTCCAAACTTCCTAACTTTCCACAGGAATTTCTAGACAAGATTTATGAAGAAGGGACTGTCGTATCAGCACCTTCGCTGTTCAGGAAGGCTCAAGGTGATTCGCCTCCAGAGCCAGACTTTTCCAAGCCAAGAAACGCATGGCTTCTCTCTCATTTTAAAGACGGTACATGGCTTTCGTCTATTGTGCAAGACGGCGACTATGCACGTGTTGATTCTGCAAAGTTATTCTCAAGTGCTTTCCCACCAACATGCTTGGTGCACGGATCAGAAGACAAGATGTGTGATGCCAAATTTTCTACAATGGCTCACAAGGAATTGCTAGCCAAAAATGTAAAGTCAAAGCTCGTGATTGCAGAGGGCCAGGGCCATAACTTCGACACAAAGCTGGCAAAGGACGATCCGTTATTTGAGCTTGTACGTGATGCGTTCCGATTTATTGCGACGGAAGTGTCTTTGTAAATAACAGGGAAGCGTCTGCTTAACTCTCGACTAAATAAGATGCAAGCATGCGTAACTTTACAGACTTCTTCCATTGGGTTTAACCAAGATTGGTAGCTAGACGAATTTAGCGACTCTTGCGAATTGATCTCTTACACTGAGCAAAGAGAGGGGCTATCGTAGTATGCCTATCCCAAAGCGGTCCGTAGATTCTCTCTGCCGTTCTTGTGGACTGGGGGAGACAGCAAATAGCAAATAGCGGCGGCGTGAATCGAGTTGCTCCGACTTGCTTATAGATTGCGGGGGTTCGGCTTGGATCTGGACCTCGCTCCGAGCAAGATCCGGCGTGAAAACAAGTTCGGAATTAGGAAGAAATACTGCATCAATCGTGCTTAGCTCCGCCATTCCCGCCTACCGTGTTTTGAATCTGACAAGCCTCTATCATAATTGCATACTCACCCATTGGGATGACAGTTGCTCTTCTTACTCAGTATCAGTGAAGAGCCAAACCCTTACTGAAATAGATATCACACTTTATCCTGCAAGTTTATTAGCGCCACTAGCCAATCTCCCTTGCTGTATTCCTAGTACGAAACACTATGAATGTGTGTCAAATCTGTGGCAGAGAATTCCGGCGCAGGTATGCATGGTTTCTTATCTGCGCTTGAGGACATAAAAAGATAACAACGCTGATACATAAATCTACAATAGAGATAGCCTAAGCCGACACATGAGGATGCACGAGAGAGGGCCCAAGGCACGAAGAAAGTCATGCGATCGCTGTCAAAGGTAAAGTTAGTGAAGAAATATTTGAAGAAAAGAAGTTAAACATACACTTTTAGGTCAAAAATTAGATGCTCTGGTCATCGTCCACAGTGTCTCGCATGCGCCGAACGAGAAGTCTCCTGCGTGTATACTGCCGGTGCTGAGAAGTGTCGGAGTGGTGATTCTCAGTCTATTCACAAGTCGACTCCACATTCCGGAACATCACTTATGATTGACTATGGAAAGAAACAACCAATCGATGGAGGATCAACTGAAGATACTGACCAGGAACCACAATCTGGTTCCATTGAATCAGACACCCAAGATCTGACGCCTCTCACATCTTTTCCTACGGAGAATCTTGGGTCGTATCCCACTGGAGGGACTCATAATGTTCTTCTGGCGGATAGTTTCATTCCCAATTACGAAGATACACATTTTGATTGGATTCTTCGAGATGCTGGGGACAGGATGGACTTCAACGCTCTTAATTTCTCTCCTGACCGCATGCTACTTGACCACGCAACTTCGCCACTGTTTTGGTCAACGTACCAGAGTTATCAAAATACCGCCCAAGAACCTGCCTCTAAGTACAAGGAACCTAATGCCCAGCAGGAAGCCTGGCTCCTCGACACACATGAGCCTTTCGAGAGATCTCTGGATATTCCAAGCCTTGGTGGCCAACGTACTGATCTGTCCAAAACGGGATCGTACTCTCAAATTCGGCATCTTGCCGAGGAAGATCGAGATCGTATCCGACGATCAGCCAAGGCTTGCCTTGAAGAGCCACTCTGGGCTGCTGTTTCTTTTTCTGATTTCCCAAGTAGAGAAAAATTAGACCACTGCATTGATCTCTTCTTTGCCAATTTCCGGCCGGTAAGTAAGAACGGCTGCCTCCTGCTGCAGTCCTCTTTCTCAAAATCTGATAAAAGTGATATTAATGAACTCTGGAGGTTCTGAACTTCATTCATAAGCCCACTTTTGACCCAACAACTGCACCAGATACGCTTATTCTTGCAATCGCCAGTATAGGCGCACGATTCACCAATCTTACCGGGGCAGCATCCTTTGCTAATGGTATTGCCAAATTGAATCGCCGCCTCTTACTTTCGACGGTTTGTCACCATAATAAAGGTTGTTTGATGTAAGATAGCCCTTCCGCTAATAAATCTTTCAGGGCGAACGCGAACCACGAGTCGCACGCTCGGAGCCTTTCATGGCGGCACAGCTACTCCAGGGCATCTACGGATATTGCAGTGGCGATAAAGTCCTATTCAATTATAGCGAGAGCTTGAGATGGTCGTTAGTTCAAACAGCGAAACAGATTGGCTTATTTCATGACGCACCACGGCAGACCTCCTTGACTCATAACGAAGATACAGAGGCTCGGTGGATGTCCTGGATTGCTACTGAGCGACGTAAGAGACTGGGATGGGCCATCTACGTATGCTTAATTTCCCAAGCCTCAAGCATTTAATTAGCCTCGGAATCTTTTCTAACATCTTTCCACAGGAATTTGATGCCCTGGTCAGCGTTCTCCACAATCAACGTCCGGCTTTCAGCACGGGTGACCTGACGCTCTCGCTTCCTGAAGACGCAGACTACTGGGAAGCTCCATCAGCCTACTCCTGGATAGCCCTACGTCCGTGGAGGACAGATCCAGAATCGATTGGCTTTCGGCTTGCAGCTCGTAGCTGTTTCGACCCAAGTCTGATGGACAGTGTTCGATTGACCGATACACAGCATATCCACGTCATTGTGGTGATGCTAGCTCGCTTTGTTTGGTCACTTAAAGAGTTACAAGTGTCCCCCCTCATGGAAGTGGTGCCTGATTATTTGCCCATTGCCCAGCATAAAATGACACTTACGGACAAGATGGGGGATTTTCTAGTTTCACCCCATGCAGTAAAATACTCAACATCAGCAGGAGATCGCGGCTTTGTTCATGTTGTTCAAAGAGCCCTCATTATCCACACATCGTATTTATATGCCGCGAGCGACTTGATGGACTGGCTACCAGCTCTACTTCGCAGTGCGGGCCTTAACAAGCCGGCTCGTGAACGCATGGCCAAATGGGGAGAAGAAGATCCAGCACGAGTGCGCAAGGTTATATACCATAGCTCGCAAATCATAGCGATTTGTCGGGACTTTCCGTTTAACACTCCTTACGAGTCTTTTTATGTTTTTTACGCTGGCTCTGTATTGTGGTGTTCCGCTACGCTGTTGTCTTCTCCGGGCATCCGTGGAGATGGCATCCGTGGAGGTAGTAGTGAGAATATTGGTTCTGAAACGGAAACGGACCATACCATTCTCCTGCTGGACAAACCATCGCCTGATAATGTGACAACTTGGATCTCAGAAATCCTTCAGTGGGTTCAAGAGGGTGGCGGGAGCATCCAACTTGGAATGTATGGCGTGCCAAATCTGAGCGCGGCAGAGAGTCGAGTGCAGGTGCTTCAAGAAACTGTCCGGATATTGCAAAATATGCGCTTTTGGGATATCTCACGGGCGTTTGCTTCCACTCTTAGACGTCTTATACGAGCTGTAGAGGTCACTAACGTATAGAAGCTAGTATGACAGCTTTTGAGCATTTATTAACTACTTTGTCCAGACGTATTTTATTCAATGCGGTAGACTATCCTTTTCCTGTGTACAATACCTGATTTCAAGTCGTCTAGTCCAGAGCATATTCCATTCAAGCCTCCAGGGCGTATTTCTACAGCCCACGTGAAATTGCGCCAGTTGCTATGAGGTGCTCTGCAAGCGGAGAAAAATTAACTGCGAAGTTTACATCATCGTGGTTAATATCTGCTCGAATTCCTTTTGATTCGAAAAGGAATTCTCTATTCATCATTGTGAAGCCGAAAATCCTGACAACCGTAATACGTGGATTGTTGATCCAGTTCTTCGCAGTAAAGCTTATGTACTTGCCTCCAGAAATTTCCATGTTGGTGGCGCAAATGGCAGCAGAGAACTCTGTCGCGATACAATCGACTGACGCTTCTATTTTGCCTTGCGTTGTGCTACGCAAAAGCGGCAAGGTAGTCGGATCGTCCTGTATGTTTGCACATTTAGTTGTAGTTTCCAGTGACTAAGAAAGTACTGGATAATAATAGACCAGAGTTACAGGTATGCATAGGAGTTGGTATAAGAACTCACATGATAGAAAACACAATCAGCACCACATCTTTTCACCAACTCGAAGCTCTCTTGAGAACAGACGGTGTATACAGTTAGCCCCGACCTTGTTTTTATTTGCGTGTCAGAAATCCATTAGTGCGTTAAGTAAATCTCAACCAAGATCGTTAATTTAGTCGGTACTTACAGCTTGGCCAATTGAATTTGCATTGACCCGGTAGCTGTGCCGCCCCCATAGATTAACACCTCCTTGAGTTTCCTCTCATCGGGTGCTAGGGGCTCTTTGATGGCTTTATCACCGAGAAATGGTGGATATGGTATTGAAAGGCATTTATATAGAGAAAGTCCACCAACAAATAGAGGAGATGGTAGTGATGCGCCGTCTTCGAAGGACATATTATCGGGTAGGCGAAGAATCATATGGGCTGGAGCAGCAACATACTGGGCAAATGCACCGTCTGTTGGCCTCAGAGGATTGCCTTTTCGACAACCCAATCGGTTAGCAGAAGCTTCCGAAGATTTAGCCCCAATTCAGTTATATACTGAGCTTGAGACTTGGAACGATAGTTTGACCTAACCTCCTGCTACAAAGCCGATGACACGTTCGCCGATCTCGATCTTTGTCACCGCATCGCCAACACAAGTTACGGTGCCAGCAAAGTCACAGCCAAGGATGGTTGACACTGAAGGCTTTGATCCATGAAGTATCTTCCAATCAATTGGACTCAAGGCTACGGCGGCAACTTTGACGAGAACCTCGCCGCTGGTAGGCGCCGGTATTTCGCACTCCCTGACCTCAGCTGCTCCACACTCGTGGTGATAAAGAGCGAGCTGGGAACTCATATGGATTGCTTAGACTGGAAAGAATATTTGGTATATTGTTCAGGATTTGGAGGATTAAAATTCTTCAGAATTGCCAAGGAAAATAAATTCTGTCTTGTGGAACTTCTAAGGTTCTCCGGAGAGCAAGGTCGGCGCTCAGATGACGAACACCGACAATCGCTGCAGTAACGGGCCACTCTTCAGCCAAAAAAAACTGGCAATGTTTTCTGGTACTGTTTCTTTGAAGAATGGAGAGAGTCTACGGATGGAACATTTGGTGCAGCTCGCCCGGAGCGTATTTATCGACCGGGCCGCTCTGTTTACCACTTACACACCATCTCCGACACATCATCTCCGAGTCAACGATCGCCGAACAGCGATAGATGTATCTCGAGGATTTGCATCATATTATCCTTCTCTAACTGAGCGTGGTGTCTTTCTATATAAACCATGCAGTAAATGTACATAGAGATGCATTAGATTTCTGGACTATTTTGTAGCCGTGCTGTTTTCCATAGTAACATTGAAGTTTTGATCGCAAATAAAAAATGGCGATTTCATCTAATGACCAACCATCTTCGACAATCCTCTTGGAACGTCTTCCAGGGAAACTACCTCAGACCCGGATTCCAGATGACGTCGATCTCCAAGCAGGGCCAAATGCCATCGCTGATAAGTTCTCTCGACTAAGCGCAGATGACTTCACGGACGATGCGTTATGGCGTGATACTTACGGCCTTACTGGCACGATGCGCACATTCTATTCTGGAGACACAATTGCTACTATTTGGAGCATTTTAAGTAAAAGTCGCGGCATTGTGTCCCACGCCAAAGTCGTTCCGAGCTCTGCCAAAGTCCTTAGGTTGGATGAAGAGACCTCTTGGATAGAGTGTCGGCTTTTCTTCCAGACCAAATATCCTGCGACAGACTGCTCAGCGATCATACACTTGGTCCCAAGCGCCAGTGGAGAATGGAAAATCTGGGTATTACGCACAATCCTTGAGCAGATCTCTGGCCATGGAAACGTCGATTCTCTCGCGCCTTGTATGCCGTTGGCTAACGGCCACATACAAGTTGAACACAAAATTACATCATCAATGAAGGATCCTCATTTTCATGCTGTAGTTGTTGGTGGCGGCCAAAGTGGGCTCAGTACCGGCGGCCGGCTCCAAGCACTGGGTGTGTCCTACGTTATATTAGAGAAGAATGAAGAGGTCGGCGCAGCTTGGGGTTTAAGATACAACTCTGCCAAACGTACGACTCACATCCAAAACAAACCTCATTTACTCCTATGACTGGTGGCATCATAGCTAACCTCAAATTTAGTTCACACAGTTCGAGAATATTGTAAATAGTAGACACTCAAGCATTATAGACCCAACGGACTAACAGTGGAACAGCACACCTCCCATTTGACCGTACGTTTGGTTCTGAGCTGGGCGAATATCTCAGTAAAGATCAGTTGGCCGCTGGTCATAAAAAATGGGCTGAGAAATATGGAATCGTAAGTTTACCAAATTTCACTTCGCTTAGTTGCAATTTTTACGCTCCTAACTGAGCACCACAATCAGAATATCTGGCTTTCGACAACATTGGTATCAGGAAGCTGGGATAAAGATCAGCGTCTTTATACTCTAACTATTAAAAAGAATGGAATTATCTCAAAAATAACTGCGAAACATGTTGTGTTTGCTACAGGAGCCGGATCGCAAGTTCCTTTGATACCGGCGTGGCCAGACAAGGTAAGCGGGCAAACTTTGTTTGAAGAAGATACTAGGATGCGATGTGAGACGTAAACAGCGTTTTAATATATTGACAACACAACCCAGGATAAATTTAACGGCATCATAGTGCACTCTCAAAACTACAAATCAGCAGAAGGGTGGAGAGGCAAGCGAGGAATAGTTGTCGGCACAGCAAATACAGGTAACTAAACCTCTCACAAAATACCACTATACTCGCACTAACATTGCAGCTCATGATGTTGCTGATGATATGCTTGAAGAGGGAATGAAGGCAACGATGATTCAGCGTAGCCGTACATGTGAGACTTCCTATGCATTCAAAGCGACATCCTCAGCTGACATAACACTAGTTGTGCTTCCGGTAGAGTACATCGCGAGCCGATATCATGGTAAGCAAAACATGGAGATATGCTGCAAATAATGAACTAATAGTATTTTCTGCTTTCCGCCAGTGCTGTATAATGAAAGCATACCAACTGAAATGAGTGATCGAATGATGTTTAGCAATCCCGTTTCAATCAGTCGACTGCTCTCGGCCAAATCATTCCATGCTATGGCGAGAGCAGAGCCAGAAAGATGGGAAGCCCTTGAAAATGCTGGCTTCAAGGTGGATCCTTACGGGGATATTCAAGAAGCTATCAACATTAAATTAGGAGGTCATTACATCGACGTCGGCACGTCAGCCAAGATCAGCAAAGGCTATGTAAGAATCTCCACCCTTTCCAGTTCTCAAAATTATTCATCTTCCGCTCATAAATCACACGCCTAATACTGATGTCACAACCGACTCAGATTAAAGTCAAGTCAGATTCATTGGTGGAAAGGTATACTTCGTCTGGCCTACTTTTCACGGACGGCACGAAGATTGATGCAGATGTTATTGTGCTTGCCACAGGCTTTAATGGGAATTTGCGAAATGATGTTGAGCGCATTTTCGGCAAGGCCGTGGCAGATTGTGCCGGTGACTGTTTTGGCATTAACGAAGAAGGCGAAGTGCTTGGGGCTTTTCGAGTACTACAGCGTGAGTCCTAACCTAGAATTATCTCTCCAACTAGCTATGATGCTATTTCTAGACTAACGATGATTCTAGAGCCTGGTATGTGGTATCTTGGTGGAGCGCTGGGTCATGCAAGATATTATTCTCGGTTCATTGCACTTTCAATCAAGGCAGACGAGCTGGGTATGCCATTTCCCGTATATGTAGACTAGAGCCTTAAGCAGAAGTATAGCCATAAATAAACCAGAATACATGAAAGTAATTACAAATACACTGAACATGGGGATTGAGGTGATTATCCCATACTCATGATTAATAAGAGACATACGGAATATATCGCTGAGGCCCATCATCTTGATGGAGATAGGCGGAGATACTAATAAATGGATAGAATTGGAGGATTACATAGGGAGTCGCAAAAGCCCCACGTGCGCTTAGGGCTTTGGATGCGCCTGAGGCATGAATAAAAGTGCAGTGATTTATGATCATGACGGAGCAATTCAAGGCCGAGTATTATAAATCGCACTGCTTTTCAATTCATCGATCTAGATGGAAGAACTGACTGCATATCCGTAGTTAAGGTATTCTCCGAGAAACAGGCATCTTGGTGGGGACTAACACAACAGCTCCGCGGCAATGAAGTGGTGGCGTGTTAGAGGGCCCCATTTAGGTATACCGTACGATGAAGAGCTGGATTTGTATCGTGAGTGAGGTTTTGTGAAATGAAGAGTCATAATAGACTTAAATAACATGAATTTGCTGGAGTATTTTCACTGTCTATCTTCAGTTACTCATTCGACATAATCTCATCTAGAATTAAACATTCAATCATGGCTCCTCCTGCAAATGGCGATTCCGTCTCCGGACACCAACTGGCTGCTACGTACGCAGACAAAATCAAGGACAAGATCATTCTTGTTACTGGAACATCTCAAGGGAGTCTTGGAGAGGAGTATTGCTTGGCTATTGCCAAGTTTCAGCCCAAGATTTTGATTCTTGCAGGTCGCAGTGCCGACAAAGTCAAATACATGTCCGATGCTATCGCGAAGATCGACTCCAAAATAGCCACCAAGTTTCTTGAACTAAGCCTTGAATCTCTCTCTGCAGTCAAGAAGGCAGCTGAAACCGTTAACTCTTGGGATGATGTGCCATATATCGACGTCTTCTGCCACAATGCTGCCATCATGGGTACGACCCATGGCGTGACAACAGACGGCTTTGAGAGGCAGTTGGGCATTAATTATCTGGCTACTTGGGTCTTTACAAACACCATTTTACCAAAGATTCTCAAGTCGCAGGACCCAAGGGTTGTGCTTCTTGGTAGCGATGGTCATCGCTGGGGCCCGATTCGCTGGAATGATCACAACTTCAAGGTAAGCGATTTGGTCTTCATTACCCTACAGGGAAACTATGGACTGATGAATTCTATTATGATACCGCGCAGGGTGGCGAAACTTACAACAGATGGCGTGCATACGGTCAATCAAAAACAGCAGTTCACCTGTATGCTCTCTATCTTGGTAAATTACTAGGAAAGAGAGCACAAGTATTCGGCCTCGACCCTGGTGTAATAATGACACCATTAGGAGGACACGTTGACTGGGCAGGCGAATTTGGAGACATCAGTGAGTTTCCAATGTACTATTATTCATAAGTAATCCCTGCTTACTGACCCATTCCTTAGACAAAATTGACTTTGAACTGGGTAATGAAGAAGCCGCGAATGGATGGCCAAAGTACCGAAGTAAAGAAGCAGGTATCGCAACGAGTGTCTATGCTTCATTTGATCCAGACCTTTCGGGTAAGCATGTCTACTACTTAATCCCATAGTGTTGCGCATAAGCTAATCCTTACGTGAAAGAATATACTGGAGCGTACCTCGCAGATTGTCAGGTCGCAGACCCGTATGTTCATAGTGTCAGACCTTGGGCATCCAGCGAAGTCGAGGCCAATAAGCTATGGAAGTGGACTGAAGAGCTTCTCAACATGAAGTTTTCATTCTAAATTGTGTCGAGATGGTTGAGCAACTGGACCTGGGAACTTGATGAACGAGCCATGTGTCAGTTCTAGTAAGAGAATAAGCATTGTATCATTTTATAGACTAGTCGCGCGAAGTCTTTCGTAGTGATATATGGATAGTATATAACCAAACATCAAGAACCATATTCTGCAATTAGTGTATGCATCATAACAAAAGAAGCATCTGTGCCTCAGCCGAGCCAAGATTCCACTTCTGAATAACCTCACCCTGCATTATATCGTGCACATAACACTCACCCACAATCTTCCAAGCCCGCTTTCCCGTAGCGGATACACACTTCCGAAGCACAAAGGGTACACCGGAGCCAAAGAGCACAGCTACCCTATCTCCAGGCTCTGATTTCTGGGGACCCAAGCCAAAGTAACCCTTCTTAGTGATGAAGAATTTTCGTCCCAGAGCATACTTTTCGATACCTGCAGGCAGAGTATTCTGTGGCACAAGACTTACTTCCTGCTTCAGGGTTTCATCCACCTCATCGTACGCCCGACGCAAGAAGTCTTGATCAGAAGGATCTTCGATAGCCTCAGGATACGATTTGATTCCTCTTGACCGCCTGTTTTTTGCTTGGTGCTTGGCGAGTTCGTCCCTGTGGCGTCTGGATTCCCAGTATGGATCAGGAATTACGTTTAGCAAATCAAATGGTCGATGGTATAAGTCGTATGGTTGTTGGTGCCATGCTGAAGCAAGTTGACCAAAGAGCGCAACGTATTCGTCATTGTGAGGTGGAAATACCTGCTCCCTTAGCTGAGGAGCAAGTCGGTGCTCAAATCTAGAGCCACCATCTCTTTCTTTTTCTTTGTTGAAAATAGAAGTCGGACGCTCGATAACTTCATTCATCTCTGCAAGGCTAATCAATCCTGTGGTTCTAGCTGTTATAGGAGGCTGGCCTGGTACCCATGACTTTGGGATTTCTGGGAGCCAGTCTTCATAGCGTGGATGATCCTTGGTTTCATCGTCTTCATCTGGGATTGCTTGTCCCACAAACAATGTAGACCAAAACGCTTCCAACAACTCGGCTGCAGTAGGATACCTGTTTGCTGCGCTTTTGTTAGACACGGCGAGATGTTTGCAGCAACCGACTGCAACTATGAAGTGGGTCGCATCAGCCAGATTTTGGTCGATATCTTCAACAAAGCTATCATGACACACTTCAACTTCATCCCACAAAACTCCCCTGATTTGCAAAGACTTTTCGTGCCTGTTGATCTTGAAGCTGGCATTGACCGACGTGGCGGTTGCATACAATGGCTTTGCAGTAGAGTGTCGGAGCTCTTGTAGAAGCCATTTCTTCATCTGGCGCTCAGTGATAAGCTCACCTTGCTGTATTGCGTCGGGATTTTCCGGCATATTGGGGTTTTCATCTCCAATCGCAAGGATGAAGTCATTGCGAGACAGCATTGCTTCAATCTGTTCTTTGACATGATCCGGGCACTGTTTATGGAATGTAAAATGGTCCGGTATGTCTTTCAGGCTTTTGACGACTGCAGAACCGTTGGCAGCTATTTCTAATCGTTTTATCCGACGTTCCCTCAATACTTCTTCCTCGGCACTGCTAACCAGAGGATTCACGTGGAATCCGGCTGGTGTCTCTCTGGCTTCATCATCGCCGAAACGAGCCCTAGGCTTTTTAAAAATGGGCTCTGCCCACCACGGAACGTCGAAATACCGTTGAATATTTCTGAAAGGCAGTGATAGCGCACCAGGTGGAGCAGACCAGTCTGGAGCCCAAGATGGTATGTCTACACTACCATTCACACAGTGGCGGAGGACTTCCAAACCTGTCTCACCGGATAGCAGTTCTGCAGCGAAGTCGACGTATACGTCCTCCACGGATTGATCATATCTTGTCGGTAGTCGTTTTGAAGGTACTCTTGAAAACATGTTCCAGATTGCATAAATCTTGTCTCGCCTGTTTGTAGCCAGGAAGTGCCTATAACGGCAAATCAAGTCAAACAGAGACTTGGACGTTGGCTCTTTCGTAAAATAGTATCCAGCGCTGTCTCGCAAGCTATCGAGCTCTAAAATCTCTGTGATGGTTGGGAAGGCTTGCCTTCTATCGTCTTGGTAAGCTTTCATACGAGCAGCCGCAATTACTACGGACATCCACGAAACGCGGATATGGCCGCAGATAATCGAGGCCTTGTCCAACTTTAGTCCCATTGCACCCGCAGTCAGCTCTTGTACTATCCAGATGCGCTTCCACCAAGGGCGTTCAAACAGGCTCTGCATAGCTTGCCAGGCATGGTTGGGAATGTTGGGCATCTTGTCATATGGAGAAGCATGGCCAAGATGGTTGATCCAATCCATTGCCCGGTCGCTGTCGGATGAAGATTCCCCAAGCCAGATAATCAGCGCCCTGGCTGCTGCGTAGATCAGGTTCATCATTGGAATCTGGTGGTTTTTCTCCAATAAGTCGCTCTGATTGACACATATTGCATCTATCCATAGGTCAACGCCCTGACCTGCTTCCTGGTAGTTCTCTAAGAATGCGTATAGGTTTGCGGTAACTGGAAACGCGATTCCATTGATAAAGATATCCTTGGTGACTGTAGGCGGGCCCCAGGTATATGATAAAGCCTCAAAAAAGGGACCTCCTCTTTTAATGTCCAGTAAGTTGCGTTTGATAAGCGAAGCTTGAATCTGTGTTGACCCTGCCTTCGGCTCTAGTCTTAAGAGGCGTATTTGAAGCTCATCTAATGGCAATTGCTGGTAAAGCAGTTCTGAGTTCCCGATACTGTTCGGATGTTGCGCAGACATTGTGAAGAGTGACCAAGTTTGCTTGGCAGCTTTTCTAGGATATTGAAATGGAAGAGAATGTGTTTCCTATGGTTAACAAGTCGCATTAAATAAGATATACTACTCTGACATTATCTCCTAGGCAGACGTGATAGACACAGCCCCAGAAGGTTGTTCCCAACTTTGCCATTACAATGTGATAAAATGTTGAAGGGGGTGCCGCTAACCTACTTGATTGGCTGGAGTCTGCTTGAAGATCATGTCACCAATAATGCCTTGTCGGATGCCTCTGCAACATCAGATAGGCGCTGTCAGCCCAACTGACAAAGTGAGTGTACGCGCCCTCCCAGTCAGCATCAATTCAAGCTCGCAAGGAACCCCGTTTAGCAACTTCTGAGATGGCTTCAACCAAAACTACCATTCGCTGTGTGTAAAATCTAATAATTTCATTTTTTTCATTCCGTCATCCATATCCCAATTTCAAATGCTTAAGTTTCAGACCACATCCTGACGAGATCTTGCGAGTACCTTGTCATGTCTACCTATTCAGAGCTTCGGGCGCAAACACCTTAGGGAAGGCGCTTTTTGAATCCGCATCAAGCCGAGTTCAACAATAAATCTCTGTTGCCACTAAATTTCAGCCTCTAGCAAATAGCTACAATTACTTAACCTTCTATAGCTTGATGCTTGACAACTCTTTTGTTTATGTTTCTGTACCACAGAGAGAGACTCGCGAATAGAGCAGGTTTACCCCACCGATGACCAAAAGATGGCCAAACCCAAGCGCTAGTTATGGAGTAGCCAAGCATGCACCATGGCGTATCTTTAATCTTTCAGCAACTTACAACAACGGACCGATCGTGACACCCCGAATCGTGAGCACGTAATCCAATAGAATTGAAGAGAATAAGAAAATATAGCCACCAGTGCTCCTTCTTGGACGGGACGTATAATGTGTTACCGTTGGCGACTTGATCTGTCCGGGTTTATCTTCCGATGTGAGAGCTGAGCTTGGTAAAGCGGGGGGAATTTCGTGCCGAGCCGCGAGCCGCGAGCCGCGACGGAAATAATGGAGTAACAATTCTAGCGAGCCTGAGCTGTTGCTCCAAATCCACCGTTGAGACAGACAGGCGTTGGGCGGGCGCTTCTGTTTCGTGTAACTCCCAGCTCGCGAATCTTTCCGTATGAAATGGAGAACAGACGCCTCGGAGCTCTTTATTATCCCCGGGACTTTAAGGCCAGGCTATGAAAGGATTAGTAGCATTGAGAAGCGTGAATCTCGCACCAATCATCGACTCCTGCGCAATTAGTAGAGAGAGCGCGGTTGCTCGGATCCTCTGAAGACTAATACTACATGTGGCAAGACAGTAGAACAGGGTTACGCTGCATGTAAAGAGAAACGCGCTAAGTCGCGAGTTAAGCGCAGGCAATTTATTCTCGTCCAGAAGTACCTCTCAAATACCTGTTTTCTACTCACCTTAGCCTGTGTTGAAGTTAGTTCCAATCCTTCGTGCTATGGAGTACGCATGATCCGAGGGTGATCAACGGCTGAGTTATCAGATGTAAGAGTACCTCAGCTCAGCTCGGTATTAATAAATGAAGCGCCAAGACCCGTAGAAACGCTAATCTCTGTTCCATTCGCATTCGTCTTCTTGTTGTATCACGTTCATTACTCCGTTAGGTTGGTGGGTGCAGCAAGAACTGCATAACATTCACATGCAGAACATGGCCGAGAACCATGAACTACGAGATTTAGAAGGTCAATCTGCCGAGCATGACCGTGAACATCTTCTTAGAGACGACCATGAGGAATCTCCTCCTAACGGCGACCAGCGCCCTGCCTCCCCAATACCACCGCCAGACAAAGCTCCAACACCACGGGTGCAGCCGCCAGGTCGGCGTCAGCATCTACGCTCGAGATGGCATTCAATAGCCTGGAAGGTAGAAGTCTCAAGTTGGATCGCCAGTGCCAGCTGCTTCATTGCCCTTGTCATAGCCTTGAGGGTCTTTGATGGTCATCCCCTGCCGCAGCTGAAATTCGGTATCACTCCTAATGCTATTGTTCAAATCTTGTCGACACTCTGCGAGTTTTTCTTGGAGATATCTTATGGCTCTGGTGTTGGGCAGCTAAAGTGGTTAAATGCGCTGCAAAAGACACCGTTGGCTGATTTTCACACCATTGATGAAGCAAGCAGAGGCGCTTGGGGGAGCGTAGTGCTCATTGCTAGTCGCAGAGGGGGGTGAGTGTGATATCCGTATACATATGGGTTCACTTGACCACGACTGCAGTTTCTTACCTTTTCTCTCGCAGTCTAGTTGCTGCCCTGGGAGCCTTCATCACCATAGTCGCCCTAGGTATCGGCACCTTCGCTCAACAGGCTTTGAACTACGATACGATCTACACAGCCTCTGGTGGGAATGCACTGATGCCTATTGCGCAGTTTATGAACGGTGTGGGTTCTGCGCCCATTGATCACGGAGGAGAAATACAAGGAGTCGACTCGGTGCTCACTTCGGCCCCCTACCTAGCCTTCTTCAACCCCCCTGGTACGAACTTTACCGCGACGGCACCTTGCAGCACTGGTAATTGCACATGGAGCTCTTACCAGACGTTGGGGTTCTGCAATACTTGCAAAAACCTAACACGGCAACTAAAAAGAGGCAAAATACGCATCGTTCCTCATAAACTCACTGACGAAGCTTATGAGACAAATGTATATACTTTGCCGAACGGCTTTGGGTTAACAGGCATTCAACCAGGAATAATGAACAACCAAGTCGATTTCGCCATCACAAACGGAGTTGTCAATGTGACCACGACGATTGCTGCGAGTGGTGGGACAGAGGGATGGGACTCAGTTGCATTTCCACATAATGGGTCAGTGCTATTGAGCGCTTTCGCTGTCGCCGCTGCTCCTGGCACAATTCCCGAGCAACCGGATCAGACAAAATTCGATCCTGATGAGATGGTAGGAGACATGTATGCAGCACCGGTAGCCTTTGAGTGCATGTTGCAGTTTTGTGTTCGAAACATGAGCGCCGTCTTTGTGAACGGCACATTACGCGAGACGGTCACTTCAACATGGACAAACGAAACACAGGGGACACTTCCTCAGTCTGAACATTACACATTTCGCCCACCTCACTCGAACGAGTTCCGTGTTTTGAGTACTGCAAAGGATGCGACAGCCGACTGGCTCAACTCTCTACTTGAAGGAAACGCATATTCTCCCGATGTCGACTCATTCTTGTTTGCCACTTCTTCGGATCTCATGCGGATAGTACGATTAGCCATGAACAGCTCGGAGACAGGGTTTCCTGACTTGATGGACAATTTGGCCAACAGTCTATCTCTCAGCCTTAGAAGTGCGTCGTACCAGCCATCACCTACACATGGTAAAGCATTTTCCCCAATCAGCCATGCTGTTGTGACTTGGGAATGGCTGATTCTACCTGCATTCGAGCTGGTGGCTTCTTTGGTGTTTTTGGTGATAGTTATGATGAGAACAAGAAAGGCTGGCCTAGTCCCGTGGACGAACAATATCCTGGCGGTCTTCTTTCACGGGTTTGATCAACGACCTATTATCGATGGCGCTGATGAGAGCGAGACGGCTATGGAAAAGGAATCCGACGGATTGCTTGTACAATTCCAAGCAAGGGAAGAAGGTGGGAGGATAATCACCGTGAACAGGTAACGGTCGCATGTATGGAGCAAATACTCCGTATAAACAGAATAGGTTAGATCTCATTTACCACAATTAATGCTTGCTGGAGGGGCTGTGTGACAGACCGCGCATGCGCGCCCCGAAGCGCTTAGGACAGAGTCGAAGGATTCAATTGCTCCCGCTGGTCTATCGTATAACGGTGGCGAATTAGTCACGATGTGCCCCCAAAAGGATCGCCATTGCTGCCTCAGAGAGCAGTGATCTAGACTATATCAAGCCATTGTAGGATCAAAAATTGCCGCACTACTTAGTGATGCGTCTACGTATCGTGTTGAGTGAACCTTGGAATTGTCGTACTAGTGAAAACAGGTGCCGCTTTGCTGTAAACGTGTAATAAGCGCAAACAAAGCTAGGACAGCGATCGCCGTATAGTGGTGTTTGTGCCATGAATTTACAACATACCCAATCACGACGAACGTCAACTTCCACCCCAAAAATCTATCTTCTGCCCTTCCATTCCGAACAAAGTTACTTTATTGCATTTTTATATTTATTCTTATAGCTATTGTGTTTGCAGTCGGTTCCTTATCACCTGGAGCCATCGTGGCTGTTTTGCGACTTTACTCGGCCGTTGATTCGTCTTTTGCTCTGGACGTTCTTTGGTTTTATGCTGCGTTGTTCGTTGAGTGGTCTTTCGATCTTGAAAAAAAGCGCAATTCGTTTTCGAGAATTTTTGCTACCTTTTATAACCTGCTAGAACGATCCTGTCTGGGCATTTTGGTTAAGTTATTGAGCTATAGGTTCATAGTCAGGATCTCTTATACCAACACCATCTAGAAACTGGACTTCCCTCGTACATGTACCTACCTATAGATGAGAAATAAAGTATGAAAGACACAGGTTGAGCCAGACCAATCTCAGGTCATGCTCGCACCAACCTCTACAGAGGCCATGGGTGAATTGGATTGGAAAGCCTAGACCATGCCGGATCACGATTATTCCTAGACCGGTATGCACGTCCCTACCTAATAGTAAGCATCACAGTTCTCCTCATTCCGAAGCTCTGAAGCCATCCTACTTAGCTTCACCACTCTTGTTCCCACGTCTCTTCTTCGTCAAACATCTCCATGTCTTCAGCCGAGAGCTCCCATACTCCGCCTCTCGGCGCTACAATCCATCAGCTTAAGATCAAGACCATATTCGATGCCCTCGACGAGCGAGACAAGTTGTATGCCCACCACCTTGCACGAGCAGCATGGCATGGAAGCAGGATCATCATGCGGCAAGTGTCACCAGAAAGCACTGACATATTCGACTTCATCATGGATCTCTACGAGGCCTGTCGTGGGAAATGGGACACCTTGGTAGCGGAGTGCAACATCGCTCCTGAAGAGCTGACTTCATTTCTCGAGTATGCTGCCATGTTCCTTTGCAACTTGGGCAATTTTTATGTAAGTCAAGAGTTCAATACGCCGTTTTCTGCGTCTTTATAATCTTTCTGGGTTTGGGGGTGCTGACGATGAACGATTAATTAGGGAGAAGGTGACCAGAAGTTCGTCCCTGACCTGTCAGCAGAAGCTCTAGGGAAGCTTGCTAGGATTTCCCTAAAGACGAAGGCTGGGCTGGACAAGATCATCGACCCTTTGTTGGCAGTTCCGCCATTCAGCCTCGGATACCCTAGCAAGAATGCGCAGTCGGGCTACTACCCTACCGAGGAGCCCATTACCAGGGATGACATCGCGAAGGTCAAGGACATCATGAACAAAAGGTCGATCGGCCCAGAGAATACTCGCGTTCGAAAAGTGCTCAAGGATGGCAAGCCTGTATTGGAGGTGTTGCAAGCTTCTGTAGAAACTCACCTACCTCAAAATGGAGACAACGAACTGGCAGACGGTATCTTCCTTGTCCGAGGAGATCACTCAGAGGAACTAGCCAAGATCTGCTCTGACTTGGAAATGGCAAAGAAGTATGCAGGGAATGATAAACAGACCGAGTTCTTGACACACTACATCGAATGCTTTCGCACTGGCAGCTTAGAAGCCTTCCAAGAATCGCAAAAGGCTTGGGTGGCGGATGTATCAGCCAGAGTCGAGAACATACTTGGCTTCATCGAGCCTTACCGCGACCCGGCTAGGATCCGTTCTGAGTGGGGGGGTATGATAGGCATTGCCGATGCCGATGAAATCAAGACATTGAAAACCTTTGTCAATAGGTCAGCTACATTCATTCGACAGCTGCCATGGGCGGTCGAGGGCGTTAATGATGGCAAAGGACCATTTGAGAAGAGTCTATTTGAGGCTCCAGACTTTACTAGTGCCCATGGTTAGTTATCCAGTGATATAGCTTCTTCTGTTCTACCCACCTGCTATACCTCCGCCCTCCTCTATGAATGGGAAAGGAGGCACTAACTTTCCTAGCGCTGGCTGTGTGTGGCAGCATCGTCTTCGAAGCCTCCAATCTTCCGAATGTAAGTTTTTGTTTTTTTGCTTCTTGTCAGCCGGTAATAAGCTAATCTTGACAGTACAATTACATCCGAGAGACCCATGGCTTTAAGAATATTGTCCTCGCGAATCGCCTCAGCGTCAACAACAACCCTGACCTTCCCTGTTACTGGGTTGACTCATCCGAGCTCAAGTTTTTCAGGGAAACGACACACATTGTGAGATTCCTTGCCACTGCTATTCACGAATTGATCGGCCATGGCACAGGCAAGCTCCTCAGCGAGACTTCGCCAGGAACCTACAACTTTGACAAGCAGAATCCTCCAATTAGCCCTCTCACCGGAGAAGCCGTAACTTCGTACTATCTACCCGGTCAGACGTGGGGAAGTGTGTTTGGGGAGCTGGCAGAAACAGTTGAAGAATGTCGTGCAATCTTGATGTCGTTTTATTTCATGGACAATAAGCATCTATTGAGCATTTTTGGCTACTCTGACAGTAGTAGCATCACAGCTGAAGACCGTACGTTGCAACAATTCAAACTGCCTAATGTATATGCATAAGATGACACTAAGCCCATCAAACACAGTTCTCTACGCCACATATCTCAACATTGGCGTCAGTGGTCTGCAAGCGCTCGAGCATTACAACGTCCAAAACCAAGCTTGGGGCCAAGTCCACAACCAGGTATGCATAAAATAATCTCCCTCTCAGACACCTCTATCCAACTAATCCTGACCTAGGCCTACTTCTCCATTCTTAAACACCTCCTACAAGACGGGGACAGAGTCATCTCCATCGTGCATAACCCCACGCAGCAATCTCTCACGGTAAATGTTGACCGGTCCAAATTCCTTTCCCGCGGTAAACAGTCTCTGGGCTCGTATGTCTGCAAGCTACACATCTGGCGCTGCACCGCCGATATATCCGCATGCAGCAAATTCTACGAGCCCTTGTGCGCAGTTGAGGGCGTGTATGAAGAATGGCGCAAAATTGTTGTGTCGAAACCGAAGATGAAGTGGAAGTTTGTGCAGCCAAATACCTTTCTCACGGGTGAAAGTGTCCAAGTCAAGGTATATGAGGAGACTAACGAGGGTATTATCCAGTCGTGGGCTGAGAGGGGCATCTGAAAGTTGGAGAATCGCTAGACATAGTGTACCAAAGAGGCATATTCGTATTTCTATCTCCCCTTGCTTTTTTATGTAGGCTTCCTCTCAAACTGCTTACCGCCAGAAAATCGGCACCCATCTATCATAGGCATCTTCGTTCCCAAATTGCGTCGCACTTTTATCCCGCCTGAGCAAATATTTTTCCGCCTCATCTCTCAAATATTTTGCTTCCTTCTCGCTGCCATCGTCCTCACCCTCATTTGTAGACGAGTTCTGTACTAAAGCCTCGGAGAGTTTGAACAGGCCACGCGCGTGCTCAACAGGCATAGCGTCGCTGTGGAATTTTGTGATCTCGAGGGCATCGCGGAGATGTTTACTGGACAGCACATGTTGGTAAATTGACGAACTCAAAGAAATATAGAGTCTACGGTTGAAATATAGGAGGTGGATGGATGGACGGATTGGACAATTGAAGGGAGAGGGATAGGGAAGAGAGAGATGGGAGAGGGGTGAAACGTACATAGCAGCCTCCACCTTGCCCTGATCTAGGCAAACCACGCCCGTCTTATAAATGCATCCGGCATTGAATGGGTGAAAGCGCGTCTGATCACCTTTGAACCACATATTCTGCGCTTCCATGAAATTGGCCTCGGCAGCTTCTGGTCTGTTTCTGCGTCGGTCAAGGATACCTTGGACAAAGTATGCGCTACGAGAGATATTAATCGTGTTGCGTGCAAGAACGAGAGACTGTACTTACAAAGCCAGCATAGCCCAGTTGAGAGGTTTCTCCTGCTTGAACTCTCTGATTGAAATGTCGAGTAATGACTGTGCCTCCTCGTACCTACCCAGATACACGAGACACCTCGCGGTATTCTTCTTTGTGACCGTGGGCCAGTCTGCTTCCCTACCTTCCTTTTCATTCCACTCGGCCCAGGTAATGTATGACCTTTCAAACCACATGAGCGCTTTTTCATGCTGGTTGGCAGTATTGTAGTTGTATCCGAGGTTTTGCTCGAAGCCACCGAGGAGGCCACCCTTGCGAGGTTCTTCTTCTAAGCGCATGTTGTAGCCCTTAGTGTTTAGTTCGATGGCCTCTTCGACCCTACCGATGCTTTCATACATGTTAGCTTGGTGGGACAGTGTCGAAGCCTTGATATCGATGGCCTGTTCCTGATCATTAAGTGTCTCCACGGCTAAGAGATTTAATTCGCAGACGTCCTCAAGCTCTTTAAATGCATTGATCTCGTAGAGATACCTGATGTTGAGTTAGTACATTGTCACAAAATTGTAGCAGGCGATATCTCACCTTTGGCAATCCACTAAAAGCTCGCAGAACAACGACGACGCCTTGAATTCCTCCAAGTGTCTACGCTCCTCCTTAAAATTGTCCTTCAAACAAAGAACTTGCTGTAAGCAATGATTGCACCGAGTCCACTGATGGTACAATTGATTCTTGTTTGTCGAGTCTGACTGTTTGGGAAAGGCATTGTATACTAGCACCACTGCATTGTCGAATGCTTGTTGTCGCTCCTCTAGAGATAGGAAAGATCGGAATTGCATCTGCACCATGCGATGGCACCAGAAGATACGAGCGTCTTTGTCCCATTTTATCAAGGCAAGGGCCAAGAGAGGTTCCATCGCTCTAGAGAATCTGTAGTAGAGGTTAGACAAACTTCTTTCAAGGGAGAGATCAGACATACTTTGAATCATCAAGAAAAAACTCAAGATCATCTGGGAGATCGTGGCCTTGCCTGTTCTCAAATAGATCCTGCGCCGTGTTGTCTGGGACCAAGAATGATGCAACTCCCAGGAAAGCTTGGCTATTTCTTTCCAAAGTACCAAATAATTCATCCCACACCGCCTGTAACTCGGATTTATGAAGCCTCTTTGGATCTTCCAAATAGATGCGCATGAATTCGGCAATGGTGCAAGACCTACGTTGAATTAGACCAGCCATGTGAGAGATACCCAACGCATGACCACCGAGCTTTTCGGCAAGTTCAACTGCCGAGAGTCTCTCTGATTGTATATCGCGGTCTATGTTGTCCTTCAACAAGAACAAGAGAAACTCAGAACCGGTCTTTGCATCCCATGAAGTTATTTCCAAGCCAGAGGTGGCAAATTTGTGCATCAAGTTATGATTGCGAGTGGTAATGATAGCTGTCCCATGACGACTTTCCGGCCAGTATGGCTCTAAGAGGTTGTCATCCTCGACATTGTCGTAAACCATTAACCATTTGCAGTCTGGCATATAGAAAATTAGCCAAGATAAAAAATATAACAAGGGCTAATGACGTACCAGTCGTTTGAAACCACTTTTGAACTAGTTGCAAGTTCTCATTGTGTAGATTAGGCTGTGCTCCAGGCAACTTGAGCCGCAATGCTACGTCTGTGAAGCTCTGTCGCAACGATGCCGCCGTCTCACCATAGACCCAAATACGGCGTCAAACTTGTTCTCTTCCATCTTTTTCTCAATATATCGTGCCGCAATGGAGCTCTTGCCGATACCGCCAAGACCAAACAGCGTTATAGATTGGAAAGCTGTTGCTGATCCATCCCGGCCGAGGACTTCGTCGATACCCTCAAATGTGCTCTCTCTGCCGAAGAAGTTTGTGTACATCTTAATTGGCAGTTGCATCAACGACATTTGCTGTGTGATTGCGGCAATGTCTACAGAGCTGCTTTGGCCCAGCGGAGGTGAATTCATGTCGACTCGATGTGAGGATAGGGAACTCCTTGAAATGCCTCAAGATCGTTGGAGATGGTGGAATGGACACCTTCATGGGCGAGTGTTGGGTACAGCAACGTCAACATAGCTCGGTGTCACTTCGGAAGATGTAGATACTGGTGAGAATCTTTTCATGGTGTAACCGTGCGCGAGAGGGGAAGTGGGTGAGAGAGGAGCAGGTTGGGTTGGGCGAATGGAATAGGAACCAACGAGGGGAGAAAACTCCGACAACAAACTTCACTCGGCGCGCTTTGGCTAGGGCTGGCTGGCGTGGTGACTCTTTTCGTAGCTCACGGCTAGCTAGAGTCATATCTTATCACTTTAGGGTTGCAGAGTAGCTGATTCAAAGTGCTAGCCTTGATGGCGCTGCTGCGATGGAGAGGGATGAGACGACAGCGTTCTTAGCTAACATGGTCAGTCGCTAAATCTGAGAGTGTCGGGAGAAGTTCTCTAGGTGACCCGCCTACCATACAGTGCTTTCCAGACAACCAGACGTTATATAACCCAAGATAAGCCATTTTCAAGACCATTAAGGCAGAAGTCTTTTAACATAATACTTTTGTAGATCAAATAGATTTAGTACATGGATGTTCACCTCTATGCCTCTGTTGAGTTAATGCATAAATCGAAATAGGGGGGCACAGTCTAAAGATTTACATATAGGGCCGTGTGCCCGCATTATCTGAATTTCCCTAGTTCCTTATCCCCTTTATTATACTCTTTGATCTTTTCTGACTATTCCTCTTCTTCCAATTTGTAGTCTGCTGATACATACTTTCTCCCGTTAACGAGCTCGTTGTGTGCATTGTTGCGGGAGTACGCCTATCTGCGCACATTGCAACAGTATAATAAAACACAGTTTACTAGAAAATTGGCTCAATGGTAATAGACCTTTTATAACCTGCCTCCTATGTCCTAATATTAGTTTTTCTTCTTCTGCCTTAATAAAGGCAACCAGATATTAGTAGGCCATACATTGCACAGCTAGCTTTTGCCTTTCTTCTTATTTAGTTCTGCAGCTCCAATCTTTCCTTAGTTACATCTTGAAAATAGGTTTATTTCTTTGCGAGTGAAAGAGGATAAAGTTAATGCCCCCAGCTATTTTACAGATATATAATTATATATTGAGTTCAGTATCAAATAGAACAATAATAAGAATAATAACCTAATAAGATTTAATGATATATATTACTACATAATTGAACTCCGCTAATGTTAGTTGTCTTTGTACTCTTCGCTCTCCTATGCTTTATCTTCCTTATCTTCCTCATCCTCTTCACCCTCCTCACCCTCCTCACCCTCCTCATCATCTTCATCTTCTTCTTCATCTTCATCTTCATCTTCTTTATCTATTTCATCCCATTCATCGTCTTCATCGTCTTCATCGTCTTCATCGTCTTCATCGTCTTCATCGTCTTCATCGTCTTCATCATCTTCATCGTCTTCATCATCTTCATCTTCTTCATTTTCTTTATCTTCTTCATCTTCTTCATCTTCTTCATCTTCTTCATCTTCTTCATCTTCTTCATCTTCTTCATCTTCTTCATCTTCTTCATCCCCTTCATCATCTTCATCTTCTTCATCTTCTTCATCACCTTCATCTTCTTTATCTTTCTTATCCTCCTTATTTTCTTTTTTATTTTCCTCATCGTCTTCATCATCTTCGTCTTCTTCTTCTTCATCCTCCTCATCCTCCTCATCCTCTTCATCCTCTTCTTCCTTTTCATTATCTTCCTCCTTTTCACTATCTTCCTCCTTTTCACTGTCTTCTTCCTTTTCACTTTCTTCTTCCTCTTCACTTTCTTCTTCCTTTTCACTTTCTTCTTCCTCTTCACTTTCTTCTTCCTCTTCACCGTCTTCCTCTTCACCGTCTTCCTCCTTTTTATCCTTTTCATTCTCTTTACTTACAGCCTTTTCATTTTCAACGTCCTTTTTATTATCTTCATTCACTTGACCCACAGTACTTTCATGCTCTTCACCCGCTTTCTCATCCTTATATTCTCCCTTTATATCCTTCGATTCAGTTCCTCCATCCTCTTCACTCTCTTCATCCATTTCTGCTGCCCTATTTTCTTCATCTCGATTTTCATCTGGCTTAGTAACGTGCCTCTTTTTAGGCTTCTCCTCTTCCTCCCTCGACTTAACCACACCATCTGCGTTCTGCTCTTTATCGTGGTCCTGTTTCTTCTCCTCCCCTTCCTCCCAGTCATTGTCCGAGTCCCACGAGACCGAGCCGTGGTGATCCCAGGCGTCGTAGTAACCATGTTGCCTTTCGTCATCGCCGTCATCGGGGTCGTCGTTCTCCTCGACGCTGCCGCCGTCGTCCCGATCATGGTTCATATGCTTCCAGTCGGTGACGTCCATGATGATGGCGGCCTGATCCATGCCGTAGGCGTCCTTGAGCTCCTTCCACTTCCTCTCCTCCATCTTCCCCACTTCCGTCATGTCACTGACATGGTGATAATGGCTGATGAGGGAGTCCATGATGCGTATCTTTTTCGGATGGCCGACTGGCAGCTTCGTATCGGTGTCGTAGCAGCGGAGGACCTCTCGGAGTAGAACGTCGCCTCTCTCTGGCTCTTCTCCCTCTCCCTCCCCTTCTCCTCTCCCTCCCCCCCCTTCCCCTCCTCCTTCCTCTCCCTCCATCAAGTAGAGGTTACCGAGATAGGTCGACGCTTCCAGCGTGAGCATGTGGGTGCTCCCAAGTATGTCCCTGAGGCCATCTCGGGCCTCTCTGATCAGCTCCCTGGCGCTCTCACTTTCGTCCTGCCCCTCCTGCGCCTCGTGCTGCTGGTGGGACGCATCTAGCTTTAGCTGTCCGAGGCGGAGCCTAGCCTCGAACCACTTTGTCCTGGCGGCCACGGCCGCCATCTTCTCGACTTCTGTCGCCGGCCTACCGAGGTTTGGTTCACTCAGGCTCAGGAAGCCGGCGAGGGCTTCCCGGATCTGCTCGTACGCCTCATTGAACTTCCTGGTCTCCCGGTAGACGCAGCCCAGATTGAGCTTAGCCTCGAGTAGGTGCAGGTGGGCGTCGCCCTTGTGGTTCGTATCTCCGCTGTCGAGAGAGGCGAAACCTTCCACTGCGAGTTTGTACTTGCTCAGGGCGGTGGCCTTGGACCGCTTGCCCGGGACCATGGCGCAGACCTTTGCGTAGTCCATGAGAGCCAGCAGCGTGGTCTTGTCCGTTAGCTTGCTCTCTAGCCCCCCCTCCGCTTGCGCCTTGGCATTGGATTTCGCGGCCATGCTCTTGAATCCAGTGTAGGCCTTCTTGTACATCTCCTGCGCCTCCTCCAGCTTGTTCATTTCGAGGTGGATTGTGCCCAGCGTCTGAGCCGTGCTCGCAGTCTGCTTGTGGCTGCCCCCCAACGCCTTTTCGGATCCCTGGTACGCCCACTCGACCTTCTCCTTGGCCTCCTCGAGTTTTCTCTGGGCCAGGTATACCTTCCCGAGCAGCCAGCTCGCCCGCAGCGTCTGGGGGTGGTAGGCGCCAACACTACCCCTCAACTTGTCTGCGGCCATGTGGAGGAGGGCCTCAGCCTTGTCCTTCTCATCAAGCCTCTCGTATATCTCTCCCAGCTTGCTCGCCGCCTCCAGGTAGGTCAGACTCTCCTCCCCTTCTAGGTTTTTAAGGCCATTAAGCGCCTGGTCAACCCGTTTCGCGGCGTCAGGCAGCTTCCTCTTGTCTTCGTATACCCTGCCCAAGAAGAGCGTGACCTGGCATCCGTTGAGGTCGTTTCCCGGCTCCGTCTTAATTTTATCTAGCTGCTGAATGATGGCCCTCAGGAGTTTCACTGCGCTCTCCATGCCATTCTTGCCGGTAGAATAGACGCTTCTAGCACGGCCCAGCTTGGCCTGGATGTTCAGGCGGATCATGTCCTCCTGCTCTGCGGAGCGCTGCGACTGGGACTCGACCTGTGAGAAGTACCCCTCGGCCATGTCTAGCTTCGGTGGCCGGCTGGACAGGCTGTTCTGGCCCAGCGCGTTGAGGATGGACAGCCGCAGCACATCGGTGCCGGCATTGTTCGCCCTGTTGATGACGGCTAGCGCGTGCTTGAACTGCCTCTCGGCGTCGTCAAACTTTTGCTGCTTGGTGAACAGCAGGCCGAGGTGGTACCTGGCCAGCACCAGGATGATATGCTCGCGCTCGTCCTCCATATGATACTCCAGAGCCGTCTCGCCGTCCCGCAGGGGACGACCGAATCGCTCGAAGAAGTCGGTTAGTGCGCTCATCAGGTAGATCTGGGCGTCGGCGTACTTGGACCTGAGCATGCAGTTGACGCCGTAGTGGAGGGCGGTGATGGGGATTAGCAAATGGTTCTGGCGGAACATGATATCGAATCGCTTGAGCGCGCGCTGGTAGACGCCGGCAGCTCGCTCGTCCCGCCTGCTCTTCTCCTTGAACACCTGCGACATGCGGCCGACCCAGAGGCCTTCGAAGGCTTCAATCTCCTTTGGTGCGTTTCCGAACCCCCTGAGCGCTCGCCGGAACGTCTTCGCGGCGCCGCTGAAGTCAACCTCTCCGACCTTGAGCAGCGTCAACTCCGTGATGGAGTCTAGCTCCAGCCGGTACCACCCCTGGTTGGTCTTGGCCTCGTTAGTGAGCTTTACTGGGCTTCCCGGCGCGGCTGATGGGGCGTCCTGCCCCTGAGTAGCCTCCTTTTTTGCGGTGCCTGCCCTGAACCGCATCGTCTTCTTGGTGCTCTCCCTCTCCATCTTCTTCTTTCTCTCGTCGCACCCGGTCAGCACGGCTTCGAATAGCTCCCTGGCCTCTGCGACCTCCTCCCTCCTGAAGTAGACACATCCCAGGG
Source organism: Trichoderma camerunense (assembly GCF_050948025.1). Lineage (NCBI taxonomy): Eukaryota > Fungi > Ascomycota > Sordariomycetes > Hypocreales > Hypocreaceae > Trichoderma > Trichoderma camerunense. The sequence goes on from NW_028145366.1 coordinate 1,947,833, forward strand.
CGTGCTTGGTTTGATAGAGCCGGAAGAGCTGCTGGCTACCCTTGTCCCCGATGGCATCGTATGTCTCTATAACATAACGATAGATGTAGCTAGCCTCTCGGGGGTTGTCATTCTCCGCGTAGATGTCCCCTAGCATCTTCATGCCGGATGTGGTCACTGTCGGGTGATCCTTGCAGAGGGTACGAATGGCCTCCACATTATCGAGCTGGAGGGCGACTTTTTTCTTGACGAGATACCGGGCCGCATTTTCGTTCTTCTTGGTCATGGCGAGGATGAGGCCCTTCTCATTGTGTTCTTCGCTAGCCTTTTGCTTCTTTTCCCGCCCGGGCCATATGATAGCGGTGGGCCATTCCGGAGGGCTCTCAGGCAGCCCTTCCTGGGGTAGGGGCGTCTGAGCCGAGGCGGGATCATCGCCCTGCTCTTCGTCGTTATCGTCGTTGTCGTTGTCCTCGCCGTCCTCCTCCTCCTCATCTCCCCTTACAGACTTGCCGTCATGCTCTTCGCCTACGACATCGCAGAACTCGTCATACATGTCCAGCGCCTTGTTGGCTAACATGCCCCTGCGGTGGTTGTCGCTGCCACCAAGCCGAATGTTCAGTTTGAACCAGTCATCCGCGTCAGTGGCTTCGACGTCGAGCGTCTCCGTCACAGTGCCAATGTAGCGGCACTTCAGGACGGGACCGTCCTTGATGATGCTGATCGGCACGACTAGGAGGGCGAGAGGCTCCTTGGCGCTCGGATCCTGTCGCAACAGCAGACAACGCTCGTGATGCCGGAGGGCAATGTTGACCTTGACCACCACTGCGAGGTCGTTCCCGAAGGGCTTGATGTTGACGTCGATTTCTTCCGGCTCGAGGCACCGGGCATGGAAAGCCCCCTCGATAGCTCCGTTCTCATCAAGGTCTAGCAGGTCTCGCGACCTCGAGACAGCGCCGCCCACGTCGGACGACGTCCCCAGTGGCATATCATCGAGTGTGGCCGCGCACCAGGAGAACTCGCCGCGGTCACGCATGGTCGGCTTCCCGTGTAGGAGGCAATTGTAGGGGATCTTGCCCAGATACACGAGGATCTTGGACGTGATGATGCTCTCGCCGACGGTATAATCGCAGTCTGGGACGCCCGTCAGCAGAGCGGCGATGATACTGCGGTCCCGGGCCCATGATGTGCTGCGCGGGGACAGGATAGCAAGCAGGTCGCCGACATCGTCGATGGAGGCGCGGAGCCGGCGGATCAGTGTCGTCGCCAGCCAGTGCGCACGCGACGCCACGGCGGGCGAGGCGGCGAGCACGTCCTCGTCGAGATCCTTAATCACCAGGTCCTTCTTGCTCGGGTCTGGGTTTCCGAAGAGGACCTTGACTCTCTTGGACATGGCCAGCTCGAGCGCTGTCCAGCCTCGGGTGAACCAGGTGGAGAGCACGATGGCGAGGCACGGGCTGCCGTCATCGCTCCATGGGAAGTTAATTAGGTAGCTGTCGTGGACAACGGTAAATCGGGCGTTGGCGTAGTTGGCGTGCATTTGATTCAGGGCCTTACTACGCGCCCGCGGCTCGTATGGGATCGAGAGGGCATCCCACCACAGCCCATTACAACCAAGCTCCTTAGCAATACCGGAGAAGAAGTCGAACAAGCACGAATTAACCGTCCCGACCTCCTGGACACCAACACCCGTGCCGTCGGACCACACATGGGAGATGGCAATATAGGCATCCCTGGGCCCGCTCAGCTGAAGCCCGCTGCAGAGCCAGGCGGTGCTGTTTCCCAGCTCCACAGCCGTCTCGAGCAGTTCGACGGAAAACGACCGCTGGGGGCACCCCTTTGCCGTAGCTTTCCGGCCCCCGGACTTCCCGGACGTCTCCCGGGCCGGCTTCTCCACAACTCCGCACTTGTGGAGCTGCCGCACCGATGAGCTGTTCATGTGTGCCAACTGACACTTGCTCGGCGTGCAGAAGTCATGACTGTCATGGCGCAGACTGTCCTTGTGCGGTCGGAGGGCCTTTATGATGTCCGGCAGGTCGCTCTGCCGTCGGTCGCTGATGCCGACCAGGTTCCAGAGCCGCTGCTTGCAGAGCCCCATGGCCTCGACGTCTCGTGCCGCCCGCTCGATGGATGGCAGCGACACTGTCGACGGCAGCAGCCGGTCGTCCCAGGCCCCGAAGCGTCGCGGCCCGATGCCGATCTGCGACTGGATCTTAGCCATCCAGTAGATAACGTTAGCTACCTCAGCGAGGTCTACCCGGTGCTCCTCAACGCCCGCACCGTCGAGAAAGGGCCGAAACCGCTCTCGGCTGTGGTCGAGATAGGCTTTGAGCGTCATACAGCAGCCCGAGATGGCCCTAGCGATGTGCGTGTGCGCCTGTGAGAGCTCGTTCTTCACCCGCATGCTGGCTTGGCACGACATGGAGACAAGCGCCCACTCCCGGAAGGCCCCCCACCGACAGTTCGGAGCAACCTTGTTCATCCTGGTCTTCTCCTCGAGACATGAGCTCCTCAGACATTTCTGGAGTCGCGCCTCGACGCAGAGGTGGGCGAGATGCGACAAGAAGCCCACCTCGGGCTCCGTGAACCGGAACGAGGGGTTCGCCGCCCACATATGATCGTGAGGCGTTCCATTGCCGCAGGCTGAATCGTCATCGATGGGCTCGGGAGCGGCGAGGAGGGCATCATGGGGGCCCACCTTGATCAGCCCCGTCGCCAGTACCGAGTCTTCGCCTCGTTCATCTCTTCTCTCCCGATTGTGCTCAGCGTCATCGTCGGAATCAGAATCGTCCTGGTCGCTGTCAATGGGCCCGGTCAGGATCTTGTGGTAGGCGAACGCCTCGGCGACCGTGATGGGCACGGGCGGCGGAGCAGACTCGGACTTGTCCTGCTCGTGCAGGTCCAAGAGAGTGTCATAATCGGCCTTCAGGTCAATCTCATCCGATGGCTCAGCTAATAAGGCGTCGACTAAGGACATGGTTTGTGGTAGTGATGGTCAGATTATGGACAATAAAAAATGTCACATAATATCAAAATGACAGAAGTACGAAGATGTATGATGAGTGTGATAATCTCTGTCTTCCGCTCCTTCCACTGATTTTTTTCTGAGTGATGTCTTTTTATCCTTCTTATATACTTTGTAATTCTTCTCTAAATTCTTTTTATCCAGTATGCAAACCCATCATTCAATAATTGGACATCTGTGTCATGTATCCACATATCGTAAATGCCCAAAGTTTTCCAACCCGACCCAGACGGGTACTCTGATGGTCCCCAACTTCCATGAACAATCTAACAGTAATAGTCTATCGCGGATTATTGGCCGAAGTAGAGAGGATGGATGCTGATGCACTGCAAGTTATTATCATTGATGCCCGACGAGAGACAACCGAGCATCTCTCGTGTCCACACCAATTAATCCACGATGGGGAATGGGGTAATCAAAGAGGCCAATCGCACGCTATATGACTAGTTGAGATGGCTGCTACTACACCTGCAAAGACAAGGACCAGGTTACATAACTTCACATTATTAATTGCCTTGCATACAAAAGCCTAGCCCACATACATACTTAGGTAGTAATGATAGGCGAGCGACCTCGTTGTGGGACAGGAATATATCTCCTTTCCTATTTGCTTAGGCTGCTATTAGAACGCTACATTTTACTCTGACGTACTTAAGGTCGAATTTGTCGTAAACTCCAGCTCTATTCCGTCCCGCGCCACCGAGAATGGACATCGCAGCTCTCGCCGCCAATGTCTGGGTCTCAGCCCAGAGCAACCATGGACTATTGCTTGGAGCGAACCACGGAAAATTGCATGTGCACCTTAACAAACCGAGCACGCCTGGCCCATCCAGTGATGAAGGTAAGCAGCCTTAGAGATGTTGTGCGACGGGCAAGTCAACCGATCTTTCAGGCTGAGCTCTCGGCATCTTTTGACAAAAGATGCTACCAGAAAGGTATATGAGCTAAGTGACTTATTCTAGAGGCGGATCACTATAAGGTATGCCGTGACAGCCTCCGCGACCCCGACATAGATCGTCGGAGGCTGATACGCATTAACGGCAGGAGGGTGCCCAGGACTTGCGAATGGATCCGGGACAACGTGCTCTATCGCTCGTGGTTGACCTGCTCCCAGCAAAGCTCGGACACGCCCTTGCTCTGGATAACCGGGGGTCCTGGGAAGGGCAAGACGATGCTCTCCCTTTTTCTGATCGAAGAACTCGAAGCACCAGCAAGGCAGGAGCCCTCGGTGACGCTGCTGTTCTACCTCTGCTCAAGCAACGACACAGACCACAACACGGCAGTCGCCATCCTCAGTGGGCTGTTGTATCAGCTCATTGGGCAGAACCCAGACCTAGCCAAGCACGCCTTCTACTACCTGAAGCCTAATCGCGTGGTGAGCTCGCTAGCCTCGTTCGACACGCTCTGGCACATTTTCGAGAGCATCCTCGGCGACCTAGCGCTCCAGACGGTCCAGTGCGTCCTAGACGGACTTGACGAGTGCGAGAGGGAGTCGGCGGGCTGGCTGCTGACGGCGTTCGTAGGCCAGGCACGGTTGAGCGCGGGGAAGTTCCGGCTGCTGGTGCTGAGCCGGGAGATGGCTGGTCTAGAGGACTTTGCCAGGCTGCGGCTCGACCCTGATAACGATGAGCCGCTGGCCAGCGATATCGAGCGGTGCATCACCGACGGCGTTAGGAGGCTTTTCCATCTAGACGAGTTTGCGTTGGAGTTGTGTAACATGCTCCGAGCCAAGTCGGACGGCACGTTTCTCTGGGTGGGCTTAATTTTGAAGGAGCTAGCCAAGAAGAAGACAAGCCTGGAGGTATTGGAGGCGATGCACAGTCTACCCGAGGGCCTAGACAGGATTTATTCTCGCATCCTAGACCAGATCCAGCCCCGGCGGCAGAACGAGAGCGCGCAGCTCCTACGCTGGGTCGCCACGATGATCCGCCCGCTGCGGCTTGAGGAGCTGCAAGAGCTGCGAAGGCTGGCGGGATGTGGTGACGGGCCGCCCGGTTACCGCACTAGCAGCCTCCAGGCGTGCCGCGAGCAAGTAGTTCACTGCGGGGAGTTCCTGAGGATTCACGACGGCGCCGTCCATCTCGTCCACCAGTCGGCTAGGGATTATCTGCTAGGCGCCGCACAGCCATTTGGCATCCAGCCTGAGGAGGCGCACCTCGAGCTCGCTAGGCACTGCCTGAGCTGCCTGGAGCAGAGTGAGGAGCAAAGCCCATCACCGCTCTTGGGCTACGCCATCTTATACTGGCCAGAGCACGCTCGGCAGTCGAAGCAGCACGCCAACCAGATCCTGGAGCGTTCGCGGCCCTTCTTCCGCAACGGTTCTCCCCTGGGACTGCACTGGTGGCAGACGTATCGCAGGACTAAGGAACCGGGAGCGGACGATCCGCCGGGGTCTGGGGGAAAGATATCCTGGCTGCACGTGGCTGCTTATTTCGGGATTGAGTCGTGGGTGAACAAAACGCTTACTGACGCCGCTTGGAAGATTTGGAGCCGCAAGCTCACCGAACGCGACGACCTCGGCCGCACGCCCCTCCACTGTGCCGCGAGCGGAGGGCACCAGGCCATGGTAGAGCTGCTCCTCCGCCACCGCGCAGACGCTAATGCAAAAGACAGCCGGGGCAGGACCACGCTTATGTGGGCGGCAGCGCAGGGCCATCAGGGAGTCACGGACCTGCTCATCAAGCACAGAGTGAACGTCAACGCGAAAGATGAGAGGAAGCAGACGGCGCTGGGCGAGGCGGCGAGGCAGGGACACAAGGAGATCGTGCAACGCCTACTCGATCTCGGCGCCGACGTGGAGGCGGAGGATGTCCGGAAGCGGAGGCCGCTGTGGCTTGCGGCGGAGCGGGGCCATGAAGCCGTAGTGGGGGCGCTTCTGAAGCAGAGGCCGGAGGTCGACCGGCAGGACGTGTGGGGCCAGACGGCGCTGATGAGGGCGGCACAGCGGGGCCACACCACGACAGTCCAGACGCTGCTCGACTACGGCGTTGACGTCCACAAGCGGGAGAGACTCGGTGAGCGGACGGCGTTGATGATGGCTGCCGAGGGCGGGTACAGTGCCATCGTCGCACAGATCCTCTTCCACGGTGCCGATGTCAATGGCCAAGAGAGGAACGGCGGACGTACAGCGCTGATGATGGCCGCCGAGGCAGGGCACCTGACGGTGGTCGAGGAGCTCCTCATTCACGGCGCCGATGTCGACCGCCAGGAGAGGGCCGGTGGTCGGACTGCGCTTATGTGGGCGACGGAGCGCGATGAGGAGCAGGACGCCGTAGTTCGCGTCTTGCTAGAGCACGGGGCTAGCCCCGATAAGCGGGACTGCATGGACGGACGCACGGCCCTGATGAGAGCCATCCTGCAGAATCACACGACGGTAACGGAGCTGCTGCTCGGCAGTGGTGCTGACACGAACGTGAAAGACGAGGCTGGCGTGACACCGCTGATGCTGGCGGTCGAAGGAGGCCACGTGAGAGCGGCGAGTCGGTTGATTGCCCTCGGCGCCAACGTCAATGCGCAAGATCGCTCGCAGAAATGGACGGCCTTGACTCGCGCGGTGGAGCGGAACCACGAGGACCTCATCTGCCTTCTCCTCGACAACGGCACCGAGATCGACGCCCGGTGCACTACGCAACAAGACACAGCGCTGATAAAAGCCTCGGAGGAGGGGCGTCAGTCCATTGTGCAGCTGCTGCTCGACCGCGGTGCCGACATCGATGCTCGGGACTGGGGTGATAGGACGGCACTGATGAGGGCCGTCGACAGGGACCAGGAGGTGGTGGTGCGACTTCTGTTGGAGCGCGGCGCCGATACCAACGTCAACAGCTGGGAGGAGGGCACGGCGCTGATGAGAGCCGCGCGGCGGGGGAATGTGGCTGTGGTCGGGCAGTTACTGGCGTTCGGCGCCGACGTCAATATAAAGGATCAGTTCAAGGGGCAGGACGCGCTAATGGCGGCCGCCAAGGCCGACCACTCGCCCGTCGTCCGATTGCTGCTCGACCATGATGCCGATGCCAACGCGTGTAGCCTTCGGGGAGAGACGGCCCTGATGGCCGCAGCCGAGCGGGGAAATGACCTCACCACGTTGCTGCTACTCTCCCACGGGGCTACCGCCGGCGCGGCCGACTCGGATGGCCATACTGCCCTGACTAGAGCGTCGCAGCGAGGCCACAGAACTGTTATTACCTTGCTGAACTCGGCCCAATCGACCCAATTGTCAGAGTGGCTTAATGAGAAGAGCAAAACGGGCTGATTTTAAGAGGCTAAATGACGAGAGCAACAGCGAATGGAGACAGACTGGCGTAATCCCCAGCATTATACATTTGTATCAGATAGTTTCAGATAACAGCAACACCACAGATACCAAATACGCGCCTATAGCAGTTATCCACTGTCATATAGTCGTTGTGAGGCAAAGGGGGCCTCAGAATCACGCCGGTTGGGATCAAGGTTTCGACGAGGATCACAGCGTTAGGGCTATAATATTGCATAACATGCACATAGAACGCGAGATCCTACGCACCACAACAAATACACATAGAGCTGTAACCTTCGATAACATCCCCGTGATATCTACCGTGTTACCAAGTAACCGGCCCAGTTTCTACCAGTAGTAACCAAATAGGGTATTGGCGGAAGATGGCGTTTTTAAAACAACGTCATCATAAGTTATTGCGAAATACACGACTCAGTAAGAGACTTCTTAATAAGACTGTATAATTATAGGGCTATCTAGAGAGGCTAAGAAAGGGTGATGAGAGAGGCACGAGTCCTTGGGAATATATATTATAATCCAGACTGGAAATAACATACTATTACAGCTACTTTTCCAAAGATGCTTACGCCATGATAAATCGACAGGTATGAAAAAAATTAGAGAAATCGACCCAACGAGTTGCTTCCACTAATACTCCCATAGTTTGCTCCCATGATGAACCCCGAATTGTTGTCCGCGGAAACACGCACGTTGGTTATGGGTTCAGTATAACGCCGCTTCTCACTACTTATTGTCGGTCCTATGTCTGGCTCATGACCCTGAGCGAGCGACCCGCCACGGTCTTGGACTGTGCCGGGGATGGTGAGGAGGAGCTCCTTGGCGTAGGCAGCTGCTGTTGCCGCTGCGTATGGCTGCCACGTCTTGTTCTTGTGAGAGTCTGCATAATCGCAAATGCCTAACCCGCCATCCATTAACAACCATGATATGCGCCTATGTGGACAGGTCCGCCTACCTCGAATCACCAGGCATGGGAAGCCATTCATAAGCCCGGCAGCTTCCATCTCGAAGCAGAGCACGCCTCCGAGCTCGGAGCTCAGATGGTCTCGTGCCTGACCGGACCTCATCACCATGTTCCCGGAGGCGATCATACCATAATGAGCCTTGACCTGATTCTCTCCTCTCCCCGGTGTCCGTCTGACCAGTTGCTTCTGGTCGCAACCATCACAGGTAGGCCCACCCACGTGATCATACTTGGAATCAAACAGCATGTCGGGCCCCGCGTGCTCACGCTTGAACTCGGAGATCCCGTCGAACTGTGACAAGTGAGACGTAAAGACGCTTCTCCCTCGGAGGCTCTGCGCCTGCATCTTGGAGAGAGCGCTCAGGAGGATCTTCGGCGGAGGACTAAGGAAGCCCGTTCTCGCAAACCCGTCCGGCGTGCTCTTCCCAAAGTCGTACTGTATCACGCCTCCGCTCCTCGCTGACGGCTGACTCACGACTACGTCGCCGAGGCGAATATCCGCTATGACCCCCGGGACGCCTCCTCCAATGCCGACTAAGAGGCCGAAGCGAACTGAGGGAAACTGCGCCTTCATCTGGGTGGCGACGGCGGCGGCAGAATTAGTGCCCATGGAGCCAGCCGGTAGGCAGGCAATTACGACATTGTGCTTACCGATGCTGCCCAACGTGTAGAGAGTATCGTCGTCTTGATCCAGAGGATGGTCGCTGTGCTCTTCGTCTAGCAGCTGCACCGCAGCAGCGAACTCGACAGGGAGGGCGGAGATCCATCCCACAGTGTAGGCATCGTGGCTAAGGGTGCGTTGGGCCATGGTCATGGACCGGGAACAACCCAGGATGTAGTGAGAAGAAAACACAACTGCTTCTGCTGATAATCATCGTTGAGGTGTCTCTGCTATTACATATATACAACAAGAACTTTGGATGATAGGCTCATCTGCCAGCGTTGGGCAGCACGGCATGGAGAATGCGGGGCTCGCCGTTGGCCAGACGCTTGATTTTTGCCCTCTTCTTTATTTTTCCTTAATTTACAGCGTCTTTTTGAGCACGAAAAAGGGCTTTCAGGATTCATGTTCGACCGGTTCCTAAACGCTTAATGCCATGATGCGTTTGATCCTGTCCTTCATCTTGTCCCCGACAGTATGGCCCTCTTGGATAAATTTCCACCAATACTTATCCACTATAGCATCATCTGGAGTCCTCTCTGCGGAAGCTTTGTCAGCATGGTTCAAGTAGCAGGTCCGGCTTCTCTCACTTGTGAGTATATAATTCAGGAGCTCTGTCTCCCACAGCTCTCGGTCTTCGGATGGGCGAAGAATTGGATCGATCCACTTAGTGCGTTTCTCCTTGGTGTCGGGGCTAAGGCAGACGAGTGCAGAGAGCATGGACCTACGCGTCGTGAACTCGACGTCGATGCACTCGGCGCTGAGGTTGCAGCTCTGTCGCAGCCAGTCCTGGACACACACCTGCAGAGGATACGCAAACGCGCTGTAGAGGGTGCAGAACATGAGCCACGTGAAGATGAAGATGGCGTTCCAGTCCCGCAGGGCGCATGATCCCACGCTCAGCACCCATTGGCCCGCGATGAGGAGCCGTAGCAGTAACCCGAGGGGGAAGCGCCCCGACGGCCTGGCGTTCACACGGCAGAGGGGCCTGTTTAGCAGAGTGTTGAGCAGCTTGCTCTCGCCGTAAAAGGCGTACCAGTCATTCCCATTCAGACTGTGGGTCGCAATGACCATGCGCTCGTAGTCGAGAGTGGTATCCAGTAGCTGGCGGGGAGCATTCCCATGCGTGAGGCCGATAGTGGCACCCGTCAGCGGGATGAGGGCCAGGTACGCGGCAGCTATATACAACCGGGCGTAGAGGGAGGTAATGCTAGCGCCAGCCCAACAGAGCCATCCGAGGATAGACATCCAAAGGTGGGCACTGGAGGAGATGGAAAGGCGTGGCTGGGGCTGGTCAAGGTTCTTCATCAGAACAATGACCTTGAGTTTCTGTTTGCGTCCGCGAATCGTCTCCTTCTCGAGCCACGAATTGGGGATGATCGTGGCCGGCCTCCTCGTCTGTCCACACATGAGTGATGTGGTGGGTGTGCTGGAGGGGTATAGGTCACCAAAACGACCGTCAATGCAGTGCAAGGTCTGGGATTGTCTCACAGAGTCTAGATAGCACGCGTCGACGTTGTCGTTGGAAAATAGGGACCGGGCCATGGCCGGCGTAATGGGCCAGTTCCACAGAGGCACCGCGGCAGCGAGCTCGAGTGAATGCAGCTTTTCGGAAGCGTCAATCAACTCGAATAGGCCTGTGAGCGGTAGAATGCCCGCTAGCTGTGCGGCCCATGCTGGCAGCTCCGGGAGAGAGAGAGGGATGGACATCACAGGGCCGGAAAATGAATTGGTAGAAAGTGTAGGTGGAGGGAGCGAAATGCAAGGTTCTCAGAGTCTGCCAAAGTGCAAAGGGTCAAAATAGGATAGGTTGCCGTACTTAATGGGGAGTCGCAACCGGAACCAAGGCGAGACATTAAGTCCAATAAGAAGTTGACACGCAAACTAGCGAAGACGTGTTGCTTGCCAGATGCATGTTGTCCACTATTTATTGTCATTCTCAAGCAGTCATGCCTAACGGTGGCCATAGGCAAACGGCAAGGCTCTTTATAGCCTATGCTGCGGAAACGATAATAATTCACACCGAAGAAATCTCTCTGAGTCATGCCTTACAGAAGGCCCAAGGCTACCTCTTACTCGTACCTCCTCCGCCTTGGGAGCTGGAGGGCAGACTCCGCAAACCCCAGCAAGAAGAGCCGCACGCTAGCCTGAACCGTACGCTAAGCTGAAGCCTGCATGAGTAGTTGCGATTTCACAGCACAGGTTCCACTTGAAGTGTCTCTGGCATCAATGTAAGGAAGCGCTCCATGAGAGCGGGGTGTCTTCCGTCCTCACTTACTTGTACAGGGCCTAGTTCGCCCTCATAGACAGACGGCTCCGTGTTGTTAACGGGCTATCGCAACTACGAGCGTGAAAAGAGAAAGTTTCTATTGGGGGAAAGGATTGACATTACTACGAGATCACATATAATTCTCCAACAATCTAACGACATCCTCACTGCCACGCTCCTTTGCCACGTCAAGCGCCGTCTGCCCACTGCGATTCATGGCATGAATATTACCCATGAACCCCATGATAATCATGGCTGCATTGGGATGGTTATAGTACGCTGCTTCGTGCAACGCGCCCTGGCCGCCATGTTGTTCCGCAATGTTGGGGTCAACGCCCATATGGAGTATCACCCTCAGCTTCCATAGGTTACCGCTTTTCACAGCCGCCGAGAGATCTGCGGCTGCGTCGAACTGGAGAGCAGGAACTAGTGTCCAGCACCTTCCCCTACATCCACAGAGTCTCGATCGTGCTTCGGCTCTCGTATGGCTTGCTTTCCTTGAAGCTTCCGAGACTCTCGAAATGGTAGCCTGTCGTTTGATGTTGGACTCTGTTTTTGCTTCGCACCATGCGGGTTTGGGTTCCTGTTTGGGTTCCGGTCTACTAACGAGAGCTTCTCCCTTGGCTGGAGAATCCATCACATCAGCGGCCTCGCCGGCACCTCCGGTCCTTGCATTCGCAACATCACTCACACCACTCAGCTTCTTCGAGGTCACAGTTCCTCTTATACCTCTAGATTTCTTTGCCGTGATGTCTTCGCTTGTCTCTCCTAGCCTCCTAGTCGTCACGGCTTGCATTGTCCTTGTCGTTTTCTTTGTCGTCAAGGCTCCCATCAGATCTTTTGGTGCCACGTCTTTTATCGCTTCTTCAGTCTTGCCAATCGCCATGGCTTCCATGGCTTCTCCAGCCTTCTCAACTGTCATGGCCTCTATTGTTTCTTCAATCTTCCCAATAGCCATGGCTTCTATCGCTTCTCCACCTGTCGTCACAGCACTGCTTGAATCGGCAGCCTTCTTTGTAGTCCCAACTTTTGTCAGAGTGCCATCTTCTCTTGTGACCTTGGAGGCTCCTTTTAATTTGGATCCTGCCTTTTTCTTGGCTCCGGATTCTTTCGGTGGTGCCTTGGGAGCCAAAGACTCCGTCGTAGATCCTGTCTCTTGTCCAGCTTCCTGTACTTGTACAGATCCAGATTTCTTCCCAGTTCCAAGCTTTTTGGATTTAGCTTTCTTCAAGGGCCCAGATCCAACTTGGGGTCCAGCCCCGTCAGCCGCCTCAGACCTCAGTTCTGCCTGAAATTCCCCCCCAAGTCCAGCATCTCCTGGGATTTCAGACTTGTTCGCCTTTTTCTCTTTCGTTGTTCCAGTTTTACCTGGCATTTTGGACCCCTTCCGCGCTTTTGATCCTTTGGCAGCTCTTGGTTCCTCCACAGCTTCCGATTTCTCTAGGGCCCCAGAACCTTCTTCAGAACTCCCATCTTGTCCAGGGCTGGATCCTGCAGTAGCTCTGATGCCTTCGTCTGTCGTGTTAGATTCATCGCTGGCTTTCCCTTCTTCTTCAGACCCAGATTCTCCGCTCATTCTTGATATTCCAGACACAGAATCCCTTTCTATCCCAGTTTCCCTCTCGGTTTCAGAGCCCCTGTTAGATTCAGATGCTTCTTCCATACCCAATTCCTTTGCCACTTGAGATTCCTCCACAGAAGATCCCACTGCCTGCGGCGTAGCCCCATCCTCCTGCGACGGAAGCACCATCAAGAGATCTTTAGCATACGCGGCCGCCGTGAGAGAGGCAAAGGACCGCCATTTTTTATCCTTATGACTGTCCGAATAGTCACAGATGCCCCTGATTAGAACAAACGGATAGTCATTCGTGAGACCGGCTGCCTCCATCTCGAAACAGATAACCCCCCACTCTTTTCTAAGAGAATCTCGCTTCTTAGAAGTCTTCATCACTTTGTGGCTAGAGGCAATCTGACCGTAATGAACCATGACGTGCGATGGTTCCCTTGGTGTTCGCTCAATGATTTGTCGAACATCACATGCCGCACAGACGTCTGCACCCTTTTGCTCTCCACCCTTATGGATGTAGCCTGATCGAAACAGTCGATCCCTCTCGAGTCCCGGATACTTGATGTTTTCCATGCCGAGGGAATCTGACTGGAGAGCTTGATCAATGTATTGCTGCATGTTGCCAGTTTCAGCCGCATGGGCCAATTGCAGCGCTTTGATTGCCTCGATGAATACTGGAGGAGGCCCATGAAGACGGCATTTCGCCACAAAACTGCCCTCTTCCCCCGTGCTCTTCTCCCACTGCACCACACAATCTATCTCACCATTAGTATGCATCTATTTTGGGGATGGAAACGATCAAACTTACTATTTTCCTCATTGGGAAAGCCAACAACGACATCGCCAAGTCGAATGTCCTCTTTCGGATTGGGGTGTATTGGCTGCGGAGCACCACCGCCTACTCCCACAATCAATCTCAGCTGAATTTTGGGAAAGGAGTAGGTCAAATTGGACAAAATTTCGGCACCGAGGGCTGTCTTGGACTCTGTCTTGGACTCTCCAGGATGTGCCAAAACAACATTATGGCTCCCCATCCGGCCAAGAACATAGCTGTTGTTGTCAGGGTCATTTTGTGGCAGCGACGCGTGTTCTTCGTCCAACAACGCCCGAAATGCCGCCACCCCAGAAGGTGTAGTGACTACCCATCCTATAGTGTAGTCATCATGCATTTTTCTTGGTTGTGCATAGTTAGCAATTGCTTGGCTACTGTCGCGCAGCAAATAAAGGAAACATCATACTCTACAGTTGCCATCTTCAGATTAATAGTGACCCTTGAATGGGATTGTCCAGCGTGACAGAGTTGGCTTTAGTGAATGGAAAGGTGTTTTCCCGACCGACCGCCTAATCAACACAACCCAACTATTTATACCTATACCTTGGCGCCTTGTGGGCTGTGGATTTGATAGCGATGTTAATGATTGAATTGGTTCACAAACACTCTCTGCTTTTGATTGCTGTTAACCAATAAATAACCTGGAGCACAGGTGCTTTATAAGCAGCTAGTCCTGCAGCTATAATTTCCACAAATGCGATCAAATTAAGCCCAATCTCCTTCCTATGTAACAATGTAGCGGTCCATACTTGAGCACACATAAAAGGCTCTGATACTAGGGGCCTTAAGGGCTAGTATTTAGTATTAGAGGCTATATACTGGCAGCGACTCTGCCTACACTGCCAAAGCCTACACTGCCAAAGCCTACCAGGCATTCAATGAGATCTTGACCTTGATGCTTGTACTGCTGCTATCTTCGCTTTCTATTAGCTTTACAGCCTTCCAATAACTAGCTCCCAGAGGCAGCCGCGCCTCTCAGTCCCACTGCATATTCAACCCGACTTATATTGCATTTATGCCAACGCTAAACGATGTATCCATTGTCGCCTGAACGATGCATCAATTGTCGCCTAAACGATACATCCACTGTCGCCTGACCGGTGTATCCATTATCGCCTAACGTCTGTCCCATAACGTGGAAATCCATGGTTGGTTCTATCATCACCCAAACTGAGATTGCTACCGAACGCGTATTTTGATTGCCCAAGCTATTTAAATAAATCACTCATGTGACCTTTATTACTGGGCTAAGCTAAGGCTTCGGGTAAGCATGCAATGTTTGTGATTGAGCCTCACAGTCGTTGAGATTACGGGGATATGTTTACAGCCTGGTTTGTTAAGCCATAGTAGTAGTATCCATATGTTAAATGGGATGTTTGGCTAAAAAAGCCTAGGGGTGTGGTTAAAATCGGCTATACTCATGCAGACGGAAGCATACCTAAACGAAGTGTGGCTCAAGCTAGGCATTAAGACGTAGCCTTGAGTTATTCTCAAATCAAAAGCACTAACAAGAGATTACGAAACACTATAGCTACAATTTCAAGGTGATGATAGAAACTCCGGTATGTTTTCGTTAAATATCCTCTCTGCGCCCTACCTTTTCATTTCAACTTTATATCTCACACATAGCCTAAGTTTCACTCTGGGCCTGCGCACCATAGGCATAACCTTCAGCTGGCCAGCGCTATTGCTCAGCAACCATGGCAAAAGAACCTTGCTCCGATCCTGCTTGTCCAATCTGCACTTCAAGCCATACAGCCACTCTACCAAATAACCTCTGTAAGTTACCTCTATATATCAGGCTTTGAATAGCAGAGAATTGACTGGTCTCTCTCTTAAGCCCTTGGTGCTGTTTTATTAGGTCTAACCTTCTTTCCCTCGCTTGATTCAACTTATTCTTTTCCTGCTATTTTTATAGCGGCTGTATTATTTGTGCTGAAAGACTACTCTATCTTCCGACAAGAGCTATTATGCGAAGGCAAACATTATTGTAGGTTACCGCGCGCAACACCTCTTAATACTTTATATTGACACGGCATAGGGAGCGTTATTATCGCCGCTGTCCCACTTCTCCTTGAACCTACCCTCTCGGCAAATCTTATACCAACCAAGCTCATAAATGGGGAGCAGAATTGGATACTCATTGCCTTTTTACTTTTGCTATTCTTTCAATCGAAAGGGAAACATAGCGGAGTTTCAGCCGCTTATAATAATAGTAGGTTGAGTGCAGAAACGTCTTAAGTCAGTTCTAACCATTGCATAGGCTCGGGATTTGTGTTTGTTTTACTTGCCTTTTTCTTGCTACGAGGCCATCCCATCTTGCAGCTTGAGAAAGGTCAATCCATCTTGCCTTTTGACATAAACAACCCAGCCCATTTCCAATGTAAGTAGCGCCCATCATGTGTAAAGTAAAGAAGCTGATGGCTGCTGGCTAGCTCTACTTTTGGCGCTAGGAACATATTATGGCTCTCCGACACTTAGTTCAAGTTATAGGCCAGGCATTGTAGAATGTATGTTTTTTACCCTGTAATATATCATCCACCACGATAGTCACTGACTTGATCCTAGGTATGGTCATTCCGGCGGCCTGGCTTGTTGCGTCCTCTTTTAGGATTACTGAGGCTTTCTCCAACCCATATTTGCAATGGGTATTCCTTGGCATCCTTGCTCTTGTAGGGATTATCTGCGCTACGATCAATATAGCTGGCCCTTTGCGATATGGATATCGCAATCACATAATCCTCTACGTGAACCTTCGTCAAAGGATTCCCTCATGGTCTCATTTCCCCCTCTTGTGGCTCGCTTTTCACCCGTGGACCGGGTGGTGGCTTCTTGGGGGCTCTCTCTGCGTAACGTGGCAGTATATACGGGAGCATCACCGAGAGGCCGCGGCTGAGATCACCGACAACGCTGAGAAGGCCAAGATACGTGCTTCCTCGCTTTTGACTTGGGCCAAGGATGAAGCCGCAGCGGCAGAGAGATGCGAGCTTCAGGTTCACCACTTGGCAACAGGAGTAACGCGCGATGCCCGGTCTGCCTACCATGTCGGACTTGCAGGCTACTATCACGAAGCAGCAGCGCAGCACTCACACTCACCTGAAGGGAAGATAGCCTATGCTACCGCGGCTGAGAATACGTCAAACATCGCAATAAGAGTCACGCGGGATGCACAGAAAGCTACGGAGGCAGCTAGGGCTGTAAGGGACTCGGCCGATTCCGTTAGTAAACTCACAATCGACGCTAAATCGCTAGCGGCGATTGGGGATATTACAGCGGCTAAAGCGGTTGTGAGCGAGCTTCAAGTGGCCCTGGAAAACTGCGAGAAGAGCCATGGTGATGCCGTTCTTGCCAGAGAGAGCGTCCAGCTGATGATGGCTAGGTTTCACTACAAGGTAATCAATGAAGGTCAAGAAGAAGAGTCTGATGAAGTCATCCATGAGTCCGATGAAGTCATCCATGAGTCCGATGAAGTCATCCATGAGTCTGTTGAAGTTACCTTTGAGTCTGTTGAAGTTATCCATGAGACTGTAGACTAAAAACAGAAGCGGAAGACTACATGAGAGAGAAATACCAATACTAGAAGAAATACAGTACTTATGTATGTAAAACAGTTGGCCTGATATATGGTACCTCTTATACATGCATTAGCCCATCGAGAATCTTTGAAGGAAGACCCTTCAAGTCACACAGAATCATAGAGTACAGACATGGCCGCCGCTGTAGGGCCATACTTGGGTACCTTATATATCACCAGATCAAGGCACATGACAACTAAACCATATACATATGCCACTACATCTCAAAATACTAAGAAAAAAAAAGAAAAAAACATACAACAGCCGGTGTTCGCTGATGGTCACCCACTCAACTACTAATCTGCCGGTTAGAGGCTTGTCTATGGGGGAGCAGACGGGACCCCGAATTTTCCTCTACCTATGGTCGTATGTGATATACAGGAGGTATATTTAGGCATATAGGTCTAGTCTCTTACCATCGTAACCCTTCCCAACCTTTCAACTTCACAGCTAATTATGGTAAATCGCGCGAGAAAATGCAGAGTATATAACACAGGCTATATATAGCATATCTATCACTGATGACAAAAATATTATTACTAAATAAAATTGTATTCTTTTAGCCTCGTCTTATTACGACCTGACTCAATGTAGTAGGTGAATACGCGGAGAAAATATGGATAAGACAGCCGATGAGAATCAGGAGCTCCGAGTCTTACACCGATACGTACTCTAAGAACCGTGAAAATCCCCGTGGCTTCATCTTTACAAGCACCAGTAAACAAGAGCGGACAATAACCCAGGAACAATGGGATATATAAGTTCGATTTAGAACGCTCTTTAAGATTGTGCAAACAGCTAGTCATCAAAACAGCAAGACTAAATACAAGTCATACCTTCTATTCTACTCTTACGTACTTGTAATTACAGTCGCTCAAATTATTTTCCGTGTTCTGTAATATCATTACCTTATTAATCTAAGCATTTTGGCTTATTACCTCGGGAACTTACCTAAACGTACCTGCATTCAGCATCAGGACGCCACGCTTCGACTGAATGCGTCTTGAAATCAAAGTGTCCCACTTACCCTTAGCAGCTATCTAGCCCGTTACAGTAAATTGTGCGATTGATACTTAAGCCTGTAAGCCAGACTACATACGGCATGAGGTTTGTGATAGCGTAGGCTATAAGGAGTAAGCAGCCGCTAAATCAGGAGATCTGCAACCAAACTTTTAACTCAACGCCGGTACTTACAATCAGGGACTTGTGTATGGCCATCGTAAATTCCCGAACTCTAGACTTAGGTAAAATTTCGGTTTACCGTCAGCTTCCTTTTTCTTTCTTATTCTCTTTCGTTTCCCATATGCAGCTGTAGATGTATGGCATACGTGGGGATTGGGACGGTGTCATATTTCATTTACATACAGCTGATGGATCTCGCAATCAATTTCTCTGCTTTCTTGGTGTACTTCAACGTGTGGAGATGAAAATTTTGAATAACAACAAGAACCATGACTGCTATTCTCTATACCGCAGGTGCATGTCGATAAGCTTACCGAGTGTCTCATCATGTATGTACGGTCTTCACCGTAGAGCTCCTCGTATAGCCATGCTAGCGCCGGAGAAGTTCATCTATACACGAAAGTCATGTTATACTATAGGTGTAGGGCAATAGGACAATTAACGAAGCTTCAAGAAAGAATGTATACATTTCTCTCGTCAGTTGATGCAGTAAGCGCAGGGGTATTATAATTAATGAGCTGCTAGATATGGAAGGATGTAGAGATTCAGTCTTTTCATCCAGGTATAAATTAGCGATGGACCGCGAGCTCTGCCTCTCTTTATTCAAACGGCACATCACTTCAACAAATCGATTATCCATCACCTATCAGTCAATCAGTGACCATGCATTTCTCTACCACCTCACTTCTCGCGGTTCTTACCACCTCTTTTGCTTCTGCGACCCAAATGCAGATCAATTATTATAAAGATGCGTGCCAGAACTACGCCGGTCAAGTCAATGTGAACTGGGCAACCAAACTACATGGAGGCCCCGATAACTGTTACAACTATCATTTCGCCCAATGGGCAAACGTTGCCAATTGCTTCGAAAACAGTTGCACATGCATCTTTTACAGCCAAAGCAACTGCCAGGGAGGAGCATTGACACAATCCAGTAATGGAGGCCAAAACTGTGTTTCGGTGCAAAATGCCCAGTCTTTTGCATGCTATTATACCTAATCATGAAGAAAGGGGTCACTATATGGAACAGATTGGATTAGGATGAGATTCAACGTCGAGGTCGTAATGCAAAATGCCGGACTTTGCATTAAGTGACGGATGGGCCACACAATGATTAAAAGGTCGATCGTGGACAGACGATTTCAGTTGACCAGAACATATACACTTTCAACATATAACCTTCGCTTCTCGACACTCTTTAGAATAGTTACGGAGACAGTTTGATAATACAGAAATCAGATTGAATCTACTTGAGGGCCTCTAATTGTTGCGTGACAAAAAAACGTAGCCCGATTATCTAGCCTGACCTACCCAAACAGCCTCCCGAGCCTCACAGGTTGTCCCTTGGGAATACGAACTTTACCAACCATTAGTTGCACGATTCGCCACAGCGTAATCTAATTTTGGATGACGAGTGCACTTCTTATATAATTAAAGATCATTAAGCCGCAGTAGCGTTATGCGAGATTCAGGTGTCGGATCATCAGCGTTCGCAAACAAGGGTGGCAGCCGCCGAAAATGGTGGCGCTGACAGCTATTTCTGGAGGCGATTAAACTTCAGACAACATCTCTGATGGAACCGCGAATGATCCACTGCCTATAGTCGTATATGGTGATGGTATTACCAATGCGGCGAATTGATACAAGTAGGCGATACTATCGTAAAGCAGATTAATGGTATAAGTGATATAAAATAGACAGGTGCTTCTGTGCTTTGTGAGTATTATCTTCTTTTTTTGTGTCTTTCTTCTCTCGACAGTGCGATAGAAGCTTGTTGCTTGGGAAGCTGTATGACATTGGCTTCTCTCTCAAGGTCTCGGGTAATTCTTTTTTGCCTCAAGACTTGGTACAAATTGCAGAAATTGCACAAACAGCCAGTGATAGATAAAATAAGCAGGACTATCATTTGCCGAGACAAAAGGCAATACTCTGAACTGGCACAGACTAAGTAGTACACGAAGAAAGAATTAAAGTAATGGTGAATTTGTGTTATATAGGCTATTATGTACGCATGTACGTTTGGATACGTTCATGCTTGCCGATACTATCAACTATTATAGCCAGTCAGTTTCTAATTTCCGCACATCTTTTTCACTCTCACTAATTTTATCAACCACTTTGCCTTTAGGGTAATCTCAGCGAATTTGATGGTGGGGCTGTGATAGAGCCTGATGGGTTCCATGTCAACAAGAGTATTGGGTACCTATCTATTCTAAAATGCTGGATCATGTCAGAAAATGTGTGAGAAGCATAGTTTCGGAAGAATTAAAGTAACACATATTGTGTAATTAACAACATACTTCATACATGCAGGTTATGCTGATGCGATGTACAGAAGTGACTATACAGGTTATTGGAAATATCATGGCGAGTAGGATACATGTGGTCGCTACTATGGCTATCTAACTAAATGTTTAGAATTATTAAACAATCAAGATTGGCCCCTCTTGAGTGCCGATGACCTTGCTTCATGCATGTAGTTGGGCATCAATACGTTGCGACTATTGAATGCACTGGAGAAGGGATTGAAGAAAACAGGAATAGTGACGGGGAGTGGGGGAGATGGGGGGATACGAGGTAGAATGGGGAAATATACTTGGTACTGGCGAAAGCTTTTACCTCGAAGGTGATTATTGCAATATTTCGCCCCATGGTTACAGTAACTAACAATTAGGCAGCTTGACAAAGACGAGAGCTATTTATAATAAATACATGGCAGTTAATCATTATAATCTTCGTTATTTCAGCTCCATCGACGTTTTCAAGACACGCTGCATATCGCTGGGCACTTTGCTTCCCTTCCTTTGGAAGACCTCTCCGTCCCCAGAAAGTTGGAATTCATGTTTCCAGGTCAGACAGCCCATCCTAACATTGGCGCCGAAACTCCACCTCGTAGGCTTAGATGGGCAGCCAAAGCTCAAGATGAAGTATTCCTTGGGAAATCCTGATAGCCTGGCCCGCTTCACAGTCTCATCGTAGTCAATCCACCAGAAAAAACTGTCAGCCTGATAAGGCTCCAAGTCAAATGTATCACGATCTGATCCCATGTATGCAACTTGAAGCTTGCCGTCTACCTCATTGATATCGATAAAAAAGTTCTCAATGGCATTGTAGTATCGGCCTGTATATGCTGAAGTGCTTCGTTTGGGTGGATCACGCATCTTTCCATCAAGTAGATCTTGGTGCACATAATTGGGCAACATGACATTGTCTTCGGAAGCCGTTTTGGCCGCTTCAATGTATGTCGGTGCATCGACCTCATTGCCTAGCACAGTTTCTACAATGATCTGGCCCAGCAGCTTCATCGCGTCAGTAAGCCCGGCGGAATTGCCCAGCAAAACAACAGCGGTTGTAGTTTCGGGGAATAGCGCCACAAAGCCGGCATTGCCGGGGATGTAGCCCTGATGATAAATCATAAGGCGCGATTCTGAGCCGTTATTCAGAACGGGAGGCTCATAGTCTGCAAATAAATCGAGAATTGCCGGGAGCTCTGCTCGAATCCATCCTGACGCATAGCTGTATTCCCGCAAAGATTGGTTAGGGACGCCAATTTTACCCTGTAAAAGCATCGGCATTTGTTTGAAAGGATTCTCAGAACCTGGCGCTGATGTCTGAGTCACTTGTGAGTTGGCTGCCTCAATCAAAGCCTTGTATAGCACCAAGAGATCGCTAACGGAACTGCGAATTGCGCCAGCCGCACCAATAAGCAAGTCCTTGCCATGGCCCCAAGGCGGAATGCCAAAAAATGAGCCATCCCCTAGAGCTGCGTAGGATTTGGCTGTGTTATTATCGAATGGCTCTTGGGCGAAAAAAGTTCTATTCAAGTGCAGCGGTTCAATGATGCGCTCGTGAAGTAGCTCCAGGTAGGATAAACCGGTCAGCTTCTCGAGGACTTGGCCAAGAACCTCGTAGCCGATATTGTCGTATACAAACCGTGTGCGCAGTGGACTTGCAGATGGGACATAGCTCAAAGTTGGGATGGCATCGGAACGATTCAAAAAGATCCTATTGTCTGAGCCAAGCCAAAGGCTATCATAAGGCGCAAGCCCCGTCCTATGACTGAGAAGATCTTCGATGGTGATGTTGGCCTGGGCGTCATCCCGGTGGTACTCCGGGAAGATTTGTCTCAGCTGAGTTGTAAAATTCAGCTTGCCCTCGTCAACCATCATGCCGATCATGGAAGCCGTAATGGCTTTTGTGATGGAGCACAGGAGGAAACTTGTGTCAGCATTGGGCGCAACGCGGTTCTCAACATCTTGAAGTCCGTAACTGGCCGTATGGAGGATTTCGCCATGGTGTAGAACGCCGAGTGAGATTCCGGGGGTGCCAGTGATGTTAGAAATTTGCGTCAGGAGCGGGCCTAACGCCTCGAGGGCAGATTTGAGGAGCCTATTCATGGTAAGAACGAAGACATCTCAGAAATTGAGCAATTTCTCAATGGAGGGAGCTCTGAGACGTACATTGTGGCGCGACTTGCCAGCTTCAAGCTGTTTTCACTTCAATTGCTGCGCATACTTGTTTGGTCCAAAGTTCGAGTGAGGGGGCGATGGAGGGGATAGACATTGACCGCATCAAGTAAAGGTGGCTGGGCGGATGATAAACCCAGTAGTATCAGCAGCAAGGGAGGATAATTTCTTCCAGGTTGTGTACCAGTAATAGGGATAAGTAACCCAGGATATGCGTCTGTAACAAGGATGCGCGATGGCCTGTTCGCAAGAATTCTCACAAGATATGGCATCCGATCAATTCGCGTTGAGTTTAAGGTGATTATTGCAACCCGGCCATGATGTAATCAGCAAAGCCATCACAAGGTGAGAAAAGATGATGTATCAGAGTAGAATTCAAGTGTTTTGAGTGTAGGATTTGTCTCAGGTTGTATAAGTGATGTTGATGTACGGAGTATGTAGCACAACACCTTTTTACATGCTTGGAGCACTAATAAACCCCCACACTAAGCTACCTAGGTATAGATTAGCGCAATTGATCACTTGATTTTGTCGGGTCTCATTCCGTCGCCGCTGGAATCGAGGTCTCTTGTCCACCAACAGAAGTTGTATAACAACCATTAGAGCAAAGATCGACTATTACGGGATGCATGCTGGGCCGTCTAATGATTACTCGTTTTATCTCCAATTGACATTGAATATATCCTGAAAGGATTTAAGGTTAGGCTGTTGTTTACCTGATAACTGTCAGCCATGCTAGCGCAGCACCAATATCGTTGTGCTACCCACTTGGGCAAATGTAGATCAGAAAGTTCAAATGCTCCCAAAGACTAGGCCAATGCGGGACAGCGGAAGTCATTCGACAACGTCCTATTGTAGAGCTGTATGGTATATTCATGCTGTGCTTGTGCTCCGTCATATGCGCTCCTCATCTCTTCGGCCTGTCCAGCTCGAATCCAGAAGACGTGCTTCGTGGCTGCTTCAACACCAATCAATCATTCAAGGCTCCACGTCGCGATGCAGCCCGTCCTTGGCCTTCGCGCAACCTGATTAATGTAGGAGGCAATATAAACGCAGCAGACGCGGTGTCCGTCCACCCAACACACGATATGATTGAACATGTTTCAGTTTCACTCAGCTGTCTCCCTTCAGTGGCACCACACTCGGCTTCCATCGCCAGTCTTCAGCAGCAATGAGCACCGCACTTGAGCAGCATTGGGAAACTGAACTGCAGTCCCAGAGGAGGCGGCTTTTGGGGCGCAGGTATCAGCTCGCCGTTGAAGAATTGGGCTACTCGTCGTTTCAGGACTGGCTCAAGTCGGAGAATGGACGATACAGGGACCAGGCGCTGACTCGATATCTCACAAAACTCGGGCCAATACTTGAAGAGTTTGAGGTTTTCGTCCGGTCGATAACGACAATGGTGCAAGGAGGCGGACAAATCGCAGGGCTTGTTTGGGGATCCATTCAGGCTGTCCTCGATGTCAGTGCCAATACGACGTGCCGCTGGTGCCACACACACTCCCTCGTGATTCGACCTGACTAATGCGGATAAGCAGGCGGCGAGCAAGTATGCAAAGCTGCTGGAGAGTGTGACGAATATGATTGAGGAAATCTCGCTGTTGATGCCTCAGCTTGCCACTTACAGCACCCTATTCCCAGGAAAGAAGGCGCTCGATAATTGCCTCCGGATTCTGATATCGGATTTTGTCGGCTTCTGCATAGAGGCTGTCATTTTCTTCAAGAGATGGCCTATATGTAAGCTCCCGAAGGCCTTGTCACGCATTTCAATTGTTTTATATGACTAACTGGATGGGCAAGATTCTTTGCTCAGAATATTCTGGTTCTCACTTGAACGTAACTTCCAGGCCTATAAGTCGAACATACTTCGGCACCAGGGTCAATTTGATAGGGAAAGGCAAGTCCTTGTTGACACTGAGCTGATATATGGAGGTAGAATTCGGACCGTGGAAGCAATGATCCCAATTACGAGTAGCGCTGCCAGGGAGCCCGAGAGGTTGTACATTGTGCCATTTCAACGAAATCCGCGCTTTCAAGCCCGGGGAAACACATTATCGTTACTTCATCAGTACCTCTGCGAAGTGACAGATGATGAGACTATTAGTCAAAAGTCGTGTGTCGTCCATGGTGGTGGTGGCATGGGGAAAACTCAGCTTGCCATCGAATACACCCACCGGTACCGAAGGCACTTTGACTACATAGTATGGATATGTGCCGAATCCAAGACTGAGCTCACCAACGGAATGGCCGAACTTGCGAAGCGCCTGAAAATATCTGATGCCCAGGGTGCGACGAGCCGAGCGTCAATCGAGGCTGCGAGGACCTGGCTGGAGACTACAGGTTAGAACAGGGAAAAGAAATATGGCCATTTAATCGTTCGCGTATGCCAACAGTTTTCACAGATAAGCGATGGCTTCTTGTCTTCGATAACGCCAATCGATGGGAGGATTTGCAAGGTTATTGGCCCTTTTGTGCCAGTGGCTCGGTATTGGTAACCTCTCAGCTCGCCAGGTTACGCACCATGGTCAGCTCAGAAATCCGTCTATCTACTTTGGAGCCTTCCGAAGGCGCCAGGTTCCTTCTCGACGAGATTGCGGGCGATGATGAATCTCAAACGGACATGGACAATGCGCGCCTAATCTCAGAAGCTCTTGGTGGCCATCCGCTGTCGATTGTGCATGTGGCCGGGTACATTGCACAGTCGCATATCAGTCTCGAGGCCTTTTTGCACCTCTTTGAGAATCGACAAAGAATTGCACGCATCTTGAATCAGGAGATCACTCCCCTCCAATATGAAAGAAATATGGAAGTCGTTCACGATATCGCTCTACAAGAGCTTGATGCTCCTTCTCTGATGCTGGCTCAAATACTGTCTATGCTAAGTTCTGAGGGTGTCCCCAGAGAAATGCTGCTGGTAGATGCAGATCACGGTGATCGTTTATTAGGGTTCCTGGAGTTTGATGACGAGGCGAGGTAAGATTGGATCATATCCGCCCTCCATTTTACCAATGTGCGGAATAAATCGCTGAGACTTTTGCAGCTTTCATGAAATGATACGACAATTAAGGGCCAGACATTTGATTGACTGTCAAGGTCTCGACAGAGATCAGCTGTATCTCATGCATAGATCACTGCAGCTGAGCCTGCTACGAAAAATGGATGAAGAAGAGGGGAAGATTGCATCAATATTCAATATGGCCGTGAGCCTTACGCGCCGAATGTTTCCTCGTCAGTCTCCTGTTCAGTTTCCCCAAAATGACATTTGGGAAATGTGCGAAAAATACTCTCCGCATGTCATGAGCATTATGAGTGCGCATGCAGCCTCACCAGCGCCGCCAGAATGCTCAATCGATTACGCCTTGCTTTTATCGGATGTCTCCAACTACTTCTATGAGCGCAATATCTTTGGTGATGCACTAGACACTTCTAATGCGAGTGTCAAAGTCTGTGAACGCTTCGTTGGCCGTCACGAAGCTGTGAGAGCTGATATACATACAATCGCCGCGGCCGTAAGAGATACCTGCGGAATCTCTGAGCGACTCAGAACTCTACACCATTACGTTATGACTGTTGCTTTACGTCAAGATCACCTGAATAAATCCAACCCTGTCGATATAAGTTCAAACGACCTCTGGAACTACGCCAATGCCTGGGGCAATATGACGCCCATACTACTCGATTATGAGTGCTACGAAGACGTCATCATATATTCCGACCTTGCCATTACCATCAAGAAAAAATTGCTCGGATCAGGTCCAGATTCTGCGATTGCATGCTACGAACCGTATCGCAATAAACATATTGCCCTTGCGGCTCTAGGGCGTCTTGACGAAGCTCAAAGATGGGAGCCGGATCCTGACAATTTCATGGCGGATCCCCATTATAAGGTCATTATGATTAGATATTATTTTTTCCATGCAAATATCGCAATACTTTGCGGGAATCTTGATTCAGCCTATACCACCTTGCAAATGGTGCTCAGCATGCGAACCGACACTTTTGGTCCTACGGGACGGAGCACCCTCGATACCTATTACTTGCTGGCTATGCTTGAGTCGAAGAGGCACAACAATGAGGCTGCTGAGTATGATACTTCCTACGCACAAATGAGGAGAAATAGAACGACCGCTAATTGATGCAGAGCGTACCTGAGAAAAGCCTTGGAGAGACCCGATCAGTGGACGGACGAGGCTTGCGCGAGAGCCAAATATCAGCTTGCCAGACTACTACTGCGAAAAAAGAAGGACGACACGAAAGATGAAGAAGCTCGAAATCTTCTGAAAGAGGCTACCCAAGTACGGGTTGCACGCTGGGAGAAGTATGCAGGATACTGGCCGCTTGACGTCCCCTTGCCAGATGAGGACGCGATATACGATCATATTGTTCCCGCCGAAGCCGGCCGTCTTGTCATGACGAAGTCGCTGCCAGCAAACACGCTGACCAGGCAGCTCAATGACGTGTGTCGCCATCTTCAGTCTCGTCTTGGGTCCAATGACGATATTTTGCCTCCGAAAGATCTAGCTGAGCTTTTGAAGATTCCCGGTTCATTGTCCCACCTTGTCCCTGACATCCAAGCTTACGCTGTATGAAGACCTACGCATTGCAATCATCATGCTCTTGTTCCGTTCACTTCAGTTTATTTAAGTTTTTGGCTGGGCCGCAAACGATTGATTCGTGCGCTTATACTGAATAGAACATTTAATATTAGATACCCTGTGCAGTATTCCAGAATGATAGCCTTCATGCTGCCTCATGTGCTCTGTTATACGCCAAATTATACAGACAATCTAACTAAGTAGTCGGTATCGGTGGGTTTGGTCGACGAGGAGTGGAAGGTTCAGAAGCACGAGATTGAACAGCGGCAATTTCAACAGCGGTAGATCCGGACTGGGAGGCCACAATCACTTCATCCACTGTGAGGTATCTTCTGGGACGGGTGTCATGTTCCATATCCTCCTTCCACGGCTGCTCTCTTTTATCCGACTGACGTGACTCTTCGACAGCTCCGACCCAAGAACTCCTATCATCTGACTTCTTATCATCTGACTTCTTATCATCTGACTTCTCTGTGTTGCTGTCCATTGTTGCTACTTGTTTTTGGCGCTTCGTACTAAGCGCTCCTGTTTATATGTTAGTTACGTCTGAAAGCGGTAATAATCTAGAATACTTTACAAACGTACTGTAATCTTTTGATGGATTTTCCTAACAGCAGGGGAGGAGGGAGAAAGGAGAATAGGAAAGATGATGATAATACATTATTTTGCCAACGATGCTTGGAATCACCCCACGTAACTCAGGCGTGGGAAGCAGAGCGGGAATAACCCCTCAGTTGTGATTTCTCAGCTCTGCAGGCTGCGGTTCCCATGATCTCTCCCACCTCTCGAATTTTGGGCATTCAGGCATCAATGGTGCATTTTATGACGGCCAATTGGTTCAATCGATATCCATTGTTGCCCAATATCATAGGGCTTGCATGGCTCGGTTAATGGTCAAGGCCAAAACAGCAGCCTCAAGGTGCGCAAAGGAGCTCTTATCATGTCGCCTAATGCACGTTGACTAGCCGTCGACACGGCTTTCGGTGATGCCTGAATCAAGCGGCGGGGTAAAGTCCATTTTATTTGACGTGATTCTTCGTTGTACGTTCGTTTCGACTGAGGACAGTTAATTTGTGCATACCCTTTCAGATGTTGAACCCGGTGTGGAGGGCTAGCCTTGCCAAGAACCTTTCTGTGACTTGGTCGGGCCGGATAGGCTGCAATAAATCCATTTACAAAAGACACCTGATGGTTAAGGGTGCATATTTAGATTCCATCAAACTCAATTCAGCAAATTCACAACAAAAATCGCTTCGTCAGCAATGGATCAACTGGTGAAACTAAACTATTTCCATGATTCTCAGTGGACCAAGACGCAGAGGCCTTACATCACTCTCCCGGGACTTCTAAAGACGATCCATTATGCAAACTTTGACTATGTTACGGGACCTGAGCAGCTGATCAAAGACGTGCGTGGATGTACAGAGACATTCATGCTACATGAGCAAGGCTTCACGTTCTTGCCTTGGTCTCCCTCCGACATCGATTGGACTGATGAGGCGGATATTGAGAGTCGCTATCTTCCTCAAGTAAAGGACCTGCTCCAGAAGGAGCTTGATATCGGCGAATCTCTCAAGAGATGTGAGGTGTTTGATTGGAGGGTAGGTTGGAAACATCAAGAACAAGTACTTTTCAGTGTTTGATGAATGTAATAGCTTCGAAAGGCAGACTCTCAAGAGGTGATGCGCCAGGTATCTGACGGTAGAATGATCAAAATAAAGCCAGCCGACATCGTGCATATAGGTACCTTTTTGAGCCTCATCTTCTGCAGCGGAAAAGTCCTGTTAAGCTGATTCGCAATAAGATCAAAGCCCCGCTGGTGCCCTGGACCGACTGCGTCTGCATCTGCCCCAGCAAGAAGTGGACGAGCTCCTAAAAAAATACAGAATCCGGATCTTCAAGTACGAGCGGTTTATATGGCAATGGATATAAGCTGCCATGCTAACAAATTGGCTGTAGTGTCTGGAGGCCTATAAGCGACGTAGTTGAAGACTGGCCGCTTGCAATATGCGACGCCCGCACCGTAACTACAGGCGATCTCGTGGAGCTCGAGTTTGTCACCGATGAGCTTGTCAAGCTAAGTTACTTGGCGCGATGGAATGAAAAGTACCGCTTCTACTATCTCAGTGAGATGACAAATCGAGATGCTTGCATCTTCAAGATATTTGACTCTGCCTCGTTTGAGAATCGAAAAGATGCAAGCGCAACGCGTACGTGCTTTCTCTTTGGCCCATTAGAAACGCCTTCAGAAGTAAAGGGAAATAAACCTAGAAAAAAAGCTGACGTTGCAGGCAGTGGGCTGCCCGCATACGGCATTCCGGCTTCCAGCTACTTCCGAGACAGGCAAACGACCTCGGGAGAGTGTCGAAGTGAGGCTCTTTGTATTTTCCACGGATTAGACGGCGCATACGCAAAACAGTGGGTCACTGAAGAGCTAGGCATGAGAAACAACAGACAAAATGGGACTAACACACACACTGTTAGGTGTGGTACACATCTTAAGTGTCTCATGTCTTTGCTCTGTTACATCAGTATCAATACCTCTCAGATATATGCACATATACCTGGCTATGAATCAACAAGGTATTCCGTCATTTTCCCCACCATCTAGTAGTTTGTAGTAGAAGTAAAGAAGTTAGTATCAGGTCCCATTGTGAGGCAAGGCTTAGGTGGTTTGGGCTAAAGGTGTGCAACAGCACCAGACGCATTAATGCCTTGGGCACGAGTGACTTCAGAACATATTTCACCTTATTAGTGGTCCGCTGCCGGCTACAGGGCATCTGAAGGGAATGCTTTCATTCTTCTTTTTCAATATATTATCTTTCTATTTTTGTTCTATTGCCATTCTCTCAGCGAAAATGTCCTGGAGCACTTTTGAGGAGTTAGGCAACGAGATACTCGCCCAATGTAAAATTCTTGATGCAATCGCCAAGAAGCAGAACTTTCAACCATCGTTTTCAAACTATAATACGTGGCAAGCTTTCATAGATTGTCTAAATGTAACTGGAACAGAAGTTGAGAAAAATGCCCGCACAGATCTGCTTAACAAAACCGCAGACCTCCGCGACCTTGTTCTGGGACCGGCGGGTACGGTAGTCTGGCCAGCTCTCACAGTCAGTCTACAGCTTTATTTTCCCTCTGACTGAAATGGGAGAGACAATGAGAGAAAGAATAGAAATGGATGAAGAAGAAACTCGAATAGCGCTAACCAATGGCTTAGTATCCCTACCAACTTTCAACGCTGAAAATACTTAATGACTTCTCAATACCACAAATCATCCCTCGGGACGAAACCAGGACGGTCTCCGAGATCACTAGAGCACTCTCTGAGCAAATCAGTAAAGACCTCGGTAGAAAATTCACCATGTCTGAAGATTTTGTCACAAGGGTAATCCGACATGCGTCTACGTTTCACATACTCGCTATCGATGAAGGCACAAAAAACGTTTCACATACTGCACCTTCAAAAGCTTTTCTCGACAATCCAGTTCCGCCATTTTGGCCAACAACGAATTCTTCATCTTCATATAGTGTGCGAAGTACTCTAACGATTTGTTTGGATCTGAGATTCCTCAACACAGCCTTCCGAATCGGCGACGCATTGCTTCAATATGGAGATATTGTTGAGCCTAACCGGACAGCCTTCAACCTTGCTTTTGGCACAACGGATGACTACCTTAAATACATGGTAGACATTGACAATGTGAAACTTTGCGAGACTATGCTAGACCACCTGACGTTTGTTATGTCGAGTCGCAATATGGCTACAAGAGATCACGACCAAGATACACTAGCCAAGAATATAATCAGCAAAATAACCAGCCAGGGTGCTGAGCCGCAAAACTTCAAAATTGTTGATGTAAGTTGAATCCATACTCAATTCATGCTACTTGCCCCATGCAGATACCACGGGGGGTCGAAACTGGTCCTTTACCCTCTTCGTGTTTCCTACGAAATACCTGCTAACAGCATTGTGTTTCTTTCATAATTTAGATGGGAGGTGGCTGGGGCCATGTATGCGTCAACATTGCCAAGACCATCCCACACGCAGACAAAAAAGACCTTCCGACATTCGTGGTGAAAGACCTTCAAAAAATGATCGATAATGGACTGGACCAGCTTTCAGAAACAGCGGAACACGACAAAGCCATAATTGACTCCATCAGCTTTGAAAAGTACAATTTTATTGAAGACATAAATCAGTCAGACAGCGCTGACATATACATGTTCCGCTTTGTTATGCATGACTGGTCTGACAGCCGCGTGATCACAATTCTAAAAAACATTGTGTTGAACATGGGGAAAGATGCGCACATTTTCATTATGGACTACATCATTCCCACACAAAATGTGTTCCCACTAGTCGTTGAGAGACTAAAAAGGTTCGTCAATGCTCACATTTTAGCAACGATGATTGTTACGTTAACATTTGCCACCAGGACAATGGATATCGCTGCTATGTCTATCTTGGCAGGCAAAGAGAGAACGGAGGATGACTGGGGTCAGCTAATTACAAAATTTAATAAGGAGAACCCCGATACGAGTCTGGGCTTTAGGCTTTGTCCCCACAATGAGTTTCGTACAGACAATAAGCCTTATACAGACAGCGAGGCTTGTACAGACCTTAAGCCTTGTACAAACAATGAGCTTTGTAACAGAAAGCGTGCCTTCGGGGTTGTCGAGTTGAAGCTTGCGTCTTCGTCTTCGTCAGATGCTTGCTAGCTTTAGATTCTATGTTGGGAATTTACCAGCCAAGATTGTATGTGAATAGCCTCCGTGGGATGGGATGTTAGGGAATATTTGAATACGGGAAGTTGAACTGGAGGTGGCATGACCTAAAAAGAATTAGTAGACAAACATATGTGATATTTATGTTTGTATTACTTGAGATCTATGTTAGACATCCAAATGAAGCATTCCGACTTGGATACAGACCAAGATATTGCAGAAAAGAGCCAAAATAGGCGGTAGCAAGGGTATTTCCGACCTACTGCACTCATCAACATCCTAGTTCGGTACAAGGCATTAAAACTTTATAAAGAACTAGGTGGAAACTCGAATTCTATGGTCGTATTTGCTGGATCGGGGAGATGAAACATTTTGAAGAAGATTCTCGTAAAGTAACCAACCTGACGACGAGGGTCCTTGCACAAGTATCTGGAGCTCCAGTTCAGAGTTAAATGCCGGTAGGTAAACGCTAGTATTGTACCTTACTTTGCATTATCTAAGTTCTCTATTACATTATGAGCCAGAGCTGTTACTACAGCTACTAAACTGAGTGCAGATTCAATCACAAAGCATTCCGTAGAAAAAGGGCCCTATTCGATGGAAACAACCAGGGGGTATGTCATTCAAGATGTCTCCAAATAAACGATTAAGGGGAAGGCGTTGGTGTAGACGTTCCGAAAAGACCAAAGGTAACAGTGGAACACGGGGAGTTCCATTCCGAGGGGGCTAGGAACTCGGCTGAAGGAATATTGTCTTTGCCAAGCAAGATGTAGGAATTTTTATTCTGATCAAACTGTGGCCACCCCAGTTCGGCAAGGCCGTCGACAGGATCGTTAGCGAAGGAGGCCCAGGCGTTTTGCATAATCTTTGTCAAGTTTCTTTGGTCCGCTGTCGTTAGAAGTCCGGTAACATCCTCCGAAGCCCCAAAAATCATGTGTAAATCGACCATGTGGTAAGCACCACTCGTGCTGTCGTTCGTGCTGTATAGACGAGTGTTATCCCAATCGGCCATATATCGAAATGTCCATGCTGGAACCCCATGGCTGCGACGAGCGGCAGCTTGAAAGGTTACTGGGCACGTGAAAGATTCGAGAAGAAACTGGGTAACATCTTGAGAGGTCGGTAGAAGACCTGTTTGGGCAAATGGAACGAGACGATAGAAACTGTCTTCGTTGTTCGTATTTCCAAGCATGATAGGAACCTTGGCGAAGTGACCGGCAGTGGTTCGTTTGATGTAGTCAGAGAAGACAACCTCATCATCGGGGGAGGGAGCAAAGTGGGAGATGGATCTCAAGAAGTTGTCGCTTGGAAGAGGTCTGATTGTTTCCGAAATCGCCAAGATGTTTTGCCAATCGACTTGTCGGACGCAAGCCAGTTGATCTTCTTCACTCGTACAGTTCACTCCTGCGACAATGGTATTCCAATTATTCTCAACGGTAGCGGCAGTGTTAAAAGGGAAACTGAAAGCGTTGCCAGAGTGGGCGATGATGCCGCTGACAATGGGATCTTTCTCATAAGCGTAGGCCCAAAAGTCAACTGCCTCACCCCCAACGGACTGTCCAAAGATGGTGATCTTCTCAGGATTACCACCAAACGCGGCAATATTATCGCGAACCCATTCAACACCAACGCGCTGATCGCGAAGGCCAAGGTTAGCAGGCTGGCCTGGGGCTCCAGGGAAGCCGAAGACGTCAATCCGGTAGTTAACCGTAACAATAATTACATCCTGCGCGCCCGCAAAGTATTTGCCGTTGTAGAACGCAGTGTCAGTTCCTCCAAAGTTGAATCCTACCTTCAGTTAGCACTGGATTTCATACACCCCTTATGGATCGTCAACGAATAGATACTGACCTCCTCCAAAGAAGAAGACGAGGACGGGCTTGGAAGCATCTGCGACATTAGTTGCTTTGGTCCAAACGTTTAAATACAGGCAATCCTCGCTCTGAGGAGTGGCACCATCAACCAAGAAATCGGCCACACACTTTGGGCCCTGTGGAGTGAAACCAGGGTAGCCGGAAAGGTTTGTGTTTCTTGGATGAGGACAGTCTGCTGCATACGTTGAAGCTATGAAAGGCTTTGAACTGGCGTTGAGCTTGACGGGAGCTTCGAATCGTAACTGACCGACTGGTGGTTGTGCATAGGGGATGCCCAAGAATTCGACAACACAATCTGAGTTCGATGGAACATGTCCGGTAATAAGGCCACTAGTTGTAGGCACGTTGAGATATTGGCTGATGCTGCACCCAACGTTTGGCGCCACGGGGATGGATACGACAACCGTCCCCAAGACAAGAGCTATAATCTGAGGCTGAAAACGCATGATGGAGGCACTTGTGGTGAGTTTCTTCGATGTAATTATTCATACTGGTTCAGTATTCAAAGCTAAAACTCGGAGAAACCTGTATATATATATACTTAGAATCTCAATGTCCATCTTGAGGACATCGACCGCTATGCAGGCCTACGGTTGTAGCATATGATGCCTACAAGCAGGGGCTTTGGTAGTAACGACATTGTTCCGTAATCGATATTTCCTATTTGTTGCATGTCTATTCACTGGACATTACGTTGATGACTGGATACCTGCTAGGCAATAGAGATTCTTGGTATCAGCTCCTGAAGCGGATATTACGCATCATCTCAACCTGGTAAGGGTTGCTAACTAATTAATCACGAGCTTACCTGCAGCTGATCGCTCTATGTCTGTAATCTTCTAGCCTTGTAGTTTCAAGGTATCATCTTGATACCATCTCTGCCTCTGTGTGCCAATGAATACTAAGAGAATGAAAACTACCTATGCTGAAACAATCCACAGCATATGTATTCAAATACATTCATTGCTCGAAATATATACTGCCAGTGTCTTCGGGTCTTGATACAATAGACAGCACGGAATTACTTCGAACGCTGAAAAAAGCCAAACCTATAGCTTGTTGACGTGAGATGAAGAATACCTGTTTTATCTTGGGTTCCCTTTGGGGAATGCGGTACCCTAGTCATTTACACAGGGCAGTCATCAACCCAGTGCTTTCGATAATAATATTGGAAATCGGATGATTAACAATGCAACTGCAATTACTACTACTAATCATTCTGAGAACCTCAATCAATAAGTGGTTGCAACAGTCTTGAAGACAGGGCTGAAAGGATGGAGGCGGCCGCGAATGCAAGGATGAAAAGGTTGGTCTGACGATCCACGCGTCCGGATGCCTAAACTTGATCACATTGCCAAGTTATGCTGCATGAAATAAAAATTTGCATAGATTAGTGTCACTAACCTTAGTAACTTCAATATCATTACGGCATGTAGCAGGAGTAGTTGTAGTAATTGTTGTGGTATTGGTGCCAACTCCAATACCATGGAAGAGCTGGTGACACGTCTTAATTGATGATAACACCGCTGTCGTAGTTGCCATAGATATGACTACCTATATCACCTTTGAATCAATTATGGTGGTCTATTCGTGACCGTTTCCATTAGCGATGCTATCTTGAGTATTCGGGTGAACAAGATAATACATTTGTTGGAGAAAGAGATATACAGTGGAGTTGGAATTATTGTATAACCTGGACTCTCTCTTTTTTTTAGCATTCATTTCTTTCGCTAGAAGACTATCGTGTCATCCCCAAGCGGAAATTCGGCGCAACTGAAACAGTGTTGTATCTACTTGAACGGATATCCGGCGTAATTATAATTTTGCAGGCTTGCTTTGTTGGGGGGAGCATGGGGGCAAGCATGGGGGCGCACGGGAGAGAGCATGGGGGAGGATTGTGGGAATCTACGCTACAGAGGATTTGCGTGTCAGACTAGGTCATAACACCAGGTTATAGCGCCGGGTCATTGAGCTGAGGGATTGACAAATGCAGAACTGGATGACAAACGAGACCTTGATAGCACAGACACCTTGGATGGTTTTTAAAATTAGGACTGCCTAGATAGGGATATGCTTATTACACTAGGTGCCTGAATAGGGATGTGCTCTTTGCGCTGGCCTTACAGTCTTTGCTTATATCACCTGCACCTTTTGCGTAGCCTTCTTCATTCCTCTACAACAGAGCCGTCTAGCTCCAACGGGCCCCGAGCTCTCAGCTACGTATGGTCGTATATGTCTAAGCCGTGGAAGAAAATCACTCTATGACGGGATGTCAAAACACAGCTACGAGAAAGAAAAGCGAGTCCCCCACACCCTTGGCGACGATAGTCAAGATCAATTCGAGCTGCAACCTCTACCCTGTAGATCTAGGTCGCCTACGGTTTCTCGAAAAGTCCGAATTATATATTTATGTAAATTTGACAAATACCCTTTTGCCAGTTTTATTACAGGTCGTTCAATTATCCTGAGGACGCCAATTATAATTACAAATTCGTACCTTCACCTATACCGTAACATATAGAGCAAACAGTGGACGAAGCGTTTGCAATGAGCAGGTCGCCGCTTGGCCACGCAGCCGATCAGCTCGATATACATTGTCTATTATTTCTTCTAGTATGCTTCAAGTATAATTCGACTAGTCATCTAATCTATCGGACTAGCACTCCTCGGTATCTCATCTTCCCATTTTTTAACGTGTCAATGGCCTCTTTGACTCCATCT
The DNA here is from genome assembly GCF_050948025.1 of Trichoderma camerunense. Classification (NCBI taxonomy): domain Eukaryota; kingdom Fungi; phylum Ascomycota; class Sordariomycetes; order Hypocreales; family Hypocreaceae; genus Trichoderma; species Trichoderma camerunense. The sequence continues at coordinate 1,984,538 of NW_028145366.1, forward strand.
TCCGTCATCGGGAAAGTCATAACTGTTGGCTTGATTCCATGTCGAGAAGCAAATCGAAGCAATTCACAAATAGTGCGGCGCGAAGCTGTCAGTGATCCTTTGATAGAAGCTCCTAGACCCGTCAACTCTCCCAGATCAATGGGGGTATTCTCGGCAGAAACAGTCAATGGATAAATTGTGCCATGAACAGCCAACAGTTCAATCAGACTGTCACAGTTACGTTAGTAAATGAGTTGGTTTGCGACGCGATGGTGTGAAATGGGATAACATACTTGTTAAAGTTTTTGCTTCCAGTATTTCCGCATAGCAATAAATGGTTCAAGGGTCTAAAGCCAGGTGGAGCGGGCTTTTCTGAATCGTAGACGTAAAATTCTGTCGCTCCATAGTCAAGTGCTTCCTGTCGTTTTGATTCAGAGGTTGACAGAACCACAACCTCGTGGCCCATAGCTGCAGCCAGTTTGATGGCTAAGTGGCCCAGGCCACCGATACCCATGATACCAATGCGATCCGTCGATTTGACATCAGGGCCGGTCAAGACAGTGAAGACTGTAGAGCCTGCGCAGAGAAGTGGCGCTGCATCAGCGGAGTCGTATCCGTCTGGGATCGGAAAGACCATGTTGGCTGACCAGATCACACCCGAAGAAATAGTACCCATCTTGTCAGCGTTTCTGTTAAAGTCAACGCGTGAAGTACAGTACTGATCCCTCCCTTTTCCACCCAAACCGTTAGCATTTATCCACTAACCGAGAAGATATCTATGGATATGTTTTGAAGACTACAACTCACCGCTCAGGCAGCATTCACAGGTGCCGCAGACCTTGTGTGTATAGCCGAATCCGACGCGGTCTCCAACTTTAATGTCTGTTGACACACCCGGGCCGAGCTGTCTTACAACTCCCACACCTTCATGGCCGATAATGCGCCCGCGCCTCAGGTAGTGAAGATCGGTGCCGCACAGTCCTGAGTGGGTTGTTTCGATGTATACTTCTCCATAGCCAAGAACGCGAGTCGTTGTTTCAACAGCTAACTCTCCTTCAGGTGTACCTCTGAAGATGTCGAGTGTGATGGCTGACCTGTTGTCGGCCATGTTGCTATACGAGTATGTTTCTTCTTGGAAAGTATCGGATAAGTGTGGTTGAAGTAAAGAGCAGAGGAAGCCTTTTATGAGGCCTACGAATTTGCTTCTTAAAAGAAAATGAAATGCGTCCTATTTACTTGTAGGCAGTTAGCTAACACACACATACAGAGATCTATATATACTATAAAAAATGACGATGGCGTCAATTACACCAAGCGTTTCCCGAAACAAGGTGGCAAAAGGTGGTCCTCGTAAACTAACACGGTGGGGTTCATCTGTTGAGTCTCCAGCTTGTTTACGACTCTGAACATGAAATTGTATTGCACCGACGCTGGCCGCATTAGTAATTCAATTTTGAAGTAACTGTCTGGCCAATCATCGCACAACTGACTAATGCTCATTCAAGGATTTGTTCTAGACCTGCTGTTTTTGCTACTCTTCAACAACAAAACCCGCAAAAGTCCCGTTTTACTTGTACAGCTAAAATTCTTTGTCGATCCACTTAACTCTGTTCGGAATGCCAGTCTTTCTTCAAAAGGAGAAACTCCTTATTAGACATATCCATCTTTCTTCTAGCCAGAGGCTGACGACATCGTCACGCGTTCTCTTCGGCTTTCGTACGTATGTCCTTGGTATTACTCCGTGGTAACTAGTAACTTGATGGCATTGTTAAATCTGGAACGATCAAAGGGTAGCTAGAAACACGAACATGCTGTACTATGGTCACCAATACAATAGCTAATCTGTAACGTGGGAGTTGGAAATCTCAAACGGAAGCCGCATCTTGTCAATCTCACTACAACCGCGTTTTTCGTCCCACTTGGCGCTGTTATATCGAATGGTGTCGAGCCTACCTCTCCGGACCTAGCTCAACTCAAAAGCTCTTGTAGATCCCGAGCCTACCTTGTCCATTGACATTGCAGTGAACGCAGAAGGGAAGTGGATTTTAACGCACCGTTCGGATCCCTACGAATTGACAGCTCAGATTTTCTGCGCAATCAATCTGAAGCAAAACTTCGGGTTACAAGATTTTTTTTTTCTCCACCGTATTAGATCCCCTACGCCATAACAAAGGTGGCAAGGCGCTCACCACTCCCACCGAAAGTGCCTTGCTTTCCACCTTCAGATTAAAAAAAACAAATCGCTGGATTTTAATTCGTAATATTTTTTTCCCCATCGATTATATGCCTTTTTTGCAGCGCCGACGTCAAGATCAAGAACAACTACTGTACTATGATGGCAAACGGCCTCGTAGCCATCCGCGTAACCAGACACTACCTAGACACCCAAGTTTAAAGCTTGGGTTATGCATCAACTTGGGGAGATGGTTACTTCCTTTGTGAAGGTTTTAGAACGCCTTATCTGCTCGGAAGATGTATGGGGCGATAATCGAAACGTCAGCCGCTGGGGTGGCACGAATTCTGCGGCGTTCGTTACCCGCGGATTTCCTTTGTTCGCCAGATCAACCTTTGTCTCCAAATGGTCTTCTTGGCCCCCCTGACATCTTTGCCAAGCATATCGCCTAAGCTAATACGTAAAATCTTTAATTACTGGCCGGAATGGGCTTCGTGATCTTGGCCTTGACAGTCATGTCGGGAAGTGCTGCGAACCTATTGGCCTAATGGAGATGTCTCTTTGAGGGCCGCATTGAACCCACTACATCGGAACAAAGAACAGATGAACAGCCTGACTTTAACCATGACAAGGAAACATGAAATTGAGCTTTATCGAACAAAAAAGAGAAACAGACAAAACATCTTTGTTTGGTAGGTTTTCTAATGTATATATAGTGTTGGAAATTCCACTCAGACCTGTGTCGACAATAACCTTCATAATCTCTTCATAGGTTTTTTTCCGTGCAGTTGCAGATATTTCATTCTTTTTAAAAAGAAAATCACATTGATTATTTTTATCGCTCAATTTCTAGAAGAAAACAATGACGATCAAGACACAGCGTAGCGGAGCAGGCGAAGAGGGATGGAAATATACGTATGATGCTTCTCACTATTTACTCAGGCTTATGTATGGTAGAACTGGTAGCTGACAACTTTCTCTTGCTTTTCTAAAGCATAATCCGAGTGGGATTCCCAGGTGTTATTGAACAACTTCTAGACACCGAAAATACAATCGCACGGGTCGCTGAAATGATGCATCATTTCGTTCCAGAAGCTCAAGTCTTACCATTCACTATTTTTGGCGATAAGATGGCGAGTTATCCGAAACAAAAAGGAATGAGTGAAGCGCAAGGCCCAATACTAGGGAAATGGACTGATGTAGCTATGGATTCGAGTCGTTCACCAATGCCCGAGGGAGCGCGCAGTGATGCTCCGGTGACTCCAAAGTTGAATGAGGGCGATATAGAAGACACAACGTCTGCTATCAATGTCGCTCCTGATTCATTTTGGCTGGCTTCGATTGAGGAAGACGCATCAGCTCTTCTCGATTTGATCCGCGAAAATGTAGATCGAGGCAGGATCCTTTTGGTCGGATATGGATTCGGCGGCATCGTTATCAAGAAGGTGAGTACACGCACGTCGCATCCAGAAAAATCTATTCCTTTCTAACGCATCCTAGGCAATTTTTCTTGCAAAAACAAAAACAAACAGCGAGTACAATGATATCGCGTTTCAAGTCGACAGACTAGTAAGCCCCCTCACGCTACGGCTTCTCGAGCCTCTGAGACGCATTTGTAACAAGTTTTCAGGTGTTCTTTTCAACCCCCCACCGCGATGGCGAGAAGAAAGAATGGGAAAGAGTCATCAAAAATAGAATGCAAGCAACGGACGCAAAACCGGCCAGCAGACTCCCAGAAATCCTCTTTTGGCTCTTTCGCTCGTCATCTCAGATTTCTCAGGATTTCCGCAAGTTAGCAGCCAAATATTATCCCATCACCAACTTCATTGAGAAATCCGATGAGTCCGCTGCCAAACCCGTGAGAAATCAACACTACCAAAAGTATGATTCAGATCGATGCTAATCACAAAACGTTAGAAAACGGCTAAGGGAGAACTCGCCAATGGTATGGATGATGTAGAATCGGGTCCAGAAAAGGAGCTCCATAACTTCACCCTCCACGAAATCGCCACACTTGACCATCTGGAAACACTTAGAACTCTCTTTGGTCTCAAGCAAACGTATATCAATGGTCTGTCTTCCCATCCGGTTCAATTTGATGAAAATGCGATATGTTCGCGTCTTTGGCGATTTATAAACTAGATTGTGTTAACGCATCTGGATGCAGGCCTGACCAGTAGCCAACAAGACTATGGAGGAATATACGACTACAAGTATCTTCTTCATCGCGCGGCTGTAGACAATAATTTGGAGGCCTTTGAGGTGTTATTACGCTTGTCAGAAGATGATTCAGAGGCCGACAACGAAAAAATGACACCTCTTCATATGGCTGCGGCCAGTGGGAGCACGAACATCATTTCCCATTTATTGGGTAAATACACAATTGAACACGAGCCTACAAACATAGAGACTTTCAATTCACTCGACAAAAAAGACAAAACGCAGCGAACTCCTTTAATTGTGGCTGCTAGTAGGGGCCACGAACAAGCTACTAAGCTCTTACTCCAATCTGGGGCAAACATCTCTATACAAGATGATACTGGAAAGACCGCCTTACACTATGGAGCTCTCAAGTCTCTCGTCGCGGTCGAGACTTATATATCCTCGGATTTGGCTAGTCTTGGCGACAAAGATGAATGCACGGCGTTGCACATAGCTGCGAGTTCTGGAAACTCTAGTATGACATCAAAAATAGTAGATGTTCTGAAAAAGGAGTCTCGATTCGAAAAGGCAATAAATCGCAGAGACAGAACCGAGAAGACTCCCCTGCAATATGCTGCCAAACAGGGGCATACAGTCATTGTCGAAGAATTCCTCAGCCGTCAAGACTGTGTAGAGACGGAAAATTACAATTTGGCAGCAGAGCTTGCCGCAGCTGGCGGACATTTGTCAATAGTCTGCTTGTTAATGTCTAGATCGGAAGAGACTACTGGCATCCGGATGCTCTTAGCAGCGTCAGAAGCAGGAAATGTGAACATTGTTCGATATCTATTGATGGAGAAGCATGTTCCTCCTTCCAGTGAATGGAACGGCCGTCTACCCATATGCCAAGCCGCCATTGGAGGACACCTAGAAGTCGTGTGCGCCATCCTCCTGAGACACAAGGAATTAGTCAAGCAAACAGATGAAGAGAAGAAAACGGCCTTACATCACGCATGCGATTGTGGGATGCGTGAAGCGGCTAAGTTACTTCTTCTCAATCACGCCAATGTCGAAGCCCAGGATTGGGATGGTGCAACTCCGCTACATACCGCAGCGAGGAAGGGTAGGGTCAACATGATCAACCTCTTACTAGAATTCAAGGCAGATATTCATTCGCGCTCAAGGAAGGAAGAAACGCCACTCCATATGGCTGTTGCACACCCCGATGCCGTCGAAGCCCTTCTCAAAGCCGGTGCGGATCCCAACTCTGTCGCCTGGGACAGGGAAACTCCACTGCATCGTGCTGTTCGACAGGAATGCTGGCAATCGGCTGTATGTCTACATAACCATGCGGCAGACCCTCATAAATTAGACAGCAAGAAGCAATCACCGCTTTATTACGCTATAGCCAAAGATCATCTTGCAACTGTTGAGAAATTCATTAAAGATCACGATGCCTCGGTCAATTTATCAGCGATAATGTCTTGGGCTATAAAGTATGCTGCATGTACTGTCTTTAATTATTTTATGAGCCTGATTCATACAACGGTGAACAATTTCCACGAGTTCAAGGCTGATTTGCTCCATGATGCCGTGATGGGGAAGTCGATAGAGATTCTCGATTCATTCCTCCGCCGGTCGGGAGTAGATGCAAATCTCCTGCGAAACGGGTCCACTGCCCTGCATTTGGTAGCCCAAAATGGATATGTATACCATGTTCAGAAGCTGATTGAGTTCAAGGCCAACGTGGATGCTCGTGATGGCGAAAACAGAACTCCTCTTCACCTCGCAGCACAGAAAAATGAATATGAGACGGTCAAGGTGCTTCTCGACGCGGGCTCTGACATTAACGCCCAGGACAATGATTTGGTGACCCCGATTCATCTTGCCACTAAGTTCAGAGCCTATCGGGCGCTTCAAGAGCTCATCAAGTACAAAGCCGACATGAACATCGCTACACTCAGCCAAGGGTGGACACCACTACACGCATCCAGCAGTTGGGCTGTTGTGTGGGCAACAGAGGTGCTCCTTGATGCCGGTGCAGATCCAAATCTGTCTACACACGACGGCTGGACACCCTTGCACATTGCGGCATGTATGGAAAATCCGTCAATGGTGGAATTACTTCTTCAACACGGAGGTGACCCGGCTATGACCACAAAGAAGGGTGATACGGTTCTCCACCTAGCAGTCCGTCGATTCAGCGAAATGACCGTTAGGTCCCTACTGAAACACGGCGCAGAGAAATGTATCAACGATCGGGGAGAAACAAACGATACTGTGCTCCACCTGGCCCTGAAGTGCTCAGATTGTAATGTTCAAATGCTGCAGCTGCTCATTGAGCACGGAGCTGACATAGACTTGCGATCGAGCGAGAAATTGTCCACCTTAATGCTGGCTGTCAATACACTCGACGTTGGAAAACTCAATTTACTTCTAAGAACCGAAATTGAATCTCGAGCAGATCCGAAGTGGCAGCTCGATGACGTGATTCCAGCATATAGAAGAGCAATAGCCTTGTACAAGGAGGATTCAAAGTGCCTCGATATCGTTAAAGCCTTATTAGAGAAAGAACCCAAATTGCAAGGCACGGAATCAGCCACGGAATTAGATATAAGGATCCTCAATGACCTGCGTATGCAGCCCTTCAAAGGTGGAGGCGAACAGAATTAGGAGTCTTTCGAATTCGTTTCGTTAATGAAGTCGGTCCAGATGGTCTATGGCACCAGATACCAGACCCAACACCGTTCATCAAGCATCGAATTTTTAGAGCTTAGAATAGCAGATATAGTAATATGGAACCCACATCGCCGAATGGGAACATTCGAAGTTGTCAAATGCCCTTAAGTTGGCCCAGCACGGGAGCTCATGATTGGCTTATTCTATTCTACCTGGCAAACCACAATATTCTGCTGTTCGTCGACGATGCCTTGATAAGTATGAAACTGATGTAGAATAAAGTTCTTTCTATATGAGTCTTAATAAAGAGATATTAATTTTGACATTGTTGTACTGGAAAATAGTTTCTTATTATGAGATTTGCCCGACCGGCTCTTGAGGGCAAGTAGGCTCAAGCATAGATTGGTCATCAGCTGGATAATGCTACTTTAATGCCAATGCCCGATCAAATGAAAGCTATTATGTAGTTCGCAATGGCATACTAAAGCCCCTAAGAAGGCCAAAATCTTAATTTAGTAGAGGCATTGGCAAAAAGCCGAAATCTACACTCCAACTGTATGCGACTTTCATTTTCTCATGACTTATCAAATTTGCGCAGTCCATGATTCCATTTATTCCAATGCGTCATAGCTGTTATAAAGTCTCTTTCAAAATTTTAGTGCCCTATTTTCACTCATGCAATTAGTTTGGTCATCCAGCTAAGATACTAAGAGGTAAAGAGGCTTCAATTGCGTTGTCAGGTGCTGTACTTCGTAAGAGGTGATTGGTTACTCCATGGACCTGGACATGTATGCAGATAAGTGGCATGTATTTAACGTGCCTGTAATGCTGAGTACAAGCACCTGTAAGTACTGCCATACGCATCGCGTGTCAGGCTGAGTGCGTTAGGCTACAACTCTACACCTACATCTTCATGCCTGACGGTACCGAATCTCGGCCCATCACCATATTTACAAGTACAACATGGATAACTCTCGTAACATCTCTGGAAATACTCTCGGAGACAATGCGATGCTTAATCAAGGCAATTTTAACATCACCGTCAATGCTGGTAAGAGCTTCATTGCGCTATTAGGCACATCAGTATCTACTGTAGCTCACCCCTTGCCTAGCCTCCTCAGACGATAAAAGAAAATTCCTTCGGAACGTTAGCAAGACCGATCCTACTTATGACAAGAAACGAATCCAAACATTGAAGGGTCCATTTTTGGATGACTTGTTCCGCTGGGTTTTAGATCACAAAAACTTCGACCGATGGCGCAGAGGAAGCAGCGGAATATTTTGGATTAAAGGCGACCCTGGTAAAGGGAAGACGATGCTATTGTGCGGCATTATCGACGAATTCGAAAAAGATCCTACATTGAGCCCCAGTCTAAGTTACTTCTTCTGCCAGGCCACAGACTCTCGAATTAATACCCCTACTGCCGTTGTGGGAGGCCTGATATTTGCCATGTTGAAGCGAAACGAGGCCATCTTATCTCAAATCCTAGCCACTTACGAAGATCAACTTGAAGGACCAAATGCCTGGTTTGTCCTGTGTGAAATCTTTGAGGCTATCATTCAGAATCCTCCCTTTGAAGAATCTATCTTTGTGGTGGATGGATTGGACGAGTGTATGAAGGATAACAGCTCTCTCTTACGTTTCATTGTTCGAACAAGTGGCCGTGTTAGGTGGCTGATTTCCAGCCGAAACGAGAAGGATATTGAACGGGAGCTTCGATCAATTCAACCACCCCAAATACTGAGTCTGGATCATGCCGAATTCATCTCAAGCTCTATCGAGATATATATCAACAGCCGCATAGCTGAGATTGAGGCTTTAAAAGACGACGAAGAGCTTCGAATTAAAACTCAGAAGATTCTCAAGGATAAGGCAGCAGACACTTTCTTATGGGTAGCCCTTGTTATAGAACAGCTACGCAACGCCGCCCATTGGCAAGTGGAAGACGTACTCCAAGAGGTTCCAGAAGGCTTGGAAAGTCTCTATGCTTTGATCTTAGACAAAGCCAGTTTAAACCAATCCAGCTCCCGTTGGAGAAAGAAAGGCCAAGATGCCTGTCAACTACTTGTATCGATCGTTACTACAGCAGAGAGACCACTTCACCTTGAGGAGCTTTACACATTCATGAGCTATCAGTGGGAACACTTCAAATCCACAGTCAACTTACACGACCTGGAATCCATTACAAAAGACTGCGGCTCTATCTTCTCCATTCGAAATGATGCAGTCTACTTCATACATCAATCAGCTAAAGATTACATACTTAAAGAGAAATTCCCATTAGGCCTACGTTCTCAACATCTCAGGATGTTTCAAACATCAACCGAGGCAATGTCCAAATTTCTCAAATACGATATATACGACCTTAAAACACCCGGAATACACATTAACGAGATACAACCCCAAATTCCCGATCCCATGGCTCCTATAAAGTACTGCTGTGTTTTCTGGGCTCATCATCTTTTTTCTTGTTACCCCCTAGCAGCAGAAAGCGAACAAAATGCGGACATTATTACAATACTGATTAAATTTTTGAAGAAAACATTTCTTTGTTGGGTGGAATCGTTGGCCCTCATGCGCCGCCTACCACATGCGTTGGATATTTTCCAAAAGCTGAACGACCTGAGTGAGTGCACAGTAGGGAAATGTGGACATGAACATCATATTTCCCAGCAAGAACTGCACCTTTTCATTCAAGATGGTTATCAATTTCTTATACGTTCCAGGGAAACTGTGGAGAATTGGCCTTTACAGCTTTACTTCTCAGCCACTGCCTTTGAGCGAGCGAATAGCGCTATTCGGGACGCGTTTGAGGAGACTGTGCATAAGCATTGGGGACCATCACCTATTGTTCTAAACGTGTCGCAGGATCAGTCCTCTGTACTGTTACGAACGTTTACCAATAAATTCACACAGGAGGAGGATGTAGAATTGAGGGCGCTGCTATTCTCTCCAGACTCATCATTATTATATTCGCTGCACTCCAAGTATCTAGCTGCCACTAGAGTCGACACAGGGGTTCTCCACTCTGAAATTGAGGTTGGCGAAGGCGCTCAACTCGCTATTGCACCTAACTCAAATAGCATCATTCTCGTTCGTCAGAGTGGTAAAGTGGAAGTGTGGAACATGGAGGACCAGCGCTGCGTTCAAGAGTACGCTCTCAATTTGAAAGAGGATAAACCGATAAATGATGTTATTGCAATATCATCAAATGGCGACCTCATAGCATCTTTCCATGCAGAGTCAAATGTACAAAATGCAACTGGTCAGGTTAAGATCTGGCAAACGAGGATGGTCGTCTGCGATTGTTTATGGGATCAGCCAGGGAGGCCCGAGGCGGCCTTTTCGCCGAATTCCGAACTACTAGCCTTAGCAGATCAAGCCGGCATTAGGATACACTGCACACATACAGGCAGCCTCATCAAATATCTCAAAGCGCACTGGTGGGATGATGAGACGTGGGTGAATTGGCGGTTGAAGCGTTGTTCAATCTTTTCACCAGATTCTCGATATTTCATCGCAGTCGGAGATGCGCGTTATCCATGGCTTTGGAGCACCAAAACATGGAAATGTAAGCCCTTACATCGAATAGAGGAGCCAGTGATACGGAATATTTCCATCTCACCCGACTCATCTTTCCTGGGAATATGCAGTCACGATACACTTAGACTCTGGATGATTGAAACGGGAGAATGCATTTCTAAAGTCGCAGGACCTTCATCTTTTATGGCATTTTCCCCCAATTGGACCAAGTCAATGCTGGTAGCATCACAGCTTGACAACGGAGCTGTTCAGATTCGGCGCGTCGATGTCAGTCATGACCAAGTAGATGCGAGAGACAACTACGACTTTGGAATCGTAGTTATATCGCCAGATGAAAGATTTGTTGCGGCAATGCATACCAAGAATTCTGATATCAGTCTCTGGAGTGGAACCACCGGCAATTGACTGCGTGTGCTTAGGAACCCTCACGGAGGTTCTTGTTGTCGTCCAGCTTTTTCGCCTGACTCTAAGCTTCTAGCTTATGGAAACTTAAACATGAATTCTATCATCATCTGGAATGTTACCACAGGCGAAATTGTTTGCGAACTCCAACACTTTGGCGAAAAAAAAGCATGGCTCACAGGAGTCAAAGTAACTTTCTCCAGTGATTCAACTTACTTGGCTACGGGCGATCATACTATATATATCTGGCATATTGATACACGCCAGTGTGTGTATAAACACCAATTTTTCGAGAACCCTTACGGAGATTATTCTAGAGGATTACAAACGGTTATGTCGATTGCAATATCTCCAGATTTAGCATATGTGGCTTTTTCTTATGGGCGTCTGAACGACGAGTTTTGGCAGCTGGAAATTATACATAGGCACACAGGCCATAACATCTCTAGAGATACCGAGGGCCGTGAGGTGAAGCTTGCCTTTTCGTCTGATTCAGCAACATTGATCTTTATTTCAACGTATCGTGTTGAGATCTTGGAGATTACAACTGGAAATTGCTTGCAACAATTTGACCTGCAGAGCATTGAATATTTCGCAATGTTTGACCAGCGCAACGACATAATCCACACCAGTAATTCTACGATTCGCAAAACGACACAGAATATATGGGAAGAAATCCCGTCTATGGGGTACTCTTTCATCTATAAATGGCCTGATATATCTAATAATACTGAAGAAGCCTGGATTATTAAAGCTGGCGAAAAAGTAATGTATTTATCGCCAGATTTTAGACCCTTCGATGAGCGCAATCGTGGGTTAAGATTTGCTATATCAGATTCTGTGGTGGCATTTACAAATATGTCTGACGGTATAGTTATTATAAAATTTCCTACTCAGAACTCATAGCGAGAGTAGGAAGCTGGATCCGTACACCGACAGGCACAGATAGGATATTCCTCTGTTTATGCGAGTAGCTCGGACTTGAATGTCAACAATTGGCGATGGTTCGAAAGGTTGGACGGTTTACATTAAAAATACAGGCCGCTATATTATCAAACAAACTCTCCTATTATTATGAGATTGGCTACGACACCCTGTGAGATCTCAAACAAGCAGCTGGTAACGTCAGTTCTAACGAAACGCGCATGAACGAGGGCATGTCTAACCTCCCATCTGCCAAAAAAAAAAAAAAAAAAAAAAAAAAAAAAAAAAAAAATGGCGCCTGCAAAACAATGCTGATGCTACAAAGCTCACATACACAACATGTATACCTAGTAGCTATTTGGCATCGAGCGGTGATGATGTTAATATCCTAATCCGAAACTCTCAAGTGGGTAGGAGAGGCTAGAGGGAGCTGTAGACTGTCATCCTCAACAATATGAAAGGCCTTATTGCCGCGAAAAAAGAAGCAAAAATTGTATGCTGAGAGTTTTGAATAGATGTAACACAGGTAAACTTTTAAGGGGAAGGAGTATTTATTGATAATTTGTCGTTTCAATAACTCGTGGCAGCAGCGCCAAGAAACCATTGAGAGCAATTAGATATTATTGCACGCCTCTAGGTCATTCTGCTCGTGCCATTGGATGCCATTGGGTTTCGGCGGTTCATTTAACACACACCTCAATAAATACTAGCAGCTGTAAAAGTACATACCCGCTGAAACGGAGGACAACAGTTGATGAGGCATGGGAGGAAACCCAACAGACGAGCTTCTATCCAAGTGCGGTATGACCGAATTTGCCAGGATGCTGGCAATTTCACATGTCAATTGGATCTGCACAGATAAAGCACTGATAACCTTGTTTTCTGATGGGTATTGCCGCACGAGCCCCCATCACATGTAAATGGCCGGGATAATGGCCGGGATATGCACTTCGTATTCCAGCAGAAAAAGAAGAGGCCGGTAAAAAAAGAAGCAAAAAAGGAGACATACAACAGCCGGTGTTCGCTGATGGTCACCCACTCAACTACTAATCTGCCTCTCATTGGCTTGACTCTGGGGGAGCAGACGGGACCCCGTATTTTCCAATGGATATGGTCGTATGTGCTTGAAGCTTTACACAAACCGCCTTATATAGAGTGATACGTGGGGGCCAGCGGAGAGAAAACCCTAACCACGGCGAAGACAGAAACCAAAATGCCAATAAAAGAAGAAAAGGTTGTGAAAAGCCGAAATGCATTGGAGGCCATCTAAAAATCTTTCGGCTTATACAAGTAGTTCAAGATTCGCCATAGTGGAGTGGGACCCCAAATTTTCCACTACTTGTGGTCGTATGTGAAGGGATGGGCAGCGAATTCACACGATGCCGATTTAGTTAACACCGCTCCGCAAGGACTGGGCAGTCTGTGTGAAAATTGTTACATCTAATCTCATTACAGGATCTACTGGCACTTACATCTCCAATAGCAATACCAATAAAGCGCCCGCCGCCGACTTGGTGGACCAGCAGAGTCTACAAAACATCACAAACTGTGAATGTCAAGAAGTCCCGGCTTCACCACTTTCTCGGTGTACAGCCCCTCATTCGCCTAGCCCTCGTGGATGAATTCATCGAAGCCCAATTTCGCTGCTCATGCTGCGGACATAATCATCTTTCATTTCATTCGCGCTATAACCCATATAAATAAATAAGTCAATCAGAATAAACACAGCTACTTCATATGTACTACAGTTGTTCTTAGGGTAGGTGAATATATGTAAAGGTAGGTATATAGAAGAAAAGTACAAGATGCAACATTCCAACAAACACAAACTCAAAAGATACTACATACTGATAGATTAACAGGAAAAGAGAAATACAAAAATATATAGGCTACATTAATAGAGATTGCTCAACGTGCCGCAGCCTAGTCCACGCTTCTATCCCCCAGTCTGAAGTATTCCCCTAATGTTCATTGACCATCTCCCAGACATCAACTGCGACTGTAGTCTGCCCCAAGGTTGATATGCCGACAGCAACAATGTTGTTTAGCCAGAAGTACTTGTCGCTGCCGGTCTCAAAAGTGATGTGGTTCAAGACCTGTCCGTTTGGCTGTGTTGGGCCGGTAACATGTATAAAGATGTATGCGCTATCATTGGTACGCAACTGATAGCGAGCATCGGCCCTGAAGGTACCGTTCGCGTCAATAGTCCCCCAATCTGCGCCGACGTTCATAACCTCGCCTGTTGATAATGTGTATAGTCAGTATGTTGAATGACCAAGGCACGGATGTCGACGTCGCAAAACGTACCGCAGATGTTAGGGCCCTCAACAGTCCCGCCTAGAATAGGGATAGACATCTTGGTACCGCTTGGGCCGGGACCGAAAGATACCGGTTCTCCAAGGGTGCTATTGAGATGATATAGAAACCTCAACGCTGGAGCGGGTGGGTGATGGAGAGCTGGCTGGCTGGCAGCGGCACTTGTCAGCACCAGCAGCTGTAAAGCGAGGCCAAGTTTTGCAAGATACATTCTGAGATTTAGTCAGATTGATCTTTGCGTTGTTTCTCTGAGACGGCGCGATAGAATAGTCTAACGTATATACTGATCAAGCGCTGCTAATATGGACGGGCTGCTAGAGAAGATTTATATCTCCTCTGGAATTGTCGAGAAACCAAGTAGGCACCTATAAGGCTGGCTGACCCATATCTCGAAAGCCCCCTAGATGACACAAGGCCAATGTATTCTAGCAAGCGGGTTTAGTCCCAAACTCACTTAACTCGCGGGAATGTATTGTTCAAGATGCCCAAACGCTCATCGTTGGACCCTGTGGAACCGCAATCCTTCGCAATCAGGACAAGCGTTCCCGCCCATTATCCTTGTAGTCAGGAACAGCTAGATGAGTTCATCTGGCATTCGAGCCGAGTTCCCGTAGAACAAAGATTTGGAAGCTTTAGGGCTTACTCCGTGCTGCACACATGTACACGCAACTCGATCCTTACTCGTATTCTCTGTAGATCTACCAGACCTAAAACGGAAGCATTCTGAGAGCTAGGCTGATGTCAATTAAAGCGGTTGTACAAACCGTGCCTATTTCCTCTATCACAAATAGCCGGCAGCTAGCTCACTGTAAGAGCGGCAGTTTCGCGATGACCGGCATCAAACTATTATTAAGCGTTCATGGTGCTTGTGGGCTATGAAGTGGGATTAAAACTATCGCGATCTTGGTGCCGCCGACAAGGCATTGATGATACCTATGCGTAAGGGACAGACGACGCTGCTCCTAAAACGGAAGCATTGTGAGAGCTGGTCTGTGCGTCTTAATTGGAAAGATCGCAAGGCCATGCAAGACGATGGTTTGGCGATGTTTCTGGACTATCCGGGGATTTAATCTTACGAGAGAACCTTAATATTGTTACACGTATACCTTTTTACGTAGACTGCGCCTTGAGGATGTATGCGCGACAGTGCTTGCGTTGATTAAACTATGTGGATAGAAGATCTTCACTACTGGTCCCATCGTATTTCTGTTTTGAGCAAGTGATTCGAGCTAGTGATTCGAGCAGACGAGTTGAGCAAGCGATTCGATTCGAGCAAAGTTCTGCCAGAGGTATCTATCAAATTATATCGTATTCATTCGTATATGTATATCCAGTTGAAATGACAGGCTATGCATCACGAAAAATATCGTCGACTTGTCTATATAAATGTATACAAGTGTTGCTCTATATCGCACTCGCGCATTACATTACACTGCATCCAAACGATGTTCTTTAAGACTTGATGCCTCATCTGTGACGTTTTACAAGCTACCATATTGCATCTTTTTACATCTCAAAGAGCAGTCAATCTTCGCTCGACCATGATTACCATGGAAGAAATGCCACCAGCGCATCAATACGACTACCACCGCGAGCAGGCTCACAGCCGCGAAGACCACCATACCTATGATCAAATATCGCACCAGGAAACAACGGATCAACCTTCTCAGTCTCTAATAGAAAACGACCCCAAACGGTGTCCCCAACATGATGTCTCCAGGAGAGACGTCGACGACTCGACCGGCGCATTCATGATGGAGCCCCTGGATGCGGAGAGCCGATACACCTCTGGTCGACCAAACCAGGCCTGCACTTGCACGAAGAAGCTCAGGAGCAATAAAAGAAAGTATCGTATCAAGCTGATTGCAGGCTTGGTGCTGCCATATTTTTTAGCATCATTGGACTTGACCGTTGTCGCGACAGCATTGCCCTTTATCGCGTCCCATTTCGGTGAGTAAAGTGCCCAACCTGCATCGCCAGAATCATGTCACAACCTTCCCTATTGTTGCTGTTATCGTCGCCGCATTCTAATCCAATTGCTCTTTGCAGACAAGTTCGACCAGCTCAATTGGATAGTCACTGCCTACACCCTCACTTCGACGGCGTTTATTCCCTTCTATGGCCAATTTGCGGATGTCTTTGGTCGGCACATTTCGTTACAGGTGGCCATATTCTTTACAGTAATTGGCAGTGTTCTCTGCGCCGCTGCTCAGTCCTGGGGCATGCTCTTGCTTGGCCGCGCGCTGCAGGGACTGTCCTCAGCTGGCTTGAACAGCATCATTCTTGTCATCTTGGCTGATAAGGTCACGCTGGAAGAGAACGCAAAGAACAACACTCTCTTCACCATTGTGTCCGGTAGCACGTATGCTATAGGTCCGCTGATTGGTGGGTAAGTGACTGACCTGCTTCCTCGATCCCTGCGGCCTGGCAAGCCATCATCACTCGTCGTCGTGATGCTAGTATATAAATCTCCAGTTCAAAAGCTGACGTGTTCTTGTTTCGCAGATATTTGACAGACGTATGTGATATACGTGCCTTCAAATGTAACCTAAGCTTGGGAACATTGTTAACACATAGTAACTTCTTAGGCAAACTGGAGATATGTCTTTGTAATTGCCATCCCAGTAAGTAGTAAAGTTTACTTATGGATACTTTCTCCCTCTTCTCAGATCACGGCTGACGTTGTGCAGATTGCTGTAGCGTCCCATGTCCTTCTCTTCTTCATTCTGCGGAATGAGCTGCTAGAAGGCACCCACTTCCACAAGGGCTCTAAGTGGTCTGCCATCTTCCCGGCATTGGCAACTCTTGATATAGGTGGTGTTATTCTATTCATCTTCGCTGTTGGCCTCATTATTCTTGGGACTTCGTGGGGAGGGAGTACTTTCCCATGGGACTCGGTACAGGTCCTGGCGCCCATTATCGTCGGAGGCGCTCTGCTGCCCGTCTTCGTTCTATACGAATTCCTTTTGGGGGATGGTAGGATACTAGCACGGCTGTTTCCACACCAGTCACCTATGCTGCCTTTGGATCTCTTCTCTCGAAAAGACACATTAGTCATAGCCGTCATTCAGTTCTCTGCTGGAGCTGGTGAGTTCATCAACCCCCTTCTCCTATTGTTTTGCCAAGTACTCCTTCAGTCTCTATGTATTATTTTCTTTTCCCTCTTCTCTTCATATTTTTCCGACGAGGACTAATTCTGACCCTTCTAGCCATGTATGCTGTGTTTTATTTCGTGGGAATCTATTTCACACTGGTCGAGGGCAAACCCGCCTCCAGCGCAGGTATTCAGTTACTATACTACATTCCAGGAATCGCAGGTCAGTTTCCCCACGATTCGCCTCCAAGACCAGATCATGTTTCTCAACTAACACAATGCTTCACTATACGCAGCTGGAGTTTATTCAGCAATGTACTTGTGTAACCGATGGCCGGGCCAAACGTTTTGGCCGCTGCTCCTGGGCTCCGTCGAAGAAGCTGCCGGACTCGGTGCCTTGACCTGGGCCGTTTCGGCGAGCCGACCCAATATTGTGTCTGGTATGATGGTCTTAACCGGTGCCGGTACGGGCTCGCGCTTTATGCCTGCTTCTCTGCATGTTGCTGGAGTGTGGCCTGAGCGATTGGCACCAGCCATGTCACTGATGCGCTTTGCAATGCCCTTTGGAGGTACTCTAGGGTTGACAATCATGAACGCCGTGTTCAACTCCAAGTTCGCTTCAGCCACTTCCTCTCTTTCTTTACCCTCTGGTAGCGGAAATATCGGGAACATCATTGCTCAGGACAGCCAGTCGCTGGACGCGATTACAAAACTATCCAGCGCCTTGCAGACCGCTGTGAGGGAAGCAGGCCGCAGCGGAGTTAAATGGGCCTTCATTTCCATTTTGCCACTACTCGGTCTCAGTGTTCTTGCTTGCTTCGTTCTTGGTAATGTTTGGATCAAGCACAAGGTCAAGAAGGATGAGGTTGCTAGCTCTACATCTTCTGGGCAAGGCGAAAAGCAAGATACTAGAGCTAGCGCGGTGGTCTATGTCCCGTATCTCTATGCTTTGTTAAAGGTAACTATGTCCGACAGAGCTCCGATGTACCATGTCAGTCAACTAATGTTACTCTTGCGTAGGGAGTTGATCGATACAAGCACGAGTCAACAAGCCTACCAGCGACGGAAGCACATACTAGCGCCGGCGGCGTGTAAATGGAAGTGCCATTCGGAAGGATGGGTGCATAACTTTTATAGACCTCAGCATGATAGGAGTTTGAGTTTATGCGATAGTATCAGGTGGTCCATGTAGTAAATAATGAGGCGAGCTGGAGGAGGATGCATAGAAGTTCAACTAACATCACGTGGCTCAATTACAGGTGTTAGTAACCATAGAAATGTTGTAATTCGTCTTTATATAGAATTGTCGCTGTGATCTGCTTGGACGAAAGAAGATGTTAATTGAAGATAGAGAACAAGAATATACAACAGCTGGTGTTGCCAATTGACTCAAGCTGAGAACTAAAGGCTGGGTACTAGTCTTTAATTGAAGCAGTTGTTACAGCTTCATAGGCCATCTCGTCATGATGCCAAATATAACATCTACGTGCTACTTCTAAAATAATAAATTTAATTACTTCATCTCCTTCTATTTTTCTTTACCTATCTGACTTGAGACCGAGGCTTAGCAGGAACCCAAGTTTTCCACCACCCACAATCGCATGTGCCTGGTCCCCCACACAAAGCGCCCCACGCTAATGGTGACGGGTGGGGGTCTGCGCAGAGTAAAAAATTCGACAAAAGACAAACAAAATACCAAAACAAAACATCCAAAAAATGCAAAAAAAACATACAACAGCCGGTGTTCGCTGATGGTCACCCACTCAACTACTAATCTGCCGGTTAGAGGCTTATCTATGGGGGAGCAGACGGGACCCCGAGTTCTCCTCTACCTATGGTCGTATGTGCTAGTGAAAGGTGAAAATTCACATGATAGCAATTCTCGCTGTGAGCCCTGACCATGGATGACAATGTGGCTGGTCCCAGTGGCTGCCCCCAGTCCCTGATTCCAATTGAGCCCTAAAAGGGTCCAGGCCGAAAGCGGACTAAACCCAGGGGTCCTTGAATAAACCCCCACAACGCCGTTTGGAACTCAACAATACGTGTACTAATGCGTAGTGGCGCCCCTTGAATCCATGAATCCATGAATCCCCTTTGATCCCCAAGACAATAGTCCCCTAAATCGCCCCCGAAAGCTCTTAGGCCATTGGCACGTGCAGCGTTAGTGGGCTCAGAATTGTTGATCTCGTAGTTGAGGCTCCCCGCTGGCCAACCACACACCCTTGCTCTCTGGCGGTAAAGGACAGCAGGGCTCGCTTCGTCAGAGATCTCATTTCAGATTATAATTAGCTCACTTTGGCAACAGTTGCAAGCGGTCTGGGCGTCAGAAACGGGTGGGCTCTGGGCAAACCTGTCTGCGGCCGTTAGCACAAGGTACTTGGCCGCCAGCGATGCCGCCGCTAGAGGCGCGAGTCACGCCTGTTACCGCCACCAACAGAGATAGAGCCAGATAAGGGACACCACAGAAAATATGGATCGAGAGCTAAGGGGAGTGGAAAATTTAATGCCGTGCCTGACTATGGATCACCCTTTTCCCTTCTTCCTGCCTTAAGCTGGGTTCTGGGTGGGTTTAAAAAGAAACTTGACAGCTCTCTGGATCAAGCATCAGCAATCCCAATTCTCTCCCATTGAGTTGTTGGCTTACCTTGTTCCTTCAAGATGGCTACCACCACGACAGTGACCAAGCGCGGAGGCGCCGTGGCCTCAATGTCAGTTGGCCTCAATCCATCAAGTCTTTCCAGGCTGGAAAATTTCTCGTCGTGTGCTGACCCCCAGTTGTAGCAAGCTGCCCGAGGGTGAGAGTCGGTTTCCCGATATCAACACCATCCGGGCTGCCATTCCCAAGCACTGCTTTGAGCCATCCGTGGCCATCTCCATGGGCTATCTGGTGCGCGATGTTGTCATGATTGGAGCTCTTGGCTGGGCTGCCATCACGTACATTCCCACCATACCTGATTCCACTCTCCGAGCCATTGCCTGGATTGTCTATGGCTTCGTTCAGGGCCTGGTCTGCACTGGTCTTTGGATCCTGGGACACGAGGCCGGACACGGCGCCTTTTCCAAGCACGGCTGGCTCAACCACGTTGTCGGCTTCTTCTCCCACTCTGCTCTGCTGGTGCCGTACTACTCCTGGAAATTTTCTCACCACCGCCACCACATGTTCACCGGCCACATGGAGAAGGACATGGCCTTTGTTCCGAGGACCAAGTCGGACTATCTCAAGCGCGCAATGGCTTCCCTTGAGATGCTCGAGGATACGCCCGCCTACCAGTTCGTCACGCTGATGTTTCATCAACTCTTTGCCTGGCAGGTTTACCTCACGTTCAACATCTCAGCCGGCAGAGGTAGTCTTCAGAAGAACGCAAACACCATGTTCGGCAAGAGCCACTTCTCGCCAAACAGCGCCGTATTCCGCCGTAGCGAGGCTCCCTGGATTGCGCTGTCCGATGTCGGCCTCGGCTTGACCTTTTTCGCCCTGTACAAGCTCGCTGGCGTCGTGGGAACGAGCACCGTGCTGCTGGCTTATGCCCAGCCTTACTTCTGGGTTCACCACTGGCTGAGTATGTCTTTGAAATCGCCACTCCATGCCAAACGGAATTGCTAACGAAGTGAATGATTTAGTCGCCATCACTTATCTCCACCACACTCACATGGAGGTGCCTCACTATGCGGCCGAGAACTGGACCTTTGTCAAGGGTGCCCTGGCCACTGTCGACAGAGAGTTTGGCTTTGTTGGCCGCCACCTGTTCCACTGCATCATTGAGCACCACGTTGTTCACCACCTTTTCCCGTACGTTAGCAATCGAACGCTCTTTCAGGTTGGAGCTGCAAGCAACTAACATTTTCTCCTTAGCCGCATTCCCTTTTACTATGCTGGAGAGGCCACCGAGGCTATCAAGCCTGTGCTCGGCGATCTGTACTACCGCGACGAGCGGTCCTTCATTGGACAGCTCTGGACCAACTTCACCAAGTGCAAGTACGTGGTTGCCGATGAGTCGGCGCCTGGAGCTCTCAAGTGGGCGCAATGATTGAATGAATGATGCTGTTGGAAATTTATCGGCTCGGCAGGTTGGGTATTTCAGAGAAAATGGCGGTAAAACTCGGATAGAGGATCGGGTCGGCTTTGCACGGTCATTGGAGTTATTCTCATGAGATGGACCGGGTTTGCCTTTGTGCACAACGATAGACTATGAGGACACGGAAAATAGAGAGGCGGAGGCATCGCAACGTTAATAGATTTGATTTAACGGATTATAAAGACGCGCTTTTGCAATGAGACGATGATGAGAAGAGGTTGTTGGATGAAACTAAAAAATCAAGGTAGAAGAGGGGAGAGGACAGAAGATGGATTGTGATTTGACGAGCCGCGTCAGGTGACTGCATGTAGGCGACGCGACGGTACATGTACATGGATACATTCAATGTCTCAGGTCAGCTTAGAGAATATTGAAGAAACTGATGATGGTGATGATGATGTAAAATCGTCGCCGCAGTATTCATCTGTGCTCTCTCTCACGCGTCGCTGAACTACATCCGAGTTTCCGCGCACTCGTATTTGGGAATACAATGCGTCACCGATTGATCTTGATACCGAGCAGAGAGCCCAGCTTCAACTGCCAAGATATACAAGCCAGCAAATTATTTACCATGAACGTCTTCAAATGGCACATTTTGCATTGACAAATAAAGGTACCCAACACTCCGGTTAGATCCGTTATCCCAGGCCCAGCGCCCACGGTCCATCCAAGAAGTATTACATCGATCACGAACAAAAAACCACGCCAGATGATCACATCCTTATAGTTCATGCCATTACAGTAATCGCCAAACCGAATTACTGTAGATGCTTTATTGCGGACTTTGAATATGGGATGCAATGATAACAGCGATATGGCGTTACGCAAGTTGCCAAGCGCCCAAGGCTATCCCGCCTGTGATAAGGCCCATTTCTTTTTCCCGAAAGGAAGATGGCTTACAAAGATGGTAGGAATAATACGAAACGATGGACGTAGAAATGTTGTTTTACAACATAGAATGACGCAATGAATAAAATATATCACCTTAGTAGTACAGAACAACTGGTAGTGTTTTAAAAGAAGTACCTCAGAGTACATTTACATATACCTGTAGATAGTAGCCTCCAGTTGCATAGTATCAGCTAATAGCCTCTAGTTGATCTAGTATGAGCTGGCAGCTTCTAGTTGGTCTAGTATCAGAGATCAGCCTCCAGTTGGTCTAGTATCAGATAGTAGCCTCCAATAGTTATAGTATCAGGCAATAGCCCAATATTTCTCTTCCATGTCTTACAATATGTTGACTTCCAGTCGAGGGACGGTGGCCTATTTTTCGGGAAGATTGGTGCAGGAGGGGTTGAGGATTTTTTATGACTACGGGAACCCCTGCGGGGGAGAGAAGATTTTGATTCGTTTGTTTTCACAGATCCAGTTGAGGCCAGATTGGGTGAGCAATAATGGTCCAACGTCAGAGATCTTAAGACGCTGGGACAGCGTCTGAGTGGAAGGGGGCGTGATGGAAGGAAGGTAGACCCATTTCTCGTGCAGGAGAGAGAGAACTTAGAACATACACACTCACTTTAAAGTCCGACTCCGATTCCTATTCTGTGAGGCCCATGCTTTTCTTACAATATGTTGACTTCCATATATCCTACTCTCCCGATCTTCCCACTTCTCCTTCACAAAGACTTGATCTTTATTGAGTGAATGATTCACAAGCCGAGCTATCAAGTTGAAGATAGACAAATAACCAATAGTTATGTACAAAGAGAGACATAGAGGAGGATTCCTAAGAATTTCAACAGAAGAGAGGTAATCCATCACAATAGTCCTATCCCCATGGTGATTCCAAAGTATAGGATGTACAGCCTATACTAGAAGCTCTCTCTGTGAAACTTAAACTTACCTAGTACCTAGAAGTATAACAGACCTAGTTTCCTTCTATATCTGGCAAAAATGACTCATGCTAATCCTATACAATACCAAACTTAGTTCAGACTTACAATGATAGGATCAACCGCCATCGTAAATGAGCTCTCTTATCTCTTGCGTACGTGGAAACGCAAACAAATTTTCAGTCCCACCAAATAAACTTATAAGTACCCAGTAGTCGTGGAAGTAATCTTTTACTTTTGTCGGAAACCGAAACTTTCTTGTGCTGAACTTTAAGAGGAAGGTCCTATATAATGGGCTGTCCTTCCCATTCTAGTCTTCCGTAATCTCCTCTTTCTACACTACTCATACAAAAGCCTTGTTTTTCAGCGTCGACGACCTGCCTTCTGGAACACAAACCAAGTAAACTAAAGACCAGCTACTCATCAACCTCCCCATATTCATCTACCATGGAGCCATGCCATAATATTCAGCAACTCCCCCTGGAGCTGAGGTGGAAGATATGGTCTAAAGTTGGCGAAACAGACAGCTATACTCAATTGCTTCGCACAACCCGACTCATTCGATCCGACATTCTATCCCTTATCCCTGGCATAGGTCTTTGTTGCCAATGTTCGCCGTATAAGCCCTGTTCATGTGACAAATATATTGCCATCAAGAGACTCACTATCATTGTGGAACCCGACTGCTCTCCCCAATCCTGGCTCAAGTTCTCGGTCTCAGTGCTTCATGGTCAAGGAACATCTTGGAAGGTTGGAAGTCTGGATGACATGCTTGCACAACCTCTCCGTTACCTACGCCCAAAAGAAATATTCGTCGACTTCCAAGCTCCAAAGAAGGGTTACTACCAAACAAATTTCCTGATATTGCGCGCTAAGCTGTTTGACGTTTGCGCGGCTCTGGACCTTGTTCAAGCCCAAAATTCACGGTCGCTGCATCTGCATTTCAGCGATCCTTGGGCAAATTCTGGCAGTGGCCCAAATAAGCCGTTCTGGGAAAATCGACCCCGGATCTATGGGATGACACAAAAAGACATGATTCGCCTGGTACGTGGTGGGGATCTCAGACCGCTCATATATAATTTTGATCAACTTGGGAGGCGGGATGCCTTCCTATATTTTTACGAGATGATTTTGGCCCCGTTTTGTATGCATTGGGCTTGGAGGAACGCAAAGGTTACATTCGACAGGGAGCCTAAATTGAAGAGTACCTCATTCATCACATCGACGTTTGCAGCCGGCCGACGACATATCGTATATCATGGTGTCAATGCCTTACTCCTTACAGCGTGGGCCTATACCGAACAGCTCATGCGAGAGGGAAAGATGAAAGAATCTGAAGAAGAGTTTGTGCCTCAAATCGAAAATCATAAAGACATACGTGTGAAATGGGCCTCTCAGGAGTTTCATCATAGCTCTTGGCAAAAAGCATTTGAGTGTTATCTCAACTTTACCATCGCCACCTCCGAAAGCTTTCAGCGTATTATGGATGTCGGAATGTCGTAGACAGCAAATTTGCCTGAAACCATTTGGTGGCATTTGGACAACTCTCCAAAAGACGCATTCTCAGAGAAACACCCTGGATCTGCTGAAGGGGCAGGGAATATGGGCTTTGAGATTGGCACCTGGACATGGAACCATGATATCATACGACGAAGATATCACGAATGGGTTCAACTCTGGGACGATTCGCTATATCATCTCTTCGATCCCAATTTGTTCGAGTCATTTTATTCGCTCCTGGATTTGCATCATAGACCAACCCTGGAGTTTTACATAGAGGGAGTTTCAGAGTTTGAATCCATGTCGGATGAAGAGAACGAGATTGTACCCTACGAGGAGTTTGAAGCACATCAGCTGAGATACATTTGGCCACTCAGCTGGAAATGGCAGCGTAGCTCGGGTTGGAAACGTCGGCGATGCTTGGAATCTGTAATTAGTTTCTACATGAGCTTACACCGCCTAGCTTAGCCGTATGTAAACCGTTGAGTTGTCACATGGATCTATCTGACCCGTCTTTAGTCAAGCCTACATCTCTGTTTGCTCTTGTTTGCTCTTGTTTGTAGCCAGCTTTTCCCACTTTCATAGCATCAGACAGGGTTCACCTTCTCAAATTCGTCAGCTGTCATAAAGTTAGGCCCGAAAAATAGACCAAGTCTTTTGCGCAATATGGCAACGGTGCAATCTTTTATGGCACAAGGCAAGATAGCTGTGGTAATGGTTCCGGCGAAGGCTGACCCGTGCCGCCCCCAGCGTTGCTAACTAGTATGTAGAATTTTATATATAAGTGTACTCTGAGCTACCTCTTTAACACCCAGATACTACCAGCTACTACCAGCTACTACCAGCTACTGCGATACTTTATGGGCAACTGAGGAGATCAAACGCCTTGTGAAATGCTTTAAACAAAGACAAGAGAAAAGTGGAGGAGTGTTAAGCTTGGAATTTAGAAGATGGCGCATGTTTGAAGAATCAGATACGTTGGAAGCAGTCGCTGGGGGGTTAGCTACATACGGTCGCCCTTTTCGAAGGTTTCTTGTATACTAGGATAGACATCAACAACTTGGGGCTAGAGTAAAAAGAATGCATAATATATCATAAACCCTATGAATCATATCTCCAAGGTGAAATTACAAGGTATACAGTGTGACCCTCTGTCCAGAGATATCTGCCTCCCTTTGTAGCTTAACATTCTCCCTCCGGAGCAAGATCTTCAGCAATGAAGAGCACCCAATACTAATAAAAGAAAACACCATCATCAGTATCATGGCGAGCGCATACCGAGGTTCATCTTGTGGTCGGAAAAAGTATGGACTCCAAATATTACCCAGCTGAGCAAGCAAGTTAATAATAGCCGTCGCAGCAGCTCGCTTTTCAGGCGTCTGATTAAGCGTACTCGCAGCCCACGAGTATACCATGGCATTGGCCGCAAAGGCGCCGGAGCAATAGAGGAAAGACGCAAAGTAGCGAGCTCCAATGTTTAGCGTTGCTGTGGAGATGATGAAACCTACAGCTGCAACGGCCATCGGTATCGAGATGTGATAGCTTCGTTCGTTGTGACGGTCACTTGAGTAGGCGACTGCAAAGGAGACCGCAGCGCCAAAGAGGTATGGGGGTGCCGTGAGGACAAGTGTGATGGTCTGTGAGCCGATGTGGAAGCCGCTTACGATGGTAGGGAAGAAGTAGTTGAATCCGTAGGCAGTATGGTTGGAGCAAAGGAGGAGTGTCTGGAAGCACAAGATGTGAGCCACGGACAATAAATGTGCGGTATGGAGCAACTTACAAATATCCAAGTTCGGTAATCCCTAAGTGCTAGACGCACGCCGTACCAAACAGATCGGTCTGCTTCGGGGAGCGACACACGATCAAGAGCCATTCTCTTCGCGGCTAGCTCTCGTTCCTCCTCTGTAAAGAGCCACCTGCCACTACCAGTCTTGGATTCGATGTAATCTGGAAGAAGAAAGAAGGCGACCAAGGCCGCAAAGAAGCTGCCTGAGCCGTCAATGATGAAGAGCCACTGCCAGCCTGCGATGTTTCTGGCTCCATCAAGGCCGGAGAATACACCGGCTGCAATCAAGCCTGAGAACGCGGTTGCGAGAACAAGGCCAGAATACAAGACGGCAGTGCGTAGGGCTAGCTCTTTTCTTGTGTACCAGCAGGACAAGAGATAGAAGGCCTTTTATAAAGCAGACGTCAGCATCTTCATTGTTTTTTTAAACAGAGTCAGTTGGAACTCACGCCTGGGAAGAAGGGAGCTTCCACAATTCCTAGAAAGAAGCGAACCGCAACAAGGCCTCCATAGCTTGTTGCGGCTGCTGTGGCGGCTGACACGCATGACCAAATTGCGACACAGGCAGGCAAGTAAATGCTGGGCCTGATGCGAGTGATGAGCATGTTGGATGGCAGCTGGGCAAGCATATATCTATCTTTTCGTTAGACACTGGTGGCCAAAGAGGCAAATGCTCAGAGTATAGACTGACCCAACATTCAAGATGGATACAGCTGTATTGAAATCGTCGCCGGTTAATCCGAGGTCCCTCTCAAAGGTGTTCAATCTAGCTTGACTAAGGTTCTAAGTCAGCATGTAATTCCACAAGTTCAATCTCCAAAGGTGTCATACGAGATGTTGTTTCGATCCAAGTAGTTAAACAAGTATAAGATCCATACTACCGGCAGCAGGGTCATATCAAGTTTACGGACCAATCTTTTTTCGCGAGCCCGCCATTCCGGTGTCTCAAGTAATTCCTCTTGGGCAAGCCCGCCCTTCTCAGTGCTGATATCAGGCATTGTTTCCAGGTGCTCGTGACCGGATGCGTTCTCCTTCACCGGAGTAGCAGCCACATCACTCTTGGAGACTGTGTCTGAGCTCATGGTGAAGTCTCTGGAACGACCGTTGAGTGAAGTATGTTCAAAGTATTTGCATTGACAGCATGAATGGTGCCTGTAAGAGAGAGGCCAGAACCAAGAGAACACATCAGGATTGAAAGAAAAGCAGTCGATGCATCGTGGAAATATATACTTTCAGGCTTACACGCACAAGATGAAGAGCAACAGTGCAGAGTGTAACCCGGACCGGCAGACCAACGGACGCGGGGACCCCAGATATTACCCCAGTGATTAAACTTTGTCGGACCTAAAATCAAGGAAAACCTGGGGTAGAGTGCTGGTGAGGAAATAGGGGGCGAGCTATTGTCTGGCGCTCAGCAACAGAGTCGCCGATCGGCATCGCAAGCTGGCCGATCGGAGAGGAAACGCCGGTCGGCCCTCCGTCCGGCGAGCGATCGTCTCCTCAATGATGAACTGTAAATCTGATGATCACTCAGACTCTGGAGATATATAAAACTGGATAAAAACTTTCAGATTTGGATCAAAAAGTTCTCACAGTAATTCTCATAAACAGCTTTTTCTTCTCTTTCCATTCAATAGCTCGCTTTCGCCAACTTCGCCAAAATGACTTACACAAACGGAAATGCAAACGGGCACAATGGACATGCCGCCACCCCCACTCCCGCAGCAACTCGGCTCCGAAAGATGCTCACAGAAAGCGATGAGTTAATCGTCATGCCAGGTGTCTATGATGGTTTCAGTGCCAGAATTGCTCTGGAAGTTGGATTTGATGGTCTCTACATGGTAAGCATCCCCCCAGCTGCTCTCCACTATCGACATGATTTGAGCCTCCCATGATGCTAATATTGCACCTAGACGGGCGCCGGAACATGTGCTTCAAAGCTTGGACAGCCAGACTTGGGCTTTGCCTCACTCAATGACATGAGAGAGCATGCTGAGATGATTGCGAATCTCAACCCCCGCATCCCTCTGATTGCTGACGCTGACACGGGTTATGGCGGACCCAACATGGTTGCTCGCACGGTGGCGCAATACCACCGCAGCGGTGTCGCGGGTCTGCACATTGAGGATCAGATTCAGACCAAGCGCTGTGGACACCTTGGGGGCAAAGAAGTCGTTAGCGTTGACGTCTTTCAGCAGCGCATCAGTGCTGCCGCTGCCGCCCGGGACAAGTTGGCGTCTGACATTGTCATCATTGCCCGAACAGATGCTCTTCAGACACATGGCTTCGAAGAGGCGATCCGTAGGCTGAAGGCTGCAGCCGCTGCTGGTGCTGATGTTGCATTCCTTGAGGGCGTGACCACCAAGGAAGAAGCGCGAGAGGTGTGCCGTTCGCTTGCACCAACCCCAGTTCTCTTGAACATGGTTGAGAACGGAGCTACACCATCCTGGACAGTGGCCGAAGCAAGGGAGCTCGGCTTCAGAATCATCATCTATCCCTTTGCGGCCCTTGCCCCAGCGTATGAAGCCATACGCAGCACATACTTGCGAATCAAGGAGACTGGCGTCACTGACATTGATCCGACTTTTACCCCCAAGAAGCTGTTCACAGTTGTAGGCTTGAAGGAGGCGACTGCGGTAGATGTTGCAGCTGGAGGGCAGCTGTACGAAAAGGTGTAATTCTAGTTGATATTTGAGAAATTTTTGTGTCCATAGATAATGCGGAAAATAGAAGCGGGTATGAGCATCATGACGATTACCACGTTTTTACTACGGCACACGCTCGACCTCATCGGTGAATTTTGTATCTGCGATGCATTAGAAGTATCATCCCTGCCATCCCAAGTTAAATCCATCTGCAAGACTACTCAAATGATCGAACATCATGGCGTCTTGCATGTCTTCAGAGCTGAATAGCGGCTGTGCATTCAATGTTAGCGAGGACGGGCGTAATCCGGAATCATCAACTTATCTTGTGTTTCTTCAGAGTTTTCATTATCGCCACCGTCAGATTGGAAATGTTTTCGCCATTCCCAAAGCGAGTCGTAAACGATGCTCATGCTAAGGCGAATTCGAACACGCAGGCGCAAAGCGTCAACGGAGTCACCGCTAATGACTCGAGGATCCGGCAGAGTACAAAAGAAACCAATGACGTCGCTGAGACGGCCCGGGAGATCGTTATTCGCAACCGACATCTTTCGCAGTGACGATATGGCGGCATCAAGCAGTCTTTTTCCAGCTTCAATATCCAGTAGCTTTTCGAAATACCCATTCATCATCACCTTGAGAATGATAAAGGCCGCAGAGACAAACACCTGGTAACAGAAGAATGGGCAGTAATGGAAGAATCCACTTTCCTGGTTGTCCATCTCGAGGCACTGCTCTATCAGTGAATAGGCAGTTTGGTATAATACAACGATGCGATCGGAGTATCCATCGACACTAGGTTCGTCAAAGAGGTAGAATGAGTGGAGATGAAGGCGGGCGGCGGCGAGATAGTAACGAGTTATGGCTGCGCAGTCATTAGCATAATTGGCGGGCTTGAGAGGGGCAAATCCATTACGCGTCATATTTATTGCCTCGCGCTCCAGGTCCACGAGGGACGCGTTGAGAAGTCGGTATAGTGATAGCCGCTCACGAGCTGACATGAATCCGGCAGGGTCGAGAGCATTGGATGTCAGTGCTTGAGACACTCTATATCGAAACTGCTCGATGCGAAGATGCCATCTCAGAGCAATATCGTGAGGTAATGACATTGTTGACTCGGGTGCAACCGTGAGGGACCAATCGTGCATTTGTATCGTAGCTGGCAGGCCGCATCCGACACTTACGCTATGAGAGCATTAGATATGTAGTGACAAAAATGAAGTTTGGAGAAATGTGATTTCACCTTTGTGCGACAATATTGCAAGCTTCCCATGTCTTGACCCATTCGGAGTACTCATACACGCTGAGATGCAGAGGAACCTTGACAAAGTCCTCTGCGTTGAGGGCGCGATGTAATCCCATTTGCGTTCCAATCTGCACCATCATGCCCGCCAGCATATACGTTGGATCTGCAGTGCTGCTGCTTGTCGGAAAAGGCCATGTACAAAGAATCACCAGGCTTTGCACTGCTCGGAGTGAATATGGAATAGAACGAAGGGTTTTCCACAGATAGTCGGTAACGCTTCTCGCGAGCTTAGGCAGTAGTGTGGGATGGCTTTGTAGTCTTCGGGCGGCGACAGAAATGACGGACCAAAAAAGCAGCTCAGATGACTCGTAGTATTCATGAAGCGAGGTGCTTGGGTCCAAAAACGGTAGATATGGGTGGTAGTGAAGTATATAACTGCACATAATGTCAGTTTGTTCTTAGCCAAAAGCCGCCAGCCTTTCTTCCTCACATGAGATACAGCTCGTCAATCTCTCCGACAGACAGTTCAACATTGCCCAGTCTCCTGGCCCTTGGAATGGTAATGATCGATCTCCGCGGTGCCTGGGGTTGGTCGATAACAGGTTGTGTAGTCAGTCCCGGGACACGAGAGCTCTCTTTTGGATCTGGTGATACGCCAGACGCCCCGGATACCGATGATACAGCTGCCTCACTAATGCGCGCCTCGGCTAAGACGCATCAACCAGGATATGATGTTAGTCTCTCATGGCTGACCAGCAATAAACAGTGATGTATCCGTGAAAAGAGCTGGATATACTAACAAGGGGCTGCTGGAGTTAGGATTGGCCATTCAAGTGCAGCATTGGTAGTTTCGTGAGTGGCTAATTGACGTCTAAGTTCTCTGACTTCATTCTCCAGCTCAAAGGATTTCCTAGATATGAATGAGATATATGTTAGACGACTCTCTTTTCCTCAGAAAACTAGACATTTCTCATTTTGAAATACTTGCCTTCTCTTCCGTGTCCTTCGGAAATCGGTGTCTACTTTGCATGCAAGACTCAGTCTCTGGCACCGAGAACACGTACTTGGGGCGCTGTCGCCGGCCACCAAATCACATCGAAGCTGCAAAGGCTGTAAGTTCGCTGTTGATATATGGAATAATCAAGAAGATAAGAATCGTCAACAAATCTCGTACTTTTTGCTGCTTGCACTCATTGCAGGCCCTTCGCCTTGGCTGTTTGGTTGGTTCGCCTTGTGGCTCAGCTCGGGCCGTGGGAACGGTGGGAGTGACTTGTGAAGACATTTGCAGGCATTGGGCAACTCGACCTGGCACACGCCCCGTTGCCTGGAGAGCCGTCTTTTGAAGTCTTTAGAATCACGACAATATCCCTCGATTTTGGTGAATTATTGAGAGCCATAAGAACATGAAGTAATGCTGAGTTCGGGCAGGCGGACAGATGGCTCACGGCCAATGTCCGGCACGTGACCACATTTTGCTCTGGAAATGGAACGCATTTGATCCTATTCGCTACCCTGTAGCTGGCCATTTCATTTCGGGGGATTTTATTTGTTTTAAGATCACAATAACATGCAAACTAGATACTTGGTGTACAATTTTCCTCGGCCTCAATGAATGTTGCAGCGATAGGAGGCTATTTAATCACGCTGTGAATGAAACGCTGAGTTTTCTTTCTTATAATGAATGAGCTCGGTGGACCGGAATCAAACCTTACTAAGTGCTGATTCATGACAACGAAATGCTTGAATGCATCAACGTTTAACCTGTGTCATAGCTTGGTCACCCGCAAAAGAGACATGCGCTAAAGCATTGAGCCCCAAAGATTTACGTTTTGGCTTTAAGCTGACATATCGCCATCTGGGCACATACACATATATATGCAGATGCCTTTCCCTGCCGTCGACAATTAGCTGTCGTCAAGACTAAGTGCACTTATTATTCATACTGACCGTTATATTAAGCACTTCCTAAGCCACCCCAAAAATGGTTTCTTACGAGTACAATGAAAGTAACCAAAGAGTCCTCTTTGGAGAAGACAGCCTTTCCAAACTCCCCTCCGAACTCTCCAAACTTGGCTGTACCAAACCACTCATCCTCACAACGCCCAGCAAGGCATTCTATGTTGACGATGTCGCCAAACTTTTGAGCGGCCAGATTGCTGGCTCATTCACCCGAGTCACTATGCACACGCCCAAAGAGGTCACTGAAGAGGCTTTGGAGTACTCCACGCATGTGGATGCCGACTGTTTTGTGTCAATTGGCGGTGGCAGTGCTGTCGGCCTTGGTAAAGCATTGTTTGTTCGGACGGGGTTGCCTCATATCTGCATTCCGACGACATACGCAGGCAGTGAAATGACGCCGATTGTGGGCCAGACGGAGAATAGGGTAAAAGTTACTCACGTTGATCGCAAAGCGATACCCGCAGTAGTCATCTATGATGTGAAGTTGACATTGACACTACCAACAAACATAAGTGCAACGAGTGGCCTCAATGCTATGGCCCACGCTGGTATGTGGACATCAACAAGCTACACCTGCAATCTCTAACACAAGTACAACATATAGTGGAGGCCTTATATGCTCTAGACGCCAACCCGATTACTAGCACGTTCGCCATCAAAGGCATACAGACCTTGTCTACATCGCTGCCCCAAATAATGCAAAATCCCAATGATATGGCCGCTCGTTCAGATGCTCTGCTTGGTGCTTGGCTTTGCGGCAAATGTCTTGCCGGGGCCAGTGTATCATTGCATCACAAGCTCTGTCATGTCCTTGGAGGCACCTTTAATCTGCCTCACGCTGAAACGCACGCCATTATTTTGCCTCGTGCGCTCGCATATCTAGCCCCAAGTATCCCCGGAGTTATGAAGGAGTTGGCAGAAATTATCCCGGATAGTGATGGGAATGCTGTCAATGGTCTGAACAAACTGTTATCTAAACTGGGGATTACTTATAGCCTCAAGGATCTTGGAATGAAAGAAGAAGGTATTGATTTGGCAGTCGAAACACTGCTACAGAAGCCATTTTGGAGTCCTAGAACGATTGAGAAGGACGCAGTAAGAGAGCTGTTGAAGCGAGCATGGGATGGAAAACCGGCGCAAATTGCAGAATGAGAGGTTATTACCTAGAAAAATTTCCGGCTGTATATAATTATTCACGAACTTATAAAGCTCATTCAGATTCAATCTCCACCTTCTCAATCTTGTCGCTATAGCCTGCCATTATTGACTGTTGTTATTCACTAATATTAGCGTGGATGAAGCAAAACAGCTTTGACTAACTACAAAACCTAATAGCACATGTCAATTGGCAAAAGAAATAGTTCAAGTAGCCGCGGCATCAAGCTGCATGATGTGCTCTTTGTATTCTTAGTATCTATGACTGAGTGAGTGAAAGAGGGCGTTTACCCCAAACAGGTTAAGAATTTCTCATGTAAATTTTATATCACAAGGAGTGTGTAGAATTGAAACATCTCACACTTAGGTCCTCCGTCTCTTGAATTCCAATGACACATGGCTTGTGTAGGACTATATCGCCGTAAAAGAAAAGACATCTGGCTCTTACTCATATTGTTGCATAAAGGTGTTGTTGAGAATTACCTTGGAGAAGTCAGGAATATGAGTGCTATGGCACCACGGCTTGAGCTCCTCCTCTCGATCAATTGTTTTCGCAAAGCATCCAAGCCACCCCGTGCGATGGTAGGCCTTGATGACATCCTTGAGAGTGTCGCTGTGGATGATTTGCGTAATGTTCTTGACATATGGGTGGTTGCTAGCGTTGTCGTAAATAGTGGCTAGCTGGATAACTTGGCCCAGGAACGTGATGTTGCCAACTGTGCCAAGATCCTGGTGACGGATAATAGTCTCAGCAATAGCCTCGGCTTGGTCTTTGGAGGCTCCAAGCTCTAAAAGGAGGTTGAGGGCCTTGAATCCTCCATAAAACTCAAATGACATGTTGGTGGCAGCCAGGTTTTCCTCAGCAGTACCAATGTCATGTAAGAGGGAGACTAGAGCAAGAGTCGAAGGAGAGAATGTGTCGGCATGCTCGGGGAATTGTTGTTTAACAATGGCGCTGGCTATGTAAAGGTATGTTAGTTATGCAGACATACTTATTGGATATTCGAGCTTTCATACCGAAATAGAATACTCTCATGCTGTGATTGAAAGTCTCGATAGGTAGCTTTTCTTTGGCATAGCTTTGGGCTTTAGCGACGATAGGATCATCACTGGGGAATTTGATGTCGGCGACAAGAAGCGGTCCTGGGACATTCTTGAATGGCTCGCCGTTGAAGAGCTTGCTTGGGTCCAATGGCATGGAGGTCCAGCCGTTCTGTTGAATTTGAGTTGCCGACATTGTGATGAAGGTATGTAATAACAGATAAAATGTTATTTAAGATAAAGTGTTACAGTATATAAGATATATATGTCTGGGGTGTTGGTGGTTGACCATGTTAGAGATGGGTTCGGAGCGATGACGTAAGCGGACACTCACAGCAAATACGGCAGCGATGCCTTGAAATCGAGAATTCAGGCAGCGACAAGGTAAAAAGGTAGTGTAGAAGAAGTGAATTGACCTTTTTTTAATGCGGGATCTTCAATTCAATTGTAAAAATGGATAGTTGTTGATGATTGTTAGAAATGCTGATGAATCTGAGAGAGAAATCTTTTTCTCGGAAAGCCAGAATTGTCGCGACTTAAATACAACTTTGCTCTTGGATTGAATGCCTGAAACGACGGCCTTACAGCATCACAGGTTTCCTAATCGGGTAATCAGGTGGCGGGGCAAGAATGAGTTGACCAAACCGCCAATTATTAATGCCGCGGCGGTTCCGGAGAATGATGAATAAGAGCCGAGACTAGCGATTGAGTCGAGACATGCAACGATTCGAATTGCACGACGGATTATTTGAATTTCCCAACGAGAGATTAATGGAAAGCAAAAACAAATATAGTTGCATACCATGTAGACTGATGCACAGTGTTTTCACAAGACGCAGCGGGGTTCAATTATGATTAGAATTATTATAGCTATTATCAGATCATAACTTTAAAGATCCATTTAAGCTTCGATTGTTAGATATGGTGAAATATTGTCGAAGCTTGAATTGAACGAGATGCCATCGCAGCTCAGAAGCACATTTGTTAGATTACATGAATAAGTGCTTACAGCTAGCCAGATCTTTGCCTCAAAACACAGTGTCCATTCGTGGATAATAATGAGCAGCCCATCAGGAAGAATAGCCTGTTTAAATGGGTAGAACAATTGGCAGAGTTGTACAGTAATTCTGTCTTGTACGTACTGTCTTTGCAGCTTCCCGGAGATACAGTCTCTTCTTTTAGCGTATCCGGCTTGTATCCGGGCGTTTAGTCCCTCGTGTATCCGGTCCAAGTAGCGTCTGGTACTGGCAATGCTTTTTCCCAGTAATGCAAGACAGTCATACTAGGCCACTGCAGTTGCAGCCGGAGTAATGCTGTGTACACCAAAAAGGCAATGCTTAAGGATACTTACAGCCACGTGCCTGAATGCAGAGACTCTGTGAATCTGATGGCTACAGGTGGCCACAGGTAGTCAAATAGTTGACCAATATTTACGCATTTCGCCTCTATACACTTACGCAAACACTTTGTGAAACTTCTTATTATTCGATTCCAGAATTAACGATCCAAATATGTACAGGCCACGGAGCATCTGTTATTCGCGTCACATGACGGAGTCTCAATAGCATCAAAGACCCTTAGTTCGCCGGCTTGACACGCTAACCTCATTTGCCCAAGAACTCACTCTGGGGTGCATGATTTCTCCAACTCTTCCTTCAGCTACCACATTAGGCTGTATCGCCTCATCAAGGGCACGCTTCCTTCCTATGACTTGAAAGGACAAATTATTTAAACGTCTTTTGTATGCGTAACTGTGGATACACATACTTAGTCGGATCATCCCGATAGAACGCTGCGGCTTCCTACATATGATGGCATCATGAACGCGATCTCTCCACAACGCGCTGG
Source organism: Trichoderma camerunense (assembly GCF_050948025.1). Taxonomy (NCBI): domain Eukaryota; kingdom Fungi; phylum Ascomycota; class Sordariomycetes; order Hypocreales; family Hypocreaceae; genus Trichoderma; species Trichoderma camerunense. The sequence continues at coordinate 2,020,879 of NW_028145366.1, forward strand.
GCCAGCGAGGCGCTATAACAGGTCACGGTGCGGGTGTTTGACTTGCAAGTGAGGCTTCCTTCCACTCATATTACAACTATACAGAGTACTTCAGGGCAATTTACTGACAAGTAATGAATACACAGGCGTCGCAAAGTAAAGTGCGATGAGCAACGGCCAAGATGCTCTCATTGCGAGCGACTGAACTTGGAGTGCAAATGGCGACCACATCACGCCCCTGCGTTGTCAAAGCAACGACAAGATGCAAATGGCGAAAGCGGTACATCCAGTAACCAACTGACTCTATCTCCGTCTACTGATAGATCACCAACTACGTCTGGTTTAAGAACGCTGCAGGCTATGGATGAAGTGTTTGACTATGCTAGCTTTATGTGGGATCCCGGCAGCAGTCTTTGGCAACAGGAAAGCCCAGATATGGCAACCGCAATTGCGATTAGCACGAATGCCATAGTAAGTACCGTTCATCCAATTTGCTAATACTCATGCATCTATTCTTTCTACATATAATTGACGGCGACTTCTGATACTCACGCTTTCAATAGGAGCCTACTGCATATATAGGCAGGCATATGGATCCTCTGATCATGAATTCATATTCTGATATTGCGACCATTCAAGAAAATGGAGACCAGAATTTGGATCAGAGTGCATCTGCTACAAGCGAGAGGCTAATGGAGTTCTTCGCCAAGTCCGCCACCCCGCCTATCCTTGCCGGAGTTGAATCTCAGAGGAAGTGGTTCTCAATCCGTCAAGGCCTTGTCACAATGTCGAAAAGCTCTCGCGTCCTACGTTGTGCCATCTTGGCATTCTCAAATACCCTTCTCTGTCGCAGCAATATGTCCTGGGCCTTTGCCGACCAAAACCACTACGAAGAAGCTACCATGGAAGTCGAAGCCCAAGATCCAGATTCATTCAATGAGCATAGCCTCGCACGTGAATGCCTCCTTGCCGCTTTATTCTTTTTGAGCTACGTTGGGATTATAGAAAGCAAACTCGACACGGCGCATCGTTATCTCAAACAGGCATACACAATATTCCAGAAGGGGAATAAAGCCTCATTCTCCCATGTTGAAAAGCAAGTCCTTCTTTGGATCCGGTTGTTGGATGCCAGAGCAGTGTCAGCCGGTGGCGAGGGACTATTTCTGTCACGAGATGACGAAATTGAACTCGTAGATGCCTCTCCTGCGAGCTTCGATGCTGAGACAGATGAAATTGCGAGAAGCCAAGATGCTTCCAGTGATGACATCGAGGACGTCTTGTTCCAAGTCCTCTACCAGCCCGGCATCGTCTTTTTCCAAAAGGTACAAAGCTTCATGGGGCGCATCTCAAAGATTGATCCCTGGCATCGATCAAGAGGAACTGTCGAAGACGAGATCGAAGTCATGAACATTGGCGCTTCCATTGCGGCCGACCTCCGCTCATTGTACGATCAGCGCCCACCACTCATGGACTATGCCGTCGCGGGAAAGCTGTCGGAGCCTCATATCTCGGCGCACCTGGCTTTTACCATCACCAGAGCTTTTCGCACGTACTTGTCCAACTACTACGCCAGCAAAGTCCATCTTCATCGCGTCGCTTACAAACACCTGCCGTTGACCAAGGAAGCAGCTGATGCCCTTGGTCAAATTCGCAAGCTGGCGCACCAAATCTCGTCTGATCTCGCTCCTGACGACTCGCTCCCGGTAAATATGCTCTGGCCTCTCTTAATGCTGGGCGTAGAAGAGCAGGATCAAGATGAAAAAGCGTGGATTCGAGCTCAGATTGTGAGCATGGAGGGCGTCGCGGGGAATGCAAGAATCACGGCGCAAGTCCTCGAAGAAGTTCAAGCTCGCCAAGAAGCGTCAAAGTCCCGTGCGGATATCCGATCCGTGATGCATGCAGTTTTTAATTCCTGTTTTGCAATCTTGTGATCAACCAAGCATAGAGTGGCAGAGGCGATGGTGGTGTCCGCTCGGGTCGGCAATGTCGGGAATAATGAGTCGTCGGCAACACAACCCCACGCCCATCGCCTCGATTGAAGCACAAGTAAGGTGATATAATCAGTCATCTAGACGCGGGGAGACTTTCTCGCGTCTAGCTACCCCATCCGGGGTCTAATGCAATTTCTAGGAAGTCCGATACAGGCTTCACCAGGTTTCTCAGTCTTATCATTATCTATTCCACGGAGTGATATATAAGACTCTGAACGGTATCCTGAGCATTAACAACCTTCTCCGAGAAATCTTGCCGCCTCACATTCTTTGAGACAACACACCATTGAAAGACAGCACCAGAAGCTTTCGATCTCTTCCTTCTATCAGCAGCAATGGGCTCTTTGCAAGCAGTCAGGTCGTTTCCGCCCGGTATTCATGTGCCTAGTTTAACCTGGTTCGGCAGCGACGACTCTCAAGAAATAGACTGGGATTTACAAGAAAGACACTTGAACTTTGTCATCACTTCTGGTCTTCATGGCGGTTAGCACTTTTGCATTTTTCCTGGTAACACAGCAACAGTAGCTAACGAGAATTTAATCTAGTCGTCATTGCTGGAACTAATGGTGAAGCTGTGACATTGACTCAGGATGAAAAGATCAAACTTATCACAATGACGCGTCGCATTGCGACTCAGGCTGGAAGACCAGACATCACGATTACTGTAGGATGTTCCGGACAGTGCACACGAGATGTCATTGCAGAAACGAAGGCGGCAAAAGAAGCTGGTGCCGATTTTGTCTTGGTACTTGTACCCAGCTATTTCCATTTTGCGATGAATAAAGACAGCATTGTTGCATTCTTTGAAGAGGTATGACAACCGTTCACTTTATTCCGAGTTGCGAAGCCAATACTGACTCACAATGTGTAGGCAGCTGATTCGAGTCCGCTTCCCATCGTGATATACAACTTTCCCAATGTTGTCGCCGGACTCGATGTCGACTCCGAGATGCTGGATCGACTAGCCAAGCATAGTAATATCGTTGGTGTAAAGCTGACATGCGGTGGAATCGCCAAAGTGTCTCGCATTGCTGCTACATACAGCCCCGACCAATTCAGTGCTCTTGCTGGTCAAAGTGATTGGCTCGTTCCAGCACTATCTGTCGGCAGTACAGGCGCCATCACTGGAATAGCAAATCTATATCCCAAGGTGAGTTTGATGCAACGATGTTTTGCCATCAAGCAGTGAGCATTGCTGACACAACGATTTCTCAAACTTCAAAGACATGTATACGAATCTACGATCTGTTTGTGGCAGGCAAGGTGAAAGAGGCTACGGCACTGCAGTTGGAGCTCGCAAAGATGGAATGGGGCTTTGCCAAGGGTGGTATCAACGGCACAAAATGGGTAGTAGCAAGGCTGCGTGGTTATCCCGAAGAAAGCTGCCATTGTCGGCGACCATACCCAAAGTATGACAATAAAACGCAGCAAGAATGGATTGTTGGCGTGGTTAGCGCCCTAGAAGCGACTGAGAGAAGCATTGCCAAGGGTTCTACATAGAGGCGGTAGCATCATGAGCGTTGATCATCCACGTTGGGCTTGACAGTATGATACATAAGAAGAGTCTCTTGATAGCAATATGAAAAGCCATATTATATCGGAGACAACAATAATATGCCTATGAGTACCTAACATGACTCAATGATATGCATGTACTTTTTATCTTTACTTTCCATTGGCATATGAAACTAGTAACACTGCGGTATACAAAGTGATGAAACATGTTTCTACGTCATGCGGTCATATAACTTGGCATCGTATAAGCCTCTACAATCTCCAGTGTGTCTAGACCGAGCTGACGACATACCATATGATATATCGGATTACATCTGACGCCAATAGTTACAATCACGGCGTCTATTTGCGACCGCAAGCCCTCTGTTTCTTCAAGCCAAGACTCAAGCTCATTGTCGCGTCGACTTCAAAGGGACAGCCGATCGGCTCGGATATCGGATACGTCGCTTACTGTCCAACCCACCAAACAGCCCGTCGTCTCATTGGCCTCACATTTGCCACATCCCTCGCCATAGCGCAGCGCCACCAACAATAAACCGTCGGCGAACCACGTTTATTCCCGTTCTAAGACAAACAAGGCTTGAAATGGTTCAATTTTTGCCGACAAACCTGGCAGTCATTTGTGACCCGAGCTGGATATTCTCCCCTGTATTCTCGTTCCTTCGAAGAAGAATCTGAATCTGAATTGTCGCCTCCGCATATTTCCCCGCACGGCGCTACTCAGTGAAAAGCTGGGGTATCGTGTAAATGGTTCGACAGCAGTAACCCGGATTCTTTGCTAATTGGCGAAGACCCCACCATCTTCTCGCCAGATCCGATGGCAGCCAGACGAAGGCGATGAGCGACAGACCGTAAGACTCTCATTCATATATCTTACGAAGTTGTCCGTTTGTCTTTCGAGTTCGTTGGTTGCTAAATGGCCTCGGATTCCATTCCCCCCGCGAACCAACTTTATAATACCTGATACAGGCGTACACTCTGTCCCGCGTTGCGAGGTCCTTAAAATAGTGACGAGGTGATAAGGCCTTCAACATCATGGGTGGATTCCGTGCCGTTGAAGATCGGCCAACGCCGAAAGAGGTGTACAATTGGCGACTGTATACCGAAGCCGCAATCATAGCGACAGGTTCTCTTCTGTAAGTGTCTTCTGCCTTACGAAAAGCGCATGCGACCAGTTCTAATGAGATGGTAAACAGCTTTGGCTATGACGGTGCATTCGTTGGGACGACAATCGCTCGCGCCAGTTTCAAGAAAGACTTTAATGTTCAGCCGGCCGATGCCAACAGCATCTCCAGTAATATCACGTCTGCGTTCCAGGCGGGAGCCTTTTTCGGTGCCATTTTTTGCTTCTTTAGTAGGCTCAGGAATACTCAAAGTAAAACATGTCGCCCTTCGAGTGCTGATTATTGGTGAATAGTTACGGAAAAGGTAGGCCGAAAGTGGGCATTGTTCATCTCCAACGTCGTATTCCTCATTGGCGCGGTCATCATGACTGCAGCCACGCATTCACTGGGCAATATTTGTACGTCCATGGCATCTTACTCAGATTCGATGGTGTTATAAACCTTTTATGGCTAACTATAGTTGTGAAGATGCTGGTCGAGTTCTTACGGGCCTTGCCTGTGGCGGAATCACCGCGACTGTTCCAAGTTATATCGCCGAGCTTTCGGTTCCATCCATCCGTGGTATACTCACCGGCCTCTTCGAAATCGCATACCAAATCGGATCGGTAATTGGCTTTTGGATCAACTACGGAATCAATCAGAACATGGATGTAAACTCAACAGCCTCCTGGCGTATTCCTATGGCCATTCAAATCGTTCCATGCGGTATGCTGCTGATTGGAGGCGTATTTCTTCATGAGAGTCCCCTTTGGCTCTTTCGAAAGGACAGAGCAGAAGATGGAACAAAGGCACTGGAAGGAATTCGCCATCTTCCTCGAGATCATGAATGTGAGATAAACCTGAGCCCACTTTGAAGGAAACTAGCTAACCAAGATATGCTACAGACTTAAAAGAAGATGTACAAATGATTCGAGGCCGTCTGATGGAAGAAAACAATATTGCAAGCCGATATGGGGCTGGATCATGGGCACTCTTCCGTGGAGCGCTCTACGAATTATCACGGAAAGGAATGCGAAACCGCATCATTCTGGTCTTCTGCTCTTTTGCGCTACAAAATATGTCTGGAGCCGCAGGTAAGTCAATTCAAATTGATAGAGATGTCGTCAACTTACAAAGTGTTGCATAACAGCCATCAACTATTATTCACCAACTCTTTTCGCTTCGCTTGGGATCCAAGATGTCTCTCTATACACTGGCATCTACGGTCTTGTCAAGGCAATCGCTTCAATTCTATTCTACGTCTTTTTGATCGATATATGGGGTCGCCGACACCCGACCATCCTCTCCTCTATTGCTTGCTCAATCTGCCTTTGGATCATTGGAGCATACGTCAAAATCGGACACCCAGCCGACATCATCAAAGCCGGACATGAGCTTTCACCATCCACAGCGGCTGGTGGCAAAGCTGCAACTGGCATGATCATGATATACTCAGTTTTGTATGGCAACATGAGCACCCACCCACCTTTAAAGTATCCGACTGCTAACTCACTTTTGATAGCTGGTCTTTTGGTCTGAACGGTATACCTTGGATTGTTGCCGCCGAAATCTTCCCAGGCGCCCTGCGTAACTTTTCCGGAACATGGGCAGCACTCTGCCAATGGTGAGAACTGGTTCGACCATTGCAAAACTTGATCAAGACTAATATCTGTATACAGGCTCACCCAATTCGTTATTACCAAGGCGCTACCCTACATTTTCACCTCGCTGGGCTATGGTACCTGGTTCTTCTTCGCGTCCTGGATGTTACTCGCAACCATTTGGGCCTTTTTCTTTCTGCCAGAAACAAAGGGCAAGACTTTGGATGAGATCGACATTATCTTGTAAGTACAGCCAACGACAACGTGTTTTATCTTCATAATGTGCTAACCATTGTGTCTTAGCGGGTATACGGAAGATAGAAGGGAGTTCTTCCCAGGCCAATCAAATGGTGATGTCATCAAGGAAGATGCAGAGGTATTCACAAAGGATTAGCCCATCCATAATTGATGGGCTCTTTCATTACTCTTAGTCTATTGCATTAATATTTAATGACCAAGAATGTCATGTCTTGTCGTATCTAAAAAATGCATATAAACATTATACGCATGGTTCGGCAGTACCGTCTCACCTGCCCGCCAATGTAGAAGATACTCCCATGCATACCCATACGACCAGAGTATCCTCACTGCTCGTAATATTATGCGAAATGTTAGTCCACTATAAGCCGCAATGACCAAAATAGCCAACGCTGGTGGCCTTGAACTCGACCAGTTTGATCCTTGCGAAGCCAGTGGACTCAATCCACATTTGAACGCGTCTTTCAATTACTGATTACTGGATACCCAGCATGGAAAATCGGTGTCGGCTATTTCGGATTACAAAGTTGTCTCCGCTTACGACTTTCAGGGCAACATTATGCGAATGTTTACAGACATGAACCATGGTTGTAATTGTTCATGCATACTTCTGCCGAGGGGTGCAAAAGGAGCGAAGGGTGCTACGGGTGTGCAAGGTGTACTTCGTATAGTAATCTTGCGACAAAAGAAAAAGAAGCTTGTTTTACGAATTACCATTAATCAATGTCTTTCAGGGGAAAGTAATGCTTGCTAGCTCCCATAGGGTGGCCTTCTCGGTGGAATTGTGATGGAATACTCAACTCTCGTACTCGTACTATCAGGCTACTGAAAGGGCGTAAAAGATACTGAAAGCGGCCACTATATATCCTGCTGCCTTGGACTGTGGCTACCCTAGCACATAAGCTAGCGGAATAAATGGAAGAATTGCTCTAGTTCTTTCCATTGACCGTCGAATTGCACAGGGTTCTTTTGTCCACTTATACGCTCGGTGAAAAGCTTCTTCTTTCGTATTTGATCTCGATCTCGAGGCGGCCAATTTGGCAGTTCGGAAAAAACTACTGAGAAAAGTAATGTATGGTCATCTATTCATAAGCGCAGCATTTCTTTGGATTGACATTATGTAATGTCGCATGATTGTACATGAGAGGTTTGGGGGACGATCATCAACAAATGAAGAAGGTCTTCTTCGAAGTGGGCATAAGCAAGCGCTTAGCCGGAGACATGAAACCCAGGTTACATGGGATGGATAGCGGCGTCTTTTCTCTCAGCTTTCCTGTAGTAGTCTAAATTTCTTGTCTTTATTGAGTCTGATGGCTAATTGCCATTTTAACTCCTGTTCGTATTTCGTAAAGTGGTAGTTATAGGTATCCAGTGATGTTGAGACTACTCGCATGCTATATGGTAATGTTGTTACCCATGAAGCACAACCGCTGAATGATGGCGCTTTTCAGAGATAAATGTCCTGTACCTCGAACAGAGACGATGGTGGTGTATACCGAGCAAAAACGCAGCGATCAACTGTCAGCCGATCGAGGTGACAGACTCGCATGACAATATCTCAGCCGGTACGGTCCGCGTTTAGCGGAGTGAGACAACTGAGCCGGATCGACACAGATCAATGTTACAATACTAATGCACCAAATCGTGTTTGTCTGAAACAACTGGACGTTAGTGATGATCTGACCGCTGATCATGCACTGAAATCGTGTCTAACATGTCGATCAATGGCAGCGCGACACAGCGTTGGTGAGATGTTTATTCTGTTAGTCTGTTAAGGGTTTCACGCACCCTTGCGCAGAAATAAAATGTTTATATGGTGTATGATATGGTAGTATTCTTAACGCTGCGCGACTTCTAAAGCAACTGTAAGTGCAAAAGATGGTGACAGCACTCACAATGATGCACGATTATTGACTATGACGCTTCCCCCCCCTGCAGCACATTTACCTCTTCAATTGACAAAACTTGATTGGGTGTGATACAGCCTTCTGTTTTAAGCTTACTTGACAATGGAGTTTCACGTAGTTGTGTACTGTTGGAGAATGGCTGTAAACAGACAAAGTCTCTGAAGATCCTACAATGCAACGAAGGATGATCAGTGGAGCAGGGCATAGGGCGAATAGCCGCTATAATGAAAATCCGGGTCATCGTCCCGACGACCTTCAAAGGATCAAAAAACTTTGGGTAGACTATTATGGCATTGAAGCTTCATTTACAATAATTCCATATTGAATCAGGATCAGGCACTTCGTAAATATTCCTTAGAAACCAACAATTCTCACTTTAGGTTAATAAACCACTCACAACATTGAGTTGCTTCATCCGGACAACTGGGACCTCCGGCTTGCGGGGTGAACAAACTTGAACCTCAAATCGGGGTTGGTTCAGTCTTGGCTGCGCCCGAGGCAAAACAAATGGCCCAAGATTGATTGTAAACTCCATCGGAGACTCCCCGTTTAGAATCATACAAGGGAACGCATGAACGCCTGCAGCTCAGTTGAGGTTCTCGTCGGTGCCAAAAGAAAAGATCCCTGATGCCGCTCGGCCCTTTTCAGAGGTACGTTTCTCGACACTAACGACTCCACCGTCAGCTTACCTATCATCGAATAGGAAGCTCCAAATGATGGGAATTCTTTGTTGCTTCTAAAGATATGTGCTGCTGTCTGCTGAGATGATTGGCCAAGATGTGCAATGTGACTGACTGCGTCAGTTAGCCGCGGTTCCAACTAATCGAACACGTCCGCGCTACAATTTCGCTCAAACCTACTAAACAAATTTTGATAGGAAGAAAAAGGAAAACCCCTGATTTTAACGTGGATTTTACCTTTTTAGCGCCACACGACTCAAGTAAACTTGCAATTTTGATTTGATCACCAGAATAGGCAGCTGCTTATAGGCAAAACCCGAGAACGGCCTCCAAAGTTCATCATGATTCCGGCATCATTTGTATTCACCGGGACTTCGCAGTTTAAGAAAACTGCTCCGGAAGAGGAAGAGATACGCGAGGTATTCTTGGCAGTAAGAAAATATTTCCGTACGGAGGATATTGCCGTCCGAATTGATCCCCATGGTGCATGCCAAGGATAGATGAACCGGCATGATAGCCTGTTGGTCTAGTCCGTTGAATCTCTTTTCTTAGATCAGGCAGGGGGCGTCCATCGTTGGCGTACACTTCATGTTTAATCGTATACCTCACCATCCCCGGTCGGATCGCCGAACATCTTTCCGCTAGTACTTCACAGCAGGAAGATGATGGATGTGCACATGCGAAAGAAACATCACGAACAACGACTGGACAAGATAAGTTGGCTGAAAGATAATATATATACGTTGATCCTAGATATAGACATGGCCTCTAGGAAAAGGCCTTAAACAGTGCCACAAGGGGCAATTATAGACATGTGAACCCAAGAGTAGAAGCAAGCGACGCCACGGAGATTTCCATCATTCCAGGCCATCGCGCTTCATATTCCATTCCTCCTTTCCTTTTTGTTGACTTAGAAGACATCACCGAGCATACGGCCGGCGACGTCGGCGACGTAGCAAGGAACGCCAAAGCCGCCAGCAGCAGTGCTGAGATCGTTGGGGTTGACGCTGCCGGAGTTGTACTCACGGAGGGCAGGGTAGATGGAAGACTCAGCCCACTGATTGCCCCAGTTCTCCAAGTTGCCCTTGAAATGCTGGGTACCGCCGTTGATCATGGCAGAGGTATCAGACTATAAACAGTGTTAGAGGCAAAATGGCAAATTAGAACTGAGAGTATATAGTGTCTACATACCTGGGGAAGACCGTTTCGGCCCTGGAATGAGGGGCAGCCCTCGCACTGCATAAGACCGCAGTCGTTGTTACCAGTGCACTGGACACCGACGTAACCGTGGGACTCCTGGAGGATGATGGCGAGGATGACACGTTCGTCAACACCGATGGTGGCGGCGGCGTTGCTGATGGCGACGTTGATACGGCCAACATCGTCCCAGGTGGAACCGGCGTTGACCATGTCCTGCTGGTAGCGGCCGAAGACGGTAGTCCAGGGCAGCCAGTTGTTCATGGAAGGGAAGTTCTGCCAGCCACCGTTGTATTTGCAGCCAGCACGAGACTCGAGCTCGATGGGGGAAGCGAAGACGGCAGGCAGAGCAGCCAGGGCGGCGACCATCATAGTCTTGAAAGCCATTGTAGCGGTTGAGATGGTTAGAGGATGAAAGACTGTTGTTTTGTCCTTGTTGAGCTGAGTTGTCTGGGTTGACTGGTGAAGAGGATATTGTCGATCACGAAGGGAACTGGTCCCTTTATAGCTTTTCCCTCTCGTGAAGTTTGCAGCGTGTGCTCAAAAAGGAAGCTCAAAGAGTCAAACTATGAAGACTGTTTAGGCGCAACACACCCACAAAGCTCATGTAAGGCGCGTGTTCCTCCTAGCGGTTCCATGCTCGAGTACATGATGAGAAAAGAGTTATGACGTGAGTCGGCAAACCGGCATCATCATAAGCTTGGACAAATTCCAAGGCTGATTGCCGGGTGTGTCGATAGGAGCATTGCTCATGCTACTATGCGAATAACATGTCCTTACGGAGGAGCCGCGGGGACAAAGGCGGTCCTCAGCCGCGCGTCTGGGATTCCTCATTGGAGAGTTTATGGCATAGTAAGACAAGCATGCCCAGATGGTTATCGTACCCTTGAAACAAATTGGGCTATGGTGGGCAGAACATGCCCGCAACATCATGAGACTCCATTGTCCTGCAGGACCAATAGCTGAATCCGCTTCACGAGCTTGTGCCTGTAGTTTCCGTATTAAGAAACGGTCTAGGTCCCTGGTGGAGATGGAAAACGTGCCCAACTAACCACTTATAGGCATATTTAATATCCCTGTTTCATATTGAGGCTTAGAGGCGCTTAAAGTTCTAAGCCAGAGGTAAGCTTCGTGGATAAACTACTCTGAGTGCTATTTTGAAGTACTGTCATCCAGCGACTCGGGCGATACTATTCCTAGCCTATGCTCCGAACACATTTGGACGAATTATTTTGCGTTTTGAGAAAGGATTACTACGTGTCAGTTTTAGGTTACCGACGTCCATTTATATAAGCACCTTTAAAGAACTTACACATGAAATGCATTCTAACGAATGGCGGCGGAGTAGATACGGCAAGGAATATGTATTCGGGGAGGGGGTTACATTCCGGCTGCCATTTTCTACAGGGGAATGACAGTCTTGGCTGTTGAGGATACCTTTCGGTAAGGGCAATATTCCGCGATGACCAAACCCGGTCGCCTGTGAATAGACCCAGCAATGTCCAGGAGAGGTAGGAGGAAACGAATGAATCATCAATAGTAATTACTCGGTGGTTTTTGGTCTACCATGGCGTTCTATCGTCCGACGAGCCGTGCAGCCGCGGAAAATCGCTAGAACCTTTAGCTTAAGACAAATATACTCTTACTAGCATGACACTAACAACTTTGGCAGAAGACAGTCACAATGTGACTCGCTGGGAGATGCATCACGCGTGGGCGAGAGACGCCCGTACTATCATGCAGAGTTATGATGACGACACCCTCATTCTATCGGACTCATTCGGAAATATTTACATCTCAGCCTCGTCTCCTAGGGTCAAGTCCTGTCGAGGGGTGCTCGAGGGGTGCTCGATATTCTTAGAGCTTACATGCATTATATTGCCCTTGATCCACCTTCCGGGTTTGGTAGCGCCAATATCATGACCACAGCCGGGCTAACTGCATGCAGTTGACTTGCCAATCTTGGTCATCTACAAAAGTCAAAGAAAGAAGATGAAGGGAAAATGGCACGTAAATCCATGCCAAAATCCCGATTATACAATGCTAGTAACTTCCGTATTCTCTTTCAACTATTGGAAATGGAAATAGCGGATACTCTTTAGCCAGAAAATCCCTCGCTGGGGTCATTATATGCATGTTGCCTGATGGAATCATGATATGAGGGTTCCCCGATGACACTTGCAGCTGGAGTTCCTGGATATGCTGCAGAGTGGAATATATGCGAACAAATGATGGGTAGCAGTTTCTGGAACTAATGAAATATTATTGCGCTTTTATCAGATTATCACCAGTTGCAACTCACCATAGTAGGGTGACGAATGGTCCTTTTCCTCTGCGTATCATGATATAAGCACGTTGAAGTTGTTGCTGGTAAGTACTGCGGCCCATATTTTAATGTTCTTGGTTTCTCTTCCACATGGATTCCATTTTAGGAAACTGTTTCCCGGGTATCTTAACTCAGTTGCAACACTGCATAAACTCTATAGCCTTTTATCAGTCCACAACTAAGAGCATTAATATGTAGTTCCCCCTCCTCTTAAAAGCTCTAAAATCTTACTCGACCCATCCACCTTGATGGCAGAAAACTATCTGAAGGTTGCAGACTCATCATTCTCATATTACATACTGCCGGTAACTCATATAAAGGTGATTGCGCGCGTCGCTGCTGTATGACAAACTCATCACATATCTCCGCTCAAATACCAATTGGTGAGATTGTTACACGCCTGAATTGGTAATTAATGTAACAAAACCGATCCGTTTTCAGTTCCTTATCATGCTGTGTCAGCATGTCCAAAGGACTACAGATATTATCACCGAACTTTTGTCTTAACTCTCATCTTCTGGCAAACATTATGAGTTTTGAAGTTGTCACACAATCTTGCCCAGGATGAATTCCTCACTTCATTTATGCCAGAAGCTTCAAAAACCGTATCATTATTGTCATAAACAGAAACAAATAAAATTGTCTAATTACTTCTCATCCTCTAACTATTGACGTGTGAGGTGTGAGGCATCTTCAGTCATGTGCTCTAAAGGCCCGCGGTTTAAGTATACCTATAGCAAGACTACATTCCCAGATTATCTGAAAACGTTTACGATCTTTTAGGAACCTTAATCAGCATTTCTACCATCACAGGCATTAAGGTCTATTCAAATAAGTAATGGGAATAATATTCGGATTAACTGAGCAATAGTTAAACCTCACTCAATTGATGTCAGCAACTGGCGCCAACCGTCTTCTCAAACATTGAGGAGTAAGCCACAATCAGATTTCACTTAATCACTTAATCTAGACGTAATATGTTGAGTAATAAAATGATTAACCCTTGTACGGTGAATTGCCTCCCAATTCTCACGGGTCAATACATTCAGTACAGATACAATATGATAAACCAAAATAAATACAGTTTATTCAGGACATCTTATGAGTCAATGGCACATTGCTGATATACGCTTCGGACTTATGATAACAGTGACACATTCCATAAGTATGTGGTGTGGCAATACCGAATGTATTTAATGGTTCGGTTAGAACTATATTGGCTTTTGCCCTCTTCACAAATACAGTACATTGGAGGCTGCAGAGGTAAGTAAGTCGCCAGACAAATACATAGACATCGCAAAAGAATGGTTAAAAGGCAATATCAAAGAATATATAATAATCATATTCACTACATCATCAAAGGATAGATGTTGATATCAACCATATAGCTGTGGATGATTCTGGTAAAGCTCTGTGACAAGCCACACTTAACAGGTAGCAACACTTGGTACGTTCTGGCAGCTGCCATACTTCTTTCCTCCAGTGACGACGACGTTGCTCCAGGTCCAGCTAGAACAAGCTCCACTTCCACAAACGATGGCGATGTTGTTAGCACTTGATAAGACGCCACCACTTCCAGAGATGTTCTGAAGCACGAGGTTGGTGATGGGGATACCGCTCGTGGGGCTTCCGTGCAGGTCACCGCCATCGTAGTTTTGCTCAATCAGAATACCGTATCTGTGAGTCACAGTTAGTAATGAGCTGGACTTATTCATTTTGGACTGCGACATACCCCGTGATGGACGACAGAGTAATACCTGTGTAGGTCACTCCCTTGATTGTCCCGGTATCACCAGCCGATGCCTTGATACGAATGCCTGTAAAGTGCTTAGTCAATTATCTAAAAACTAGATTTCTCTAAGCGACTTACCATTGGCTGACTTGGTAACCTGGGAGTTGCTAAAGGTAACTGTTTGAACGGTGTTGTCATCTCGGCCGCCGACGCTACCGATTGACAATCCATGACCGCCAGAGCAAAGACCTCCAGTGAATGTGATGTTCTATGCAATTTAGCCAGAAGTTCCCTTGCGTTTCCTAATCTTCTAGAGAAAGTGGCTTACCGTGCCAGAGTTGACGGCAACGCAGTCATCTTGGTTATAAACTTTGGCTCCACTAATGACAACATTCGAGCTGGAGCCAATGTCAAATCCATCGGTATTGTGTCCGCCACCACTGTCACCAGCACTGTTGTCAATTGTCATTCCAGTGATGGTAAGTCCATTGACACCATTCACGCTGACAGCTTGGACAGGTGTGTTCCTGATGTTCAGGTTGGTGATGGATGAAGAGGTTAGATCATGAGCAGCAAAGAACTTTGGCTTCGTCTTGCCACCGTTGCTGCCTTCACCATCCCACCAACGGGAGCCCTGGGGGTCCAAAACTGAACCACTGGCGCCCTGGATGGTGATATCATTGCCCTCGATTTGGAGCAGAGGGCCAGACCACTCCTTGTAACCCCAAGTAGTGGTTCCCTGAAAAATGACCTATAGTTTTAAAAGTCGTCTAATTAGTATCATTGTGTTACGCGTCTGATTTTGTCATTTTAGTATTACTCACAGTAGTGCCATCATTCAAGTCACTAAGATCGAGAGTCACACCCGAAGGGACAGCAACATTTGACAGCACGATGGTAGCGCACGACTTCTGCGACTTGCTTGCTGAAGATGCTCCATTGGCCCCAGAGAAGGTGCAAGTAGTAGCTCGATCTTCAAGCTTGGGTGCCTGTGTAACAGTAGGAGGAGGTGGAAGAGCATGGGATTGAACACAGACCGATGCTGCGAACGCTCCGAGGAGAAGGGATAGTTTGGTCATGTTGTATACACTTTTTGATGTAAGCTTTTTAAATCTTGATGAGTCGATGACTTCTCAGTTTCTTGGTACTTGACAATGGGGATCAGGCAGAGTTATATAGACGTCAACCCCTGTACTATAGACTACATGTTATGATCTCAGGCTGTTGGAGACAACAGGCTGTAGTCTCTAGTTCAGGATCGAGACTTCATATTTGCCGCCGTTTTGAAGTTGAGTTTCATGAGCGCAACCCAACTTTATGAAGACTATGCAATATTGGGGCCTCTGCAGGATAGAATACGACATTATAGAGGCATTGTCAAGCAATAATAGGGGGGAAAAAGAGGCTTGCAAGTGTTTTGTCGTTCAAAAACCCTTTTGATCGCCACTATACCCCACATCTTTCCACCAACCAGTTTGGTGCCCGTTGCATCCAATCGAGTTTATAGTAGGTAAACCCCGGATTCTTTATATAAGATCTTCTTTGAAGTTACAGCCGTAAATTAAAGCCCAAAAGCGCACCAATCCGATGCCTGGGTATTTTCCCGGGCCGTTAAACTAGGTCGGCGCTTCGGTATTTTAATACGCCGTCGTCTCGGTTTACTTATCCGACTTGCATGAATTGAGCCGTACGTGCCAATCATATACCCTGATTCGGTTATACAATTTCTTTGGGAGTAGCTCAATTACAAAAGAGTGTTACATATTCTCCACGTATATTCGTGAAACTTGTCGTGAGAATTGCGGTTTACATTCATTGTCTTTATGACGATCCAACCTAGGCTCTGCTATATGCGTCAATTAAGAGGCAAAGGAGAAAAAATATGAAGGTACGAAAGAAACAGCTTTTGCCTCTCAGCTTTCTCTACTCACTATTGGAAATAGAATCGGCGTATGCATATTCTACAAGCGAATGCCGCATGCACAGTGGTCGAGGTATGCCCCGCGTTCGCCTCACTTGTCGGTTGCTTTCGGTGTTCTTATGCCTTGCATGTAACCTCAACCCATGTAAACAAACTACGTATCGGGCCGGCAGTGATATATAGATTATATAACACATCATTTAAACAAGCAGAGCTGGGAAAAACCTGACCGACTTGCAGCTTCTTGTTTGTCAAAGCGGCTGATTCAAGCGTCTATTGGACGTAGAGCAGTGGATAAATTCGAAAATCCTTGACAAAGAACTCTATAGCGAATTTTACTCCGTACTTAACACGATATACCTTTACGTATGCCTTTATGCTGGCGGGTGAGTTACACATCGGTGAACCGAACAAGCTAAATGAGCATGTATAGCTGATACTTGCAACATTTCCATCAAAACAAATAAGTAAAATACCCTCAATGATTGACGATGATTCAGCAAACCACCATCGCGTCTCTAAATATGTCGTGTCAGAACGATCACAGTATCAGTTTGGGATCTTTTAATCTAATTGTCAAGATGGGCTGGGCGAATAGCCAGTAGGCTAACAGCCTACTTGACTGTGTTACCTATTTGAACGAGCTTTAATGACTGATGCGTAATGTCCTGATCTTGAGTCTCCAATAGTTCGCAAGTTCAATTCACTGCACGTTATCTTGGATCAAGATGCTGCTGATATTGGTCGCATCCGTGCAGTTTTTACTCACCTCGAGTGGCTATATCTTCTGAATCTCAATGGTGATGATATAACCGGCGGCTCCTCACCATAAATTCTTCTTCACATTTGAACTCCAAGTCAGAAATGTTCGAGGAACGTAGATGCCTCCATTGGCCATTGCAATGAGTGGCTCGAGTTGGATCATATTAGCCACGGCGTTGCTGTATCGTAACCTGCCTGTTCGTGGTCATGGTTATAGTTACTGAACATTCTCGATCCAAGTCATGTGAATACCGCTGCAGAGAGACCACCCCGGTAGCCACACGGATTGCAACAGCCTATTGCCCTTGCCTCCGCAGGTAGCGGAGACCGCAGCCCGTTTAAACGGACATAAGGAGTTTCCATCCACATCTTAGAATGTAGAGACGATATTGAGAATGTCTAAGACTTAAGAGAATGTTGAATCAATCTTTGATACCTCGAAGATGAAGTCTGGATAGGGCACCATAGGCTTTGAGTTCACTAAATGTGTCATACTTTTCTAGGGGCCAAGATTTTCCACTACATTCATTTAGTGGACGTTGGAAAGACAGCTTGCATTTGGATCTGGTTCATTTAAACTGCCACTTACTTGATACATGATCAATAAGTCAATGCAGCTTACCTATTGCTTTTCATGGAGTGTTCCGTTTGGAATACAACAGGAGATCTCCGGGAAGAATTTTCCTCGTAAAGCGATCACACATCCCACGGCCGCCAAGGTTAAAAATAAGGTTATTATCAGTGGCGGAGCTTACTTCGGCTAATAGAATGGGCGCAATGAAATGTGTACCTTCTATCCCTAGCGGTGTAATGAAGAGGAGCCTCATTGGATACGCCAGCGAACAGCCAGGCAATCTCCACAGCCTTTCCCTTTGTTCGTAAGTTTGGGAAGAATCGGCACTAAAGCACCGTAGACGATCATCATGCGTATCAATTTCCTGGCGTATTAGTTGAGATGACTACACACTCTATAAGCTACACAATCATTTAGGGGAGTTACCCATGTAGGCAACCATCTCTTAAAACTCAACCTCATATTACAAAACTGATCTGACGGTCGCAGATGAAACCTCATATATAGGATTAAACCGAAGAAAAGACCGAAAGTCTCTTGTAGTTGACTGCAATAAAGAGTGGACTGTCTCATCACTAGTAAGTTGGTGTTAAGATGGACACTTCACAGGCACTGACCTAGCGTCTTCAAGGCTACCTTTAAACATATAGATAGCCAAAGTTGTGCAACATAAAAAGCATACACGTTCTATGGTTATATCACTTGCTAATGATTTTATTGAAGTACCAAAGAGAGAAGAGTCATGCAAAATAGCTCTCCATATATATCATACTGTCTAACAGCTACTGATCGCTTGGCACCAAACTCCTTCTCCGACTCTCTCTCAAACTTTTAGAGACATGGATCATACATATACTCTTACCTTTCTTTCTCCTACCATGATATTCCTTTCTAAAACTCTCTCTGCTGCTAGCGTGCTTGGTGTTCATAAGCCTTATATCAGGACATATGCTTAAACTCAATCTGAAGTTCATGTCGAGCCAGCGATAACCACAAGAAGTATACCATTTGAGTATAAAAGATGGGTATAAATCGCTACTCACGTCCTCGGCACACTATCTCAAGCAGATATTGTCTTGCAATGTTCCCAAGAGAGATTTTCTCCACTGAACAACAACTCTGTGCGAGCTTTATTGTATGTATCTAACGATCCGTAGCTCGCCGGTTCAAGAGAATTAATCCAAAGCTGACTGACACTCTAGATCGCGTGAGGAATATCTTGGCACATGGAAAGGGGAGTGGGAGCTGGAAGGAGACCAGAGAAATGTCATGACTATCTGAAGCATAACGCCATGTCATAGAGTGATGGTATCCGTGTATCAGCACTGAAAACTGCCAAGTGGTAACGACTCAAATGTCAATATGTTTGATGCTAAAGGGGGGGAAAACCTGATAATCTATGCATGAATCGATACTAATATGTATAAAGGAAGATAAAGTAGAAGTTTCATGAGATATTCCTCTCCTTTTAGATGAAATACTCCTCGGCATGTGGATATACCATTCCAGAGTTTGTCATACATTCTTGGTTGGCGAACTCAGCCCCTCGAATGACTTAGTAGACGGCTTCAGTATTTAGGCTGAATCGGGGGGTTTTTTTGGTCAAAATAACGCGTATTTGAAAGCTTCGCTTCAGTAGTCTCTTGTTCTGGCAGATTACGACTTGAGGGGGCGGCAGATCCATGCCGTTTTGCGCACTTGCCAGGCCAGGCTTCACGGAACGGCCCATCTGCCGCTACCCAACGATATCCACACTTTTATGAAAGGCTAAGACACATAATTACAGTAATTGAATGCCTATATCATGAGACCTTTAGTTTTTAGATATTTTTTTCCGGCTCTAAATGGAGCTGACGCCATCTCTCCCTCTTATCCAGCAAGTGTGTAGCCGATCTTTTCCTGTTCCTCTATCAGCCAGCTACATTTGCATACGCTGGCCTTTAAGCCCTCGGATTAGCGGATTCGTTACTTCGCATATGAAATGTTAATAATAAATCGACTTATTACGCGTTATAGTGATATCAGCCGGATAATGAGCAGATGGAGTAAGTGAGGTTGATGGAGGAAAGGTATGAGGTGGAGTAAAACAAGTGCACATGAACACTTTTATCACGCCATCAACAGCTCTTACTACACATTATGAGTCGCATATATCCTATGACGAATATTGCGGAGCCATATCACATTATGAGAGAGCTACTCTGAGGTGTGGCAGTTTCCTTTGCTATTATGAGGCAAACGGCGCCAAGGCTTTTATACCTGATATTGTTCTCACATTATTACAATACAAATTGCCTAGTGGCATGACTTATCAGCCGTATGTACCGTACTAAAAGACTCAGAAATACTGAGTTGCGGCCTAATGGCATCAAGTCTCATTGAATCTATCGGTAGTTATGTACTTAGTTAACCAGCCGTAAGTGCTGAAGCCCTTACGTAGACCTAGGACGTTTGGTCCGTATGAGGAAGCTCAAAACAATAAATATCAGCTACTAATAATTTGGGGTCAACGTAGCTTCTAACAGATATGGAAGGCACCGGCTCTTTTCATGCAACCACGTCATTGTTTGCCAATGATGTTTGACTATTGATGTGTATTTGCTTCTGAAACGCAGCCCCTCAATGTCAAATCCCAGTAGAGCTGCCGTGCGATCCACCGGAATACCACATCCTCCACAACCTCCCAAAAAAGCATTTCGATATGATTGGCAGGCTAAATGCGACAACTTTAACCGGACGTACCCCAGATCTGGGGAAGAAGCCGCGTGAGGCCCGAAGAGCCCGATTTGGAACCCAATTGAGATTCGAAGCTGAAAAACTGACGATTGATTGGGGTACGTCCTCTCAGCCGTCCTGCTTTACGGCACTTTGATGCCGTTTGACCCGGTACCTGAAGGGTATGTTTTAGGCAAAATGCCAAGCTCCGAGGATACGACCATGCGATGTGTGTTTTCAACCTCACTTGGTGATGTTTACCTTCTGTCAAAGTGATCGTGACTTGAGTCTTGAATGTTATGAAAAAGTGATTTCAGCTAAGAGAAATTGCATATAAAGTCGTGGATGGAAGCCTGCCGTTGAAAGTATGAGCTCACCACTAGCACAACATCTTCTCCAAGCACGAACACTTCCACAAAGATCAACATGATTGGATCCAGCAGTCTCTTAATTGCCCTCACCAGCATTGCTGGTTCCTTGGCCATACCTACTGGTCTCGGTCCCTCTGAAAGCAGTGTAGACATTACTGAGCGCGGTGCCCATGATTTTGTTCTTGGATCACACAATGACGTTCGCCGTCGTGCCAGCATCAACTACGATCAAAATTACCAGACCGGCGGAACAGTCAACTATTCTCCCTCTAGCAGTGGGTTCTCTGTCAACTGGAACACTCAAGATGACTTTGTTGTCGGAGTTGGCTGGAGTACTGGATCTTCTTCGTAAGAAATACAGCTCTTCAATTCCATCATTCTGAGCAATTTGTTCGCTAACAAAAGAGAAACGTAGGCCCATCAACTTCAGTGGCTCCTTCGGTGTCAACAGCGGAACTGGTCTGCTCTCCGTCTATGGCTGGAGCACCAACCCGCTGGTTGAGTATTATATTATGGAGGATAACCACGCCTATCCTGCTCAGGGTACCGTGAAGGGAACTGTGACTAGTGATGGAGCAACTTACACCATTTATGAGAATACTCGTGTTAACGAGCCTTCTATCCAAGGCACAGCAACCTTTAACCAGTACATCTCAGTGCGAAACTCCCCCAGAACCAGTGGTACTGTCACTGTTCAGAACCATTTCAACGCCTGGGCTTCGCATGGGATGAATCTCGGAGCTATGAACTACCAGGTCGTTGCCGTTGAAGGCTGGGGTGGCAGTGGCTCTGCTTCACTGAGCGTCAGCAACTAAATCTTGGCGATAGGGTGGTGATCTATCATCTTGGTAGCTAAACATGTACTCAATCGAGATATTAAGAGAAAATTAATCGCAATATCAGAAATACCTGTGTGATGAGCATTGCGAAGTCGAGCATTTTTGTTATGCAAATGTAGTCACAAGTCACAGGGTAGCGCCATTGGGATGCCGCATTCTTCATAACGAAATGCATACTAAGGTAGCAAATCACAAATTACATAACCACTATAGTTCCATGTGAGCTTGTATTTCATCAATGTTGAAAGCTCACGCTCGCTGTATGCATTTGTACACTATTACAAAGGTCTGTGACCTGATTAACTCCATTTACTTATAAGTCGCAAAGAGTCCACCAACTTGCTACACGCCCTAAGCTTTTGCAAGCTGCTCTTCTATCCGACCCCAGAGTCCCTTATTCATATACCCAGAAAGCCAGAAATTTCCATCATTATCTTTACCAATGATAGGGAAACCATTCGGCAGTACCAAGCCAAATTGGTTGTTCTGTATATATGTCGGTAGTCCAGACCTCCCACCTTCTTTACATGACTTTATAACCGCCGCAGAAAAATCAGTTTCAAAAAGCTTTGCTTTACTCCAGTTCGAGTATGTAATCATGTGCATACTGCCGTCGCCGAAGAAAGGCGGGATTTTGCCGCTGGATTCTCGCCATAGAGCAGAAAACGCCTCTACCTGAGAACGCGAGCCGAGCTCCTTAATCGCATTACGAGTAGCAGCTGCAATGTAGCTGAGTGGCTTCTCAAATATGTACTGCACCGGCAGTAACACATTAATGAAGCCAATTGCATTTGACACGTACGGAGCACCCTTAGGGAGCAAATCCGTTTCAAGAGATTTTCGCAAAGAGTACGCATTGTTCAGAACAACCGTCTTCTGGGTAGCATGGGGTAGATGGGAGACGGCGAGCCTTGTCCACCAAGCACAAAGAACATCACCTTCGCTAAGGAAAGGATCTTCCGTACCGTTGGCTGTAAGCTCACCAATCGCCTCATTGCGCAGGCCCTCGACGAAGGAGCCTGGAACACAAACCATTCGATGCTCTTGGGTACGGAATAGATCAAGAACATTATTCATTCCGTAATGCGCCAATCCGAACATTGACAATCGCTGATTTGCCAACTTGTGAGCCTCCGTCGGACTCTTACCCAAGTCTGCCAACGGATCGCCATCGCCGCCCTGTGGAGGGATAATTTTGTCATCTCGACCCTGAAGCATCAATATCCATGCGTTCATCAAAGCTTTCTTGCCCAGAGCATCCATTAGAGTATGTGGCCAATATATAACAACAAGAGTTTTATCCGTAAAGGAAACAATATGCAAGCCCAATTGAGGGATATCTCGGTTCAGGTAATCTTCGAGGCTAATTGGGCCGCCTTCTGGGCGGAACAAGTCGCGAAAGTCGTCAGGATCGCACACGACTGCGGGACTTGAGCTCGGATTCGGTATCTTCGACGCAATCGGATGATCTGAAGCGCTCATGTTGTGCGTGATATGAGAATATGTAAGAGGTCGGCGCTCTTCAGTAAATTCGGTTGGCACATGATACTCAAGATTGCCTTGGTTCTGCCTATAACATCAGCGTTTCCCTCCTATGCGATAATCCGAGCCTAGTTGCTCCAGCTTACATCTTTACGCAGGCGAGCCCCGAGTTTGTTCCAGCCATCATGCCTTGCTAGCTTCTCTAGACTGTCTCGAAGTTTTTCGGCATCTAGCACGTCGTCGAAAACAAACATGGAATACAATATGAAGGCCTTCCATAATGGCGTGTCATCAAAGAAACGAAAAGGAATAACGATATCCGTAGGAACTTTGCTTGGTGCAGGCGTTCTGCCGAACATTTTGACTGAGTTTACGCGGTTCAACTTTGAGGGCCGCTTCCGCGTGCAGCGAAAACTTCTGCGCGTCAAGTTATTAGATAATTTCTATAAAAAAGAGATAACTGAGAAATAGAGGTCATTTCCAATAATGTACTGCTTCGATAAGACCTCGTTGACACCACTTCAACGGGGGACGCGAACCAACACCCATACCGGACTTGGTTTCCCCTTTCAATATCATGCATGCATTGTCCCCGAATACGGGAAATACTTTTGCCATAAGTCTTCGTGTAGAGTAGCATTTACTAATTTCCTGTTGGGCATAGAACCAACAACGGGGAATACGGAACAACCATCTAAGTCGCATCAGACTGAGAAAGGTTTAGACACTTGGTGATAGATCAGCTACAGGGGTGCCATGGAAGTTCACGACGAAAGTACGGAGGAAGCAGGACTGCCGATTCATCAGACGATCTCGGCAGTAAACAGTTAGTTCCGGAATTGAGTTGAGCGTTCCGCTGCACTCATAAGAACCGCCAGGATATCTGTAACATATTAATGTCAAGACGTGCTCGCGTTACTCCGCATTTCGCCTAGGCTGGGGGTAAGCACAGCTTAAATAGGCCAGATTACTCATATAAAATCATCCTGCGGACGGAGTACCGAGAGCCAGGATAGCATACTCGTACTCCTGGCTTGCTGACAGAAAAATGGTTGAATGCAGTTAGGCAATGGTGTTCCTGGTAAAAAAGCCCCTGAGAGAGTCGGAGTTCCGCTGGCCAAGCTGCACGGATGTTTGAGTATGCTTACAGTTTCTGGCAACCCACTGTTGCTCTATAAGTGGAAGTGAGGCAACTGTAATAGTGAAAGTGAGAGAATTGTATTTGTTTTTTTTTTTTTTGAGAGAGAGAGAGAGAGAGTTTAAAGGTACTGTTTTACACAGCGAGGCAAACGAGTGAAGCAGAAAAAAAAAGTCGGTGTAAAGCCTGACATAGGGCTAGCCTGAGATAATTGAACTTGCTATACTCGTAATAACAAATGAGACGAGTAACATATGATAGACCAACAACTATTACGAATGCGGTATAACAACAGCTGAAAATTCTCTTCAGCAAAGATGTTTGGTGCTAGACTCAAATTTGATTCGGCTTATTAATCCTGATACGAATCCGACTTAATTTCACTGAATCTGTCAAAGTTCCAGTATAAATCGGAGTGTTCTCACGCGTTGTCTGTTTGCATTGTCGATACACACATTGCAATAGCAAGGTCAATCTGCCTCAGAAGCTAGGCCAGAGGTGTTACTGGTCGATAGGAGTCACGGAGAATGATTTGCGAAACAAGCCGTCCCCGGTGCATCCTAATTCCGCACTAGGATATAACCCATGCAAAAGCTGTAGCATGGGGAATCTTAGTGAGAATGCAGTCGTACTACTATGAAGTGTCTAGGGTTATGGTACGGAGCATATCGCCCGCGTGAACGTGAAGTTCTGCTCCTACCAACATGGTAGCCAAATAATTGTAAATCCGAATGGCTGCATTTTCCTTTCACCAGCTATTTAATGGTCGTAGGGGTAATCTACAGAGTTGTGTAAGACCTTCCTGATGGACCACACAATCCAGAGCCGGATTATCTGCGTAGGAATGAGATCAGTGGCCTGCACTTTTGTCATCGTAGCGAAGTTTCTGATTACGACGTACATGTAGAAGATCGCCCGCTCCAATCCTTCTGTAATACGACCTAACTGTATGAAGCAGTACCCTGCCAACATCTATTTTCAGGCAATTGTAACTGCCCCCAGGGGTAAGAAGATGTGCGGCCGCCACTGCATGTTGTTTAATTTAAGTATACACATGTCCTGGCATATCCATTCTCAGCTCTCTTTTGTCCTTCGGCTTGATGAATGGTAAATAGGAGCTGACAGCAGCAACAAGTTTGTTGCTGGTGTCTTTACTCAAGTTAACGGTCACTATGGCTCCTCAGGCAACACCTACGGCTTCTCTTACGCCTTTGCAGCAGGGACTGTTGCTTTCCCAGCAAGCATATGCGCAGCCTCCAATTGCACCGACGGGGTTAGCACTAACCCTAGTAATTATCATTCTGATATTTACAGTTTTGTCTACTATTGTCGTTGCTCTCAGGATATATGTTCGCGCATGGATGGGAAAATCTGCAGGAACTTGGGGTTGGGAAGATACGTTCATCGTTCTAGGATATGTAAGTATTTGGTTCGAGGCCCTTGATGTGATGCACCTAAATCTGCGTTCACTTCAATTCGATCAATCACTTACCCAGATCAATCTGTTGTGTACGAATAGGGATCTTTTCTGTCCAGTGCGATATTTGCCATCGAAGCGTGCTACTATGGACTGGGTTCTCATGACTCAAAACTAAATATGCTCCTCATGATACGATGTGCTGAATACGCCATGTACTCGAATGTGCTATACGGTTTCTCCATGCCTTTCATCAAGGCCTCGGTTGGGTTCACGTTAAACCGCATCACCACGAATAAATGGCATCGCTGGGGACTCTATGCAATGCTTTTTGTAGCAAGCATCATGTCCATTATCGGAATTCTCGCAACTCTTCTCTACTGTCATCCGGTCCCAGCGTATTGGAACCCCCTTTTGGGTACCTGTGGCGATTTCATGATCGTTGTTCGCATTGGCTACGCCTGGACAGCAGTGGGAATTGTGACAGATTGGACTTGTGCGATCTTGCCTTATTTCATCGTCCGCAATCTTCAGATGTCTTCTCGACAAAAGATGATTGTAATGCTTGTCCTTGGACTCGGTGCTCTCGCTAGCACAGCAACCATTGTCCGAGCACCGTATCTAAAGTACTACCTGGCCACAGAAGATCGTTTGTGTAAGTTGAATTGTTTTATTCCGACTGTATCCACTAGTCTAACGACATTTCATAGATTGGAGCGGTTATATTACTCTTTGGTGCCTCCTCGAAAGTGGTATTGCTCTTATCGCCGCTTGCCTTCCAGCGCTTCGCATTTTGGTGCGTAAGTATATTGACTCATCCAAAAACCGCTCCGGTAACAAAAGCAACGGGTACGCCGCCGAGTCTGGCACCGGTCGAAGTCACAACCGCACTCCTTCAACGCAGCTGGATAATCTGACTGCTAGTGGAAAAACCACAGTTGTTGGTGGGAAATGGAAAAGGTTGGAAGACGAAAACTCCAGCTCCAGAAATATTATCCAAGAGCACACAATATACATTGAGACTGAGAGTCTTAGTGATAACGACAAGCATTCTTTCACTCACTAGATGAAAGACGACATATGTTTTGTTTCAGAGAGAGAGAGAGAGAGAAGGAAGGTGATGAGATAGACAGGAACTACAGCGATGCCGTCGCATATGAGGCGGCTGGACTGCATATAGATTATGGTAATTCGATAGATACCAGTGGCCAACCATGTTTGGTTCACACAAATTAGAAAGCTTTAACTTCTTTTGTCATATATATTCCTTGCGCAAGGACTCCTCTTCAAATTAAGGCTCTGAACTGCCTTGACTGTAAGGATATTAATAATCACAACTTTTGTGCATCACGTTTGTAAAGGATTCCAGTCACCTGTGGCTTCGAACTACCTATGAATTATATCTAACGGAGAATTCCGCTATGTATGAAGTTATATACCTTTAAATTGTGCTACTAATCCCTTGGGGCCAGCGGAGAAGCGGTAAGCCTGCCGAGAATTCGAAGCTAGTCTGGGTCAACTACAACTCTTACCCCCACTGCCTATGCATCCTAGACAGAAGAGAAGAGAAACCCAAAAGACGTTCATGAGAGATTGTCATAAGGATGTCATGGACATATGAGGAGAAACTGACTGATTTTATTCCTCATCTAATCCATATACTTAAAACAATCCAAGCATTGGAGACTCCACCGACGTGCTCATGGCGATGCAGAAAGAAAAATTGATCCATAGGTATTAATAATCATGCCTATAGATTTAAAAGGTTTGGTTAGCATTATTTCATCCAATGGATGGACATTGGTTCATCTAGAATCGGAGCAGCATCTGATGTTTTATCACCATTGCACTAAACCCCTCAGATATCATTGCATCAACCACAATTTGCTTTGACCTTGTTGTATCTCATCTTTACCAGGAGCCATTTTTTGTGTAAAAGTCGATCTATCATACTTTACTACTTCTGTGATTGCTCATATCTTTATAGTTGGGTTCGATCGGGTGGAGCCGATCGGATCTAACCTACATGTAAGGTCCGATTCTAGTCGGTCATTTATCGATCGGATTGTGACAACCTTCCTCAACCCATTTTCTGTAGCATATTGAATTGCCGTATTTTAAAGACACAACTTCTGCATTATGGGCAATAGATGATCTCTGTGATACACATATGCATGACTTGCGATCCAAGTTTGGAAGAAGCCTGGTTTGTGAATATCCCGTCTTCTAATCCTTGGTAACTAAATCCGGTCAATTGTTGTCAATATTATTCCCAAACATCTTAATAAGTCAATATTTGCGCGATTTAAACATCAACGCCCGCTTCATATTATTAAAGTGGCGAAATCATTCTCGTAGCGATGGCGGGTGAGCCGGCTGCGAAGTCCGCGGTTTACTAGGGTGCAACACATCAGGCAGAATGCATAGCTTCAAGAAATGACATGACGGAAGCATTTCCGTATTAATAGATCCCTGCCAGCGATACGGGTTGATGTTGAAGCACCTTATAATCCTTGCAGTTACCGCATCTACCCTCAGCACGTAAGCACTTGTATACTCACCTGGTCGAAATGTGTACTGCAATAGGCAAAGCGAGATGTAAATGTGCTTACAATGTGGCTCAATATCACGATTTGAAAAGGAGGCATGATGTATTGGATTACAAAATATGCTGAGTTGATTATCACATGTGCCATTAACTGTTCGTCATAGGAGGTGTTAGAAAAGGTATAAAGACATCGCAGCTGTTCCCTTACTCAAGCCCATTCTACCTACCATTCTAAATCTAACCCTATCTGTAGGAACTATACGCAATGGTGCTCTCTGCTTCTAAGTCTCTTGGGTCTTTGGCTCTCATCGCCGCATATGGCTCGGCTTTGGCTTCCGCTTCTAACTGTGTTGAGCTCTTAATTCCTGTTACTGCGCATGCCAACAACACAAAGTTCAACACCGTGAAGGTTGATAGCAGTGTCGACGCAGTCGAATTTACTCTAAGTAGAGAGTATGAGATACCTTAGCTAACGGCTTTGCTGAACTAGGTTGGCTAACTTCTTTTGTGACATCTGCAGTCGGTGGGATGCTCTGACTATCGCCGAAATTTCCGGCGGCGATATCGCGGTTGGTGGAGACTTCGAAATAAGCGGTCACTTTTGCATTCCGTCAACTCCGCGGAATGGTGAGAATACTCTCCTGATTGCGTCTCATGGCGTTGGCTTCACAAAGGGGTAAGTCATGCTGCATAATGTTTTCATCTAGTGGGTGCATACCATGACTCACGGGCTGGATATAGTTTGTTCGATCCCACTTATAGACGGGATGACCTTTCGTTTGTGAAAGCTGCATTGGATCAAGGCTACGCTGTCTTGGCTTATGATCGCCTTGGTGCCGGTCTGTCATCTCTTCCAGATGCATATGATTATCTCCAAGTTCCTCTTCAAGGAGAGGTCCTTCGTGCTCTGACAGAGCGCGCTCTAAATGGCACAATCGTTACAGCCTCTGAGAAGACTGGAGGAAGCATTAGTATAACAGATTATACAGCCCAAAAGGTCGTGCACGTGGGTCATTCTTATGGGTCAATTGTCACCAACTGGTTCCTTGCACGATACGGCTCCCTTAGTTCTGGCGCCATTCTCACTGGCTTCTTGATCGACAATGAGTTTGCCGGCCTCAAGGTCGAAATCGCTGATCTGTCATATGCTCCTGAGCATAACCCTGCGCTATTCGAAAATCGTACGAGCGGTTATTTGGCGTTTGGTAGTATTACCGCTTTCCAAGCAGATAGTTTTAAGAAGGAAACTTTGGACCCTAAAGTATTAACCTTTTGGAACGAAGAAATCCAGTCAAGTCTAGGAGTTGGAGAAGTCTTGACACTGGGAACTGGGGTCGGAGATACTGTAGCCAATTTTACTGGACCTCTTCAGGTAAGCCTTACCCATGCATTATCTCAAACGTGCTCAAAGTGTTACCCTTCTGGCTAACCCATAAATACAGTTCTTTGTTGGTGAAAATGATTTCGCCTTTTGCGAAGGTCAATGCGCAGGCACTTTTGATCTGAATCTGCTTCACGGCTTGTACCCCAATGTCAAGGACCTTGACGTCTACCTCCAGCCTAATACCGGACACGTCGTTGAACTGTCTCTCAATGCGACAGCAGGTTACCAGGTGATATTTGGTTTCTTGTCTAAGAATGGGCTGTGAAGATAATTGGCGCTTGTAAGGGCGACGATCATGACCTTGAAGGCTACAAAACTTGTGTTTAGTGTAAACAAGATCAATAAGCCATATATGTCAACTGCCTCATCTGTTATTTTGCTTGGCACTTATTGGTCAACTTTATTGTTTGCGGACACACTTAGATTTAAGTTTTTGTTAGTCCATCAAGGCATAATGTGTCGCTCTTCGAGGTAAGCATGCGCTAAGGCATCACTGCATATGTCAGCGCGACACTGCATAGATGTTAATAAAGCAAATAACAAAGTTGTTTAAAGGCCATGATCTAATTGCACACCACATTAGCAAAGCATAGTGCCGTTATCGTGATATAAGACATTTGGTATTGCATTGCCGGAGGGATAACGTTGAGTCTCGCTAACTGGGTCTAACACTATTGCTTGTACTAACTCAATCCATTACCGTTGGTCTGCAGAAGAGATTCCTCATACTAGACACTGACATACATAATTATATATTGGCATAAAACTATGAAGGACTAGCTGCATTTCTATTGACCGAGAACGACTCGAATTCTTCATAGCAACTCTTCTTCAAATGCGGAAAACTTCCCAGGCGTAGGCGCTGGTATTTACTGCAATCGTAGCTGGTATGACTAATTGGTTGTTTTGAAATGATAGCTGGGTGACGCCATGATCAATTGGCCCATCCACCTCTCCGCGAAGACCGGCAAATGGAAATTCTCGCGTTTGGACGTTGACCGTGCCCTGGGTATTAAAGCCAAAATCGGCCATTCCATCGACATTGATAGTGTAAGATCCAGTTTCCGTATGGGCTGAGCCAAGGATTCTCACTCGGTCGCTCGCAGTCGCGTATACATCAAAGAAGCCGTCAGCAGATGGAGTCGTTTCTACCCGGTTGCCAGTCATATTTGTGCCGTAATATCTGTACACTTGCCATTCGCCCGCGGGAAAGTAAACACCATCACCTGTCCTACCCAGCAGATCGGTCATGAAGTCGTGCAAAGATGGACCACCCGTCCAAACAGATCTGAGGCCGTGGATATTGTTGCGCTCGAAACGGGCCATAAACCAAGCGGAGCTGGCTGGAACCTGCTCTTCGGGAGACTAAATTTTGTTTGTCAGCTAGTTCTCAATACCGATAGAATGAAAGATCGTACGCCGTATTCATCAATGTTGATTGGACGGTCTGGAAGACCGAATTGTTGCAGCAACTGCTCAAAGACGCCCCTTGAGAAAGTGATATCGTCGCCACCAGATCCTCCTGATTGACGAATTAAATGCCAACAATACGTATCGGGAATCACATTTTGTGACCCAATCATGCTGAGCCAATCGGTCCACCAGACGTTATTTGGGTCCGGTTGTCCTGTAAAGGTAGGTCCAAATATTTGCGCCTCGGGAAGAATACTCCTATTTTCCTGGTTACTCCAGAGAACTCATCATAGATTCTAAGCACCTTGTAAACTTACCGCAGCGTATTATGCGTCCTGGCGTACATGTCCATGAATTGACTTCTGTCTCGGAGCCAGAAGCCACCGCCATCCGCTTCATTCCAGATATCCACGTTGATGGCAGTCGTCATATTATTAGCTCGCATATCAGAGACAACCTGGTTGAGGAAGCTGTCCCATGTACTCCAATCTCCATTATCCCCTGGGAAGAGGTCGGACTGAGATTCTGACCCATCCGCTCCCCATAAATCATGAAGGAGGATAATAAACTCGGCACCAAATTGGCGGCAAGTATTATAATTGGATAACATTGAAGCGAAACGAGGCTACATATCGTTAACAATAGTCGGGCTTATAGGAGTGGTTGACAGACCTGATACTGCTCTACACCATCCATATAGCCCTTGGCCGGGAGCTGAGCGCCTCCAGCTCTTCCATAATTGAATGCGATTTCGCTGTAGAAATGTGCGGGAATCTGATTTGGGGTATCCGGGATGCCGTAGAGGAACCCAGATGCAAAGTGCTGGGGTGCTCCTTGCATTTGACTCAGATTGACCGTAGCAGTCTGAGATTGGCGTTTTACAACCCTTGAGGCTAGGCCAAAGCCTGCTGCGCAGGTAACAAGCAAAAGATGGCGTACCATGATGACACAAAAATTGTCAATGTTTTACTGCCTGTTTCACAACCTGTGTCTGGTATCACACCTCTTCTCGATACAGCTGACTCTTTTTACGGGAAAGCAGCTAGATTTATAACTAGAGAATAGTCGTAAGATAGTGGAGTAAGGAATATCCGATGCCTGTTCTATGTCCCGTAGGATAATCATAAGATCCGTCACATATACTCGTATGTCAAAGAAGAGCAGTGAGACGGATTACTTGGGGCTTTGCGCGGAGGGTGGAGCCTGCCGCTGCCCGGCATTAGCACTCAAATTTTCATGCATAACCAGCTTGTATTTAGGCTGTGCCCGGAAGGATGGGATTGATCCTATGATTTCACTCGTATTGAAGCCAGCTCTCCACACTATCAGGCCGATATAAGGCGGGGTTGTGAGATGAGAAGCATGAATAGCTTTGTATCAGCCGTCGCTCATTACTAGTTTAGGAATGTCGCATCATTTTATAAGTCCGATGCCTGCCAGAGCGTTCATAGGGCTAAGCTATTCCTACTTCTATCATTTCTTACGACAGCGTCTGACCAACTCACGGAATGTATCTCTCTGCTATTCGTTCCTTTCACAACTAGCGGCCGTGCTGCTACGCCCGAGTTATTTTCGGTAGTACAATAATAAACAGTTACAGGGACATGACATGTCAAGACAAAGAAACCAAAATGCCTTGGTGGATATATCAGTCGCTTTTCCCACGTATCGTAGATGCAAATGCTAATTAGAAAGCAACTTATTATATCAATGCTGTGTCTCCACTTCGTAATCTGTCAATACTCTCAATCCCCTATCGTTCAATACGTGCGACAACTATAAAGATGACTGCCAGAGAACTGCATGCCTAATATTGGGTTTCCAGTACAAGGTCCTTCTCCACATGTCCTTTCTGGTCGTCATCTTTGAGAGCTATGCCGTTTTCCGCCTATTCAACTTGTACTGCGTTCAGGTAGATTAAATAAGGCAGTTTGAGTAACGACAAGTTTCATTCGATAAGTAGATAACGCAAAATTGAACACTGATTAACAGCATAACTCTGATCGGAGTTTGCAAGCTATGTACATCGAAGATATCTCAGTATCCCCATCCCTTCAAATGCTGAAAGTTCACAACTCTTCCTCACACGCTATTCAAGACTGCGTGTAAGATATCTGGTTGACCTGAAAGAATTCAGTAGATGCCGCGAGGGGACCGTTCAACCACTCCGGGTACCAAGCGTTGAGCTGAATATTCATAGGATGAATGGGCTGCTGCGATGGTGTATGAAATTGAGCTTCCAATGCCCCGTTGATGTAGAACGAGATAGCAGACTCTTGA
This sequence comes from Trichoderma camerunense, assembly GCF_050948025.1. Lineage (NCBI taxonomy): Eukaryota > Fungi > Ascomycota > Sordariomycetes > Hypocreales > Hypocreaceae > Trichoderma > Trichoderma camerunense. Next base: position 2,054,012 of record NW_028145366.1, read on the forward strand.
TAGTCAATCATATAGTCATTGTATCCGGCGCTTGGGTCCCAGGTTGGGAAATAGGGATGAACCCATTCCTTGACTCCCAGACGGTAAATTGTGAACGCAATCTCCCATTTGCCTTTGTTCAGATATACTTCGATGTCGATCTCGTCGCTGGTGGAGGTTCCCTGGTACATGAAAATACTCGAGATAATTCCAGGTAGATTTGGAACCTTGAAATTCGCAGCGACTTGGCCGAAGGAGTATTGCGCCTTCGATCTAATCTCTCCTCCATTATGAGTTCCCGCAGGAATCTCAAAGTTCAGCACGCCTCCACCGCTTGGATTCACATTGGCCGACTGCACAGAACCCAGCCCCTGCGCCCAGTCGGCCTTGCTCCATAAGTTTGAGTCGAATGTGGTGCAGTTGTCAACGAAGCTGGCTCCGGTCTGAGCTGGAAGCATCACTGCAGCAAGAAGCGTTAACGCCTTCAAAAACTTTGCCATTGTGTTCAAGACTTGTGTCTTTGAAATAGGTGTTTGTAAAGAGAAATTGAAGATATAAAGATTGAGAAAGACCCACTGAAGGCGGAGCACTGCGAATTAACTTGATCTCAGTAGTAAACAAAAGAGACACAGACAACCTATTTATATTAGACAACATCAAGTATCGCGAGGCAAACTAATAGGGGCCTCTGAGATGTCGAATGATTTCTCACCAGCCGCGTATTCGCTTGCACGATTGTGTTTGTTTTCGTAAACAATAATTACGACTAGGCTGCTTGCAGAAGGTTCTGAAGCTGAGTTCTTCGGCAACAGGATCGTATTTTTATAGTCTTTCTATAAGTAGCTTAGTGATTGCGTTAATTTTCGTATTGGCTATTTTTCTAACCTGATTTTCAGAGTATTGGTTGAAAATCGTTTCGATCCCGGCAGGATGTTTCCGCTTTCGAATCGTATTGCCCCTGTTAGGATGGTTAAGTACAGGGAAGAATCTCATTGGGGAAAATTTTGACCAAAAGAGACAAAGGAAAGAATCTTATTGGCGGTAAAAATTGCGGTGAAGCCACCAGTTATAAACAGGCTCAAATGTCTTTTTTTACAGCTCTCCTTTTAGTACTCCGTGCTCCTACTCATTTCAGTCATTTCTTTCCACCCCCATTATTCCTGACCAAAATCCTACCTTTAACAACGAATATATACCCCTGGAAACTCCCGTTAATAACGTAATGCCAACTCGTTTGATAATCAATATCCTCTGTGTACTAGTTGTTTAATAATCAATGTTCTCTGTGCACCTGCTGTTTTTAGTACACATCAATTAACGTGGGTGTCTCTTGTAAAGACTTATGCATTTGCTTTATCAAGTTGTCAAAACCAGTCCCAGATATCAGAGAACTCGTTGATATCGTCCAAAGGCGGACTCGTGCCCCCAATCAGATCTTTCACAGGGCTATATACATTCCCAGAATAATTCATCGATCCAAGGGCGTGCATCCATGACCCATTCAATCGCTCTTGGTGTAACCCTATCGTCGGCTCAGCCACCAGGGAGCTTCCTTGTGTAGGTGTCGGTACAGAAGCAACGAAACTTGTCGGTGCGCTAGAAGGTTCTGAGGAACCTTGAATTGGAGAGTCTTCAGTCTTGAGTAAAACATTCCGTGCTTGTGAGGTTGGTATGTAAAGACTTTGCTCGCTTCTCTGGCCGGTTTCATCCAGGAATGGACGTTGCTGTAATGAAGTTGCTCCTTTCAGCTCTCCACAGAGGCTTTGTGACTGTGGCAGATGTGCCGAGTCATTGTTTGTGCCATTTTGTGTGTGTAGCTTAAGATCGCGGTCTTTGAAATACGTCTTAGACGATAACGTAAATATCTTTTCTCCAAGTAAGGCGGTAGATACACCGCTCACAGAAGACAAATCGCATTGCCGAACAATGGGGGCATCCATCTCATATTTCATAAGCTTTTCGCGAATGTGGTCATACTTGATGGAGAGGCTGGAAATGATAATCTGCATGATCAGGTTAGGAAATTTGCTAAGTAAAGAAAAGAAACTATCGTCTTGCCTTGAAGATGGTGTTACTTCGTCGAGACTGATAGCTGCGCTTCTCCATAATATGGAGAAGTTTTCTTCCCGTGGCCAAGGATTCAAACAGCGTGTCTTCCTCGTACGAATCTTGATGCATAATCGTTATGTAAAGTAGAGTGAGCATGCAGCTGGTCAAGAATCGAATTGCCGGCCAACTGGCTTCTGTAAGCAATCCCCATCTACACATATCTTCGCACAGTTCGATGATGTTATGACAGGCTTGAATACAAGCAGACGCGCAGGGAGACACGCTTATACTATGCCGAGTTTTTGTGTAATCAGCGGTTTCAATGTCATAGTGCAGAAATGGTCGGTAGAGGCGGAGTTGGATGTAGGAATATGTCAACGCGAGAACGAACTGGGCTCTAATAGGGGTTCATCGGCAGCTCGTCAGCAAATGTCATGGTTTCTCAATAAAGCAGAGCCTCACTCACCGCTGTATGGCGGGCCCTTGGTAATACGTCCCTAGTCGGTAGCCCAAGGGTATCATTGTCGCCCACTTCTCTAATTCTTGCTCGATTTCATGGATTTTATCCACTCTGACAGTGTAGTTCATCGATCCACACACCTCAGCGCTGGCTCGGCCTTTCCGAGGGTAGATATCTTTCAGTACTTTGTGAAGGATGTTGTGTAGCCGAGAATAGCAAATCAACCCAGATGAGTAACACACTTCATTTGGAGGTTGCACTGTGGTTTTGCCCTTGTATATATAGGCATCGTTTAACTCCAAGGGTAATTCTTGGTCCAAATCCTCATCATTTACCAGGGTTGGAAGTCCAACGCATGTGGCGACTTCGGAAGAGAGAAGCTTCAAAGCCCAAAAGACTCTTTTACTTATCTCTCGAGATATCAAATCCTGGGTGTTGTTTAAGGATCTATGAAGTCCCATGCGTAGGGCAACCGACATAGAGGTACAAAGATAAGTATAACAGAACGGAGTTCGGGTGGTATATATAAGAAAAAGGTTCTTGAACACGATGGCCTGCATAGAAACGAGGTCATTGCAGCTTGCTATATCTTGCAACTGTTTGCTTTTAATGAAGTATCGAGACCTTGAAAAGTTAGTACATGTTGGTCATAAGAAAAGTTAAGGGATATATACGCTCTTGTAATCACCTCCTCGTACTCTAATCTCTCTGCAAATGGATCGACAAACAAGCTTCCATAGGCGAGTACTGCATAGAGAAGTGGCAAGAATCTTCTTTCTTTCAAGCTGTATTCGCGTGGTTCAAGTGAGTAAATCATGTTGAAAGAAAAGTCAAAGCTTGGTCGATGAACTATATGTAGCAGCACTTGCGCGTCGAAAGCAGCCTCCACCAGCTTCACTGCGTGATCTCTTCCTGGTAAGGGAACCTCATCAAGGCATCGCGCATCGCCTTGGAATAGACCGGGTACAGACCCATCGACGGGAATCCTTTGATGGGTCATGGAGCTGTCCCCGAGCTTTTCGATTAGGCCTTCCATGAATGTCCTGTCTGCAGATGTGCCATGGAATTCTATTTCGCCATGCTCAATAAAATGATGAGCCGTTGTACACTTCCCAATTTCTTCGGAGTCGGTCTTCTTGGGGGTGCCATTTTTATTGATATGTAACGGAGCTTTGATCGGTGGCGGTAGGGTAGGAGATGGAATTATTGTTGTGACATCGATTGCTGGGGAAGGGTAGAATTGGTTAGATTCAACGACTTTCAGTCGTTTTTCCATTGCATCTAGCTGAGAAGATGAATTTTTAGGCCTTTTGACAGCACGCTTTGAACGCTCTGAATATACACAATCTATCAGACTGTCAATTTTGCTCTGCCGAGCCAGGCTCGAAAACTCATTCGCCATACCTCGGAACGATATGCTACATTGGCCACATGGATCTCTCTTGTCGCATTTGACCTTGCGTCTGCGGCAAAAATCGCATGAGATCCTCTTCCATTCCACCCTGTGCTCTTCTCTAGACATTTGAGGGAGATCGACAGTTATGGGTGGCTGGAAAAGATATTTGTCTTTGCTGCCGCATCCATTTTGATTGGGTTGTTCTGATAGAGCAGGCGAAGGCACAACTGGCTGGACGCTCTGCGATGATGTCGCGTGGCTACCGTCCTTAGACGACATTGTGAACTTGGATCTCAGGCTGGTGGAACATATGCCGTGGCTGTGCTAATATTGGTCGCTGCCATCTGCAGTGATCCTTCACTTTTTTTGATGACTCAACTGTGGCATTATAAACTGGCACAGCAGTCTAATCGGTGATCAAATCAGCGACTCAGCAGAATCTTTCTAACAGATGACAGTTGTATGTTCTGGCACCTGGAGAGAAAGCCTGTGATGCTCCCATTGGGTATTACAGCTAGCTAATCGAAATTGCGGACTTTCGGAGCTCTTCATTCGGAGTCTAGCCTCTTTTACGGAAGACATCGTCCAACCAGATGCTCTAGAAGGACGATCTCCAAGCTGGAATGGAAACTCTCGCCCCCGCGTACCCGCTCTTTTCTGACTGCCGAATCGGCACCGATCTGACTGGTCGTCTGGTGATGCATTTCTTGGATAGTATTCCACACCGAACTTTAACAGCAGGGGCACCGAAACGAGGTACGCTAACCTCATAATCGGTCTTGACGGAGATTGTTAGAATCGCCCGCATAACATGGCAAAAACAAGTTTGCAAAGTGATCATATTTTCCATTACGTTTCCTTCTATAAAAGCATTTGCCACTGCATGAACCATGACTCTATCGAATTCAGCATTCAATCACACTTTCAGAGTGTTTATCTGTGAAGTGGCATTCGTTCAGGTTGCCTTGAATTCCAAAATATTCCACCATTCAAGTACACCACCCAATATTACATACGAACCGTGTAGCACAACAGACTATTTCCGATATGTCAGTCAAGGAATCAGATCAAGCAGAGCAATCAGATCGATCAGATCAATCAGAGCAGAAGGATACTGAAAAGGTAAGAATCAGTCTGTACAAGCAGTATCTCCAATGCTAAGAAGAAATACAGCAGCAAGAGACGAAAAGAGAAATCTATCCTGTCACTGATCTGGAAAAGGGTATTATCGCATGGGAACATGAAAAGGACCCATTGAACCCAAGGTAGGGCATACTTCGCTCAGGTTCAAGCAATGAATGAGGAATAAGCTAATATTTGAAATCACGGACAGAAACTATCCTCCCCTTAGAAAATGGTTCCTCCTCTCACTCGTGAGCGGCATCACATTGATTAGGTATGGTTGTACATTACACCATCAGCAGCTTCGAAAGCACGATAACTCAAGCCGTTCATAGTCCTCTAGCTTCATCAATCTTTGCCCCGGCTGTAGCAAATGCAGCAGAAGAGTTCAACGAAACGTCAACAACAGTGAGATCTTTAGGCGTAACGGCATACTTGTTTGGCTACGGGGTAAGCACAAAAGACATATTGCCTAGTATTTCTAGGAAGCTTACAAGCCAGTAGTTTGGTCCATTGTTTCTATCACCACTCAGCGAAATATACGGACGTCGAATCATTCTCAGCATTGCAACATCTTTTTTTGTTCTATTTCAGATTGGGTGTGCACTTGCGCCCAACTTTGACTCGATCATTGTCTTCCGCCTACTTACAGGAATAGGAGGATCTGCGTGCCTTACAATTGGGGGCGGCGTTGTTTCAGACCTCTTTGAGCCAGAGCAGCGAGGAGTCGCCATGGCTATATTTTCCGCTGGACCACTCTTTGGGCCTGTATTAGGTCCTATTTGTGGCGGATTTATTGCCCAGGGCGCCGGATGGAGATGGGTAGGCGACTACTTTTCCTCTTTAGCATCTCTTTATTCTCTTATGACCAGACCGTACTGATTCGCAACATAGGTTTTCTGGGTTTTGGTCATCGTAGGCGGCACCTTTACGCTATTTGTGATGATCTTCAACCGTGAAACGAACCCAGTCATCATTATCCAGCGTAAAACAGACCGCTTGAGGAAAGAACTTAACCGTCCCGAACTCCGCAGTTACTATGATGATTCTAGCAACCAGAAGAGTAAGACGGCACATTTCATGCATCGAATAACGACGCCTTTCCAACTACTGTTCCGATCCCCCATCGTTTTAGTTGTAGCGATCTATATCGCAGTCATATACGGTTGTCTGTATCTCCTTTTCACGACTGTCACAGAAGTCTTCCAGAACGTGTATCACTGGAGTGAGCAGATCAGCGGCCTCTCCTACATTGGATTGGGGATGGGATTCGTTGCTGGCCAAGTAGCATTTGGTCTATTGAGTGACAGAGTCCTTATCAAGCTCAAAGCTCGCAACAATGGTGTCTTTGAGCCCGAAATGCGCCTCCCTCTTACCATACCTTTCTCATTTTTTGTCCCGATATCTTTCTTCTGGTACGGCTGGTCTGTCAAGGCACAGACTCACTGGATTGTGCCAATCATCGGCTTGTTTCCATTCGCCTTTGGCATGATTGGAATATTCGGGACTTTGCAAACCTACGTTATCGACTGTTTCCCACGCTATGCGGCTTCGGGCATTGCGGCAATCACCGTAACTCGATCCTTTGCCGGTGCACTTTTACCTCTTGCTGGTCCACCAATGTATAAAGCGCTCGGTTATGGCTGGGGGAACTCGCTATTGGGGTTTGTGACCTTGGGACTAATCTCAATGCCAATCATGTTTAATCGCGTTGGGGCATCTTTGCGAAAGTCATCTCCTTTGCAAGAGAATGCAGCGAAATAATGCACGCGTACTTCTGTGGCATTGTTCTTTACGACGGACCTCATCCCGAGGATATACACACATAACTACATATTATGCTCTAGGAGCCCTGCATGAGATAGCCTGGAGCGGTATACTATAGACAATAGATTGCATAGAACATTTTTCTTTCTTCCGGCCGAGAATTTGGAAACACATCATATACAGTTTGAGTGATGTTTAACTGGCTTTAATCAATATTGATATTTTTTTTACCAATGCATACAAGCATAACTCGCTGGCGCCTTCATAAGTTCATCCTCGTAGACCATCCTCATTGTTGGTAAAAGTAATAGCGGGAAACTTGATAGCCTGCAGACAGTCTTGACACTGTCCCAATTAAAATTCACACTGTATTCTCTTTAAAGTGAGACGCGTCTTTTCACCGTAGTTTCGCGTCTCAAGTGACATCACGAGTAAACACCGATCGGCAATTGACGTCAAGTTTCCAGATGCTAAAGTAACTTGGGAACACAATCAGCAACGGAGCGAACGAGAATTAAATTGAGAATCATTCGGATTTTGAATTTTCGAATTTCTTCTTTCATTTCCACAGACATTGAGTTTCTATTTGCCCTGCACTCATCATGAAACGCTCTAGAGCCGCCTATACATACGACGTTGGTGGAAACCCCCCAGCAAAAAGAGCTGCAACTTCTACCAAGAAAGCTTCTGCTTCTACTAAGAAAGCTGCTACTACTTCTACAAAGAAGGCTTCTGCTTCCAAGGAAACTTCTTCCAGTGAAACAGCGCAGGCGACAGCAGCAGCAGCGCCGCCCTCACAATCTTCGGATGATCCATTTGGAAAACGCAGCAAGATACCGTTGGGACCGAAGGGAGAGCTTATGATCCCGCAAGTCCTGCCGAGCGAATGCTTCAAAGCCATTGAAAAGCTGCTTCTACCACCAGGATGGGTGCGCAATATAGATGCTACGCCAGATCGTTCGCTCAGTCTCTCAAACAGGCGATGGTGGGAGGCGAACGGCTTTTGGCTTGAATCAAATAAAAAGGCCCTTGGCTTGAATGCCAAACACTGGAAGATGAGAGAAGAGGCGTTTAAGGATGGTCCGCCTCTCGAAGAAGATGATGCAAATACCCCCGAAGAATTCATCTGCATTTACCCGCTGGAAGACGAAGAAAACTCCAATGACGAAGAAGAAGATGACGAAGAAGACGAAGACGAAGAAGACGAAGACGAAGATAGAGATAACAAAGATGTCGAAGGAGATGAAAATAAGGATGACGAAGTGGCAGGTAGCGGAAACAAAGAGAGCGATCCGCACAAGAATTGCAAGCATCCACCTATTGATGCTAAAGAGGAGGCCCTTCGCAAACGCGTGGGAAAGCTTGCTTCTCGACACCCAGAACATCTCTGGGTTTCTACTCTCGGTGGCTATGAGCGGTTTAAATGGTGGACTCAAGAAATCTGCAAGCGAAACCAAGACGATTACGCCATGTACATCTACAATGACTTCAGCTGGTATGGAACCATTGAAGTACTAGAGAATATGGTGAGCCACCCTGGAACAACATCGAAATCTTAGCGGCTAACTGTTGGTCATAGTTTGTGCATTTCGAAAAGGTTCTCAAGTCCAAGAACCATGAACCTTTGGACGTGTGGCGAGAGATTGAAGGACTTGCATTGCTTCTAAATAGCGGTAACGCCGCATTTGAAAGTGAGTTAATCTCCTCTATGCGGCACTGGACTCAGAGTATGTTTACTGACCGAGCTGTGTAAAAAAAAAATAGTGTGCGACGATGGTGAACGGTGTGAGCGAATCATCGAGCTCTTTGGATTCATGATAATTGCTGCTATCGACGAGCTTCAGAAGAAAGGCCTTTTCACCAAAGACTCCAAATTTCCCAACATTTCAATCATGCTGTCTCTTCTCCTAAAATATGCATGGATGATGGGTCGCGGCGGCTATGGCTTCGATGATAATATTGATTGGGTCTTTTACGTTGTTCAACAGGCCGAGGCTGCAGATATTACCTTGGGTGGGCCCTCTGGATTTGAAAAGACCGTGAAGGAGATCAAGGACGAACTTTCAAAAAAGACCGCAGCATCGCTTTCCAAGGTGGGGAAGGGCAAGTTCATCAACAAGGTATGTTGCTTTCTTGGTTCAAAGACTGGTTTATCCGCACAAGCAAAACTGACACAACTCTGTTTCATTGGTTCAAATCTTACGGCTCACGAGGCGGTGAGCAATATGTCATTGCAAAAATGCCTGCTGCCCAGAGAAAAAAGCACTCTCTTGGAGGCGGTGGAGGCGGGCTGATATTCTAGAAGTGCCGAGAGTGAGCGTATGTAAATGGATATCCTGTTAGACACGGCTGTACAATTGTAAATTACTAAGTTGATAGGCTTTGCCTGAAAATGTTATGATGTACATGATCCTCATAAAAACAAATCGCACAAAATAGCATCAGTCACTTGCCACAGTCCCATTGCCAATGATGTACATTATCCACATTGTTTCCCCACAAGTTGCTATTTACTCATATAAACTAGGAATACATAATTTCAAGGCAAGCTCAAGAACAACTCGAGCATCTTGGGATAGTTGGGTGTGCCCAATCCAGTAACAGGGTCCCATCCCTTGGTGGCATTGAATCCAAGGGTGCCGCAACCAGGGTTAGTTCCATTCGTGATGTCGTTCAACACTCCTGGGTTCTCGTACAGCACTGAGTTAATGAGGCCCAAGGGTCCCTTTCCTATCTTGATGCGCTCTTCGACAATGCGGTTGATGAGCGATGCGAAAATGGGTGCTGAAGCAGATGTGCCGCCAGAGAGCCCCTTCTGACCTTGCACCCAAACTGCAATGTTATCACCATTGGCTGCCACATCGGGGATGCCTCGTCCATTCCGGTTGTAGATGCCCGTGCTATTTTGGTATTGGCCATTTTCATAGTATGGGTATGACGGGTTGTATTTCTTGAAGTAGTTGGCAACGGCACTTTGTTGGTACTTGGGAATTGGGTAGATGTTGGAAAAGCCCTGTAATTGATCAGTAGATATTCTGTTATTGCTTGTTTCACGGATTCTATACTTACACCACCACTGCTGTAGTTGAAAGAAGGGCTAGGATCAAAGACAGCACTCTCAGGATCATGAACCGTCTTTCCTGGGTAGACCTTTGTCGCTCCAACATTTGTCAACCACGGGCAGCTGTTGGGGTGTGTGGGAGAAAAGACATCGTCATCTCGGAGACAGCCGTAGAAATCCGCATCAGTATCTCCAGGATAACCGCCCACTCCAGTATCGCCACTGGCTACAAAGACAGACACGCCCTGTAGAGCAAGTTTCAAGAATTCTTGGCACTGGCGCTTCTGGTAGTTTGCGGGGAGATCACTCTCTTGAACACCATATGAGATGGAGATTACGTTGGTAGGCTTGTAGACGCCACACATGAGTTGGCCTGTATAGCCACCTTTATGCGTCGTATCGGGATATACAGGATCCAGCGTGGGATCGTTGCCCGTCTCTCCAAAAGCAGAGTAGGTACAGTAGGAGCCATCAAGGGCATCAAAGAAGGTGTTGAAGACGCCAGTGAATTGTTGAGCATAGAATGCATCGTCGGTTTGGAAGAGGGTTGTAGTCTGAGGGTAGATGATGGGATATGCGAGTTCAAAGTCGAGGTTGCTTTCACCACCAGCGTTTCCTTGCGATACAGGAGCCTTGGCACCATCAATTGAGTCTAAAGCGGGATGAGTGCCGTTGGGAATGTATGGGGTGTATTCGGCGAAGAATGCATTAAAGTCTGGCTGGGAATAAACATCTCCTTGTTCAAAGACGCCGAGAGAGTTGTTCTTGCTGACTTTGGCGTGAGGATCAGGTGCTTCAAAGTTGTAAAGCGCTTGCAAACATTTAGGCGTAATGGTTTGATCGCAAGTTGAAAGATCGTCTGGTGTCGACTTCTTTGGTAGCTTAGGGAAAGGTCTAATTTGTTGTTGTCGGCGGTGAGGATTGAACTTGAATTGAGGCGCGACTGGTGACCCATCGAAGTCCCTTTTTCGAAGCTCCATGTCCATAAGAGTACCCTTTACGCCGGGGGTGATGTAATCGACATGTTCTGACACATGTTCTGGCAGATGATACTCATGAGTAGCGACTAGAGCGCGGTCTCGATCATCATGGAAGTATTTGGTATTCAGCAGGCTCTCAACTTCTGCAGCAGTGGCATCAAAAGCCAACCACACTTTGTTGTCACTGTGAGTGATTCTCTCTTTAGAGATACCCGACTTGATCAACCAAGCGGCCACCGTTTCAACAGCTTCATCGGAAGGCTTAAAGGCTTCAACCACCTCATCCAGAGTCCAATGTTTACCATATAAAGAAGAGCCAGGGTGAGAAATTTCCGCCAGCCAATCCTCTGCCTGCTCCTCTGCCTTGACATTCTGCTTCAAGCCTACTCTGACGGGAAGCACAACATCGGGTGAAACCCGTTTGTGTAACTTGGGATTCGGGACCCCGCGCTTCTCGTGGACGACATGGCCCCCGGGGATTGATCGACCTGAAGTCAACCCCACAAGAGCAGCAACCTGGATGGCAGATGAGAAGCGCATCTTGACAATATGGAGGGTGTAACAATTGTATCAGAGCGCCAACTCACTTACAAAGAGGCAAATCCAGCATTCATCGCGGTGCACCTAGGCGTAATTTATACATCTACAAGCACGGTCGGTACCATCTATCATGCCGCTCAGTCAAAGCCTGTTGGAGCTACGCTGCGATGATACTGTACTCTCACCTTGTACGGTCTATTCACCAACAATGGGCAGAACTTTTGATTCCCTTCTCCAACCACTCAGATATCGACCATTCAGCGATGAGCGATGCGAGCTAAGACAAATGCCTGCATAATCACACGGCAAGAAACCGCAGTGAGGTGATGGGCTGCTAGGTTGGTTCAGGAAGGTCAACTACCTGGCGCGCAACTCCGCCGAGGCAATGCTGGAATTTTGTCCCATTACGATAATCGCTCCGGCAATCGCAACAAGGAACCGGCATTATCGGCACTGTCGCTGGAACTTTTGAGATGCGAATCCAGATGAACCGATTTGCTTGTGACAAAGAGATAGCGTTAGATGTGTCAAGGATGGCGCTGCGATCCTAGTTGATTATGAGCTGTCTAAACCCGATATGGGTTTCAGCGTGGAGATGGAGTTGATAACAGAGAGCTTTCAAGAGACTTTAACCTGGGCCGGAAGAGTAAGGTAATTAGCATCTCGTATTGAATAAGATACATTCGTGAGTGATAAGATTCTACCTTCCTCGTATATAGCACTGCCACCGAAGATCAGATAAACAATTTTTCTCATCGGCTTGTTAACTGGACTGGATCGTCGTTACAAAGAAGCTTACCCGTCCCACTGCGCCTCATTGCATCCTTCAGTGCGCTAAGACTTGTTTCGCTCTACTGAAAAAAAAAGCATTACTGTAATATTACCTCAAAACATGATTCAATTGCAATCTTTGATCTGACTAGTTGACGTATTGCGGCCCATATCCTGGCAATTACAAGACTTGGATCACGGTTCTGGCTGCACACTAAGACGATGTGGGGTTTAACTGAGGTCGGCCATAATAATGAGTATTCTTAAGTGTATAAATGGCTCATGGAGATATTGTAAATTTCTTCACATGATCAAGACGTGAATACTATGACGTTACATTGGCTATTACGAAATGCATCCGGGCACTTGGTTCGTGCCTCCTCACTCGGCAACCAGTGATGCCAAGCATACCCATCAACAGGCCGCCTTTAATGGTCCACATCTCGCCAAGAGAAATATCACGATCCCGTGTGTTGGCCCTTTCACCTATACACGGCCCGGAATGTAGTTCCGGATTACTCTAAACGGCAACCGACCCGGCCGGCAGCCATCACAGCAAAACTGTCAAATCTCGGTTCTCGGCTGGTGTCATTAAGCTTCCGAAACCTCCACCAAGCGCTTTGTCACCCACCTCCATCAGCCTTAAAAGATAGCCTGAAGCTTCTTTCAGATATCCCACATAATCACTATGACGACCGCGCGTCTTCTTTGGGAATGCCCGCTATCTCAAACGGGAGTCAGGCTGCAAGATGGTCGGGCAGCTGCCACGTGATGATACGATTCGCTGCCACCACCAGCTGTATGTCAGATAACACACCTTATAAATAGCTGTTCATCTGGCCATTGATGCGGGGTATTGCTTTTGTTTGCATTTCTTACAAATTTCAGGCATATCTATCTGTTTTTGCACTGAAATCTCGTCCCAAAGATACCACACAATGGCCTCGAAGATTGCAATTGCTTCCCTGATTGCCTTATCGGCTGCTTCGGAGGGCCTTCGACCATGGGAGGCTCCTGGTCCTAATGACTTGCGGAGCCCTTGCCCAATGCTGAATACGCTGGCAAACCATGGCTATTTGTATTGACTTCTCTCCAATTGGAGCCAATTCTTCATCAATCAGAAGCTAATTGGAGTTCAAGACCTCACGACGGCCGCGATATCTCGGCCCAGCAGTTTGCCGATGCAGCTTTCGAAGTCGTAAATATTGATCCTATGGCCATCAAGCAGGTTGCAAATTACTTTCTCAGAGCTTCGAACCAAACTTCCATCAACTTGACAGACTTGAATCGCCCTGGCATACTACGGCACATTGCTTCTCTCACCCGAGACGACGTTACAGACCCTGATAGCGTGGATGTCACAGCATCTCAAGATCGAATTCACCATCTTATAAAAGACAGCGACACTGATTGCATTACCATTGCTTCGCTTGCAAAGACCCGCTTACACGTTGAAGATCTGTCTTCTCCCAAAGAGCTGACTCTGAAGGAACAGACCTTTGCATATGCCGAGGCAGGTCTCCTGCTGTTGACGATGATTGAAGGAGATGTTCCATCTGGATGGAGCTTTCCTCCAGCAACTGCATATTGTGCCCCAAAGAAACGAGTAGAAACGTGGTTGACGGAAGAAAGATTTCCGGAAGAGCTGGGGTGGAAGAAGTCAGAGCGAACGATTGGTCTCATGGACTTTGTGCCAGTCATAAAGGGCATTTATGAAGAAAAGAGACGGCAGGCTGGGAAGGGACCATTGTGGAGAGCCTTTGTTCCCTCATTTCTCCAGCAAGCAGGAACCGATAGCGAGCTATGATGAGCTTTGGCTTGGCGCGTGTGTTTTCTGATGTTTAATACCAAAAAGTACCTTTTGAACAACGGTTGTTATACTAATGCCATATGTGAAACGCTCTACTATGAAGAAGGAATCTGTCTTTGCAGAGAACAGAAGAAACTTTGAGTATTGAATTGTAGACAAAATATTTTTTCGCCCTGGTCAAGACATCAAGAAAAAAAAAAGACGATGTTTGGGCATCAATAAGAGCGGGGATGCGCAAAAAGATAAGGATCCAATGCAATGCGTAATCTGGGAATCGAACCCAGGGCTCCCCGACGTTGCTCGGATGGCAACGGAGAATTTTACCACTAAACCAATTACGCTTCGATGTTTGGGTGTTGAGATATTCTGATTGAGATTCCTGGCGTCGTTGGTGTTGTCTCGATCTCGACCATTGAGAGTGACTGGAATGCATAGACGTAAGATGCAATGGGGATCGACTCGATGCTTTACTTGGGCATCAGCATTGCAGCATACATAGAAGCTCCATCTTCACGCATATGCGGCAATAATTCACCTCATTGGCTCACCGTTGCAATACAAGAAGAAGCACGGCATTTGCCTGCAACATCAACCTTGGCTTTGCCGCATATGCCGATCAATTTTGTTGACGATTACTTGCATGCAATTTGACAATCGGAAGCCTCCCGAATGGAAATAAGAGCGGCTTGTTTTTTAATTCCCTTGGCAGCTACATAGAGGGCGGCTGGGGGAGATTATCATGCGGCACCTCCAAAAAAAACTTTCCGCAAATCTATCCACCAATGTTGTTTTCTTAGTGTCTTAGCCTCAGGTGGAACCACGCTGTAATGACGATATATATATAGAAAATCAGGATCCCCCAGATTATGGGGTTAATTGTTGCCCGCTTTGCATCTTCTGCTTTGTTGGCTGACTGTATAAATTTCACGATCCTAAAGGCTCTTATAGCGAAAGTACAATAAGTCCACGACGCTGGATACAGCAACGGCATCATGGCGCCAAAGAAAAACATTCTCCTCGTCATAGCAGACGACATGGGCAAATCCCTTGGCTGCTACGGCGATTCTACAATATCAACGCCCAATATTGACCAGCTAGCTTCTGAAGGCACACTATTTGACAATGCCTTTGCCAGTACAGCATCTTGCAGTGGAAGCCGATCCGTCATCTACACCGGTCTCCACACGCATCAAAACGGGCAATACGGCCTGGAGCATTCCAACCACCATTTCATGACCTTTGATAACATTGACACTGCTCCCAAGCTCTTCAATGATGTTGGTTATCAAACCGGCATTATTGGAAAAATCCATGTCGGTCCCAACCATGTGTATCCGTGGGAGGTGCGAAGAGAAAGTCCAACCCGAGACGTTTCTTGGGTTGCCGAGCAGGCTGATTTATTCTTTCAATCGGCAAAGGATGACCCCAGGCCGTTCTTTCTGACTGTGGGATTCATGGATCCTCATCGGGACTCGACTCGTGGTGGATTCGGCAATGGTGATGAGAGCGTATCTGGTCCGGACGCAACTTATGATCCTGCAAAGATTACTGTTCCCAGCTTTCTCAATGACATTCCCGAAGTTCGCCAGGAGATGGCTGAGTACTACCGCTCCGTTGGCCGAGTTGATCGGGGATTCGGCTCAATCATGGAGGCGTTGAAAAAAGCTGGCTTCATCAACGACACGCTCGTTGTTTTGACGAGCGACAATGGCCCACCGTTTCTCAATTCAAAGACAACCCTTTACGACGCGGGTGTAAGATTACCTTTAATTATACGGAACCCTCAAGGAAAACCTGGACTGAAGAATCCGAATATTATTTCTTTTATTGACCTCCTACCGACATTCCTTGACTGGGCGGGACACGGTTCTACCACATCTTCTGCCTCAACCTCTCCTCCTCGACTCGGTCGCTCCATTCTTCCAATCATTGATGAAACTAATACACATGACGACTGGACAAAAGTATTTGGGTCCCATACTTTTCACGAGGTCACAAACTATTATCCAACGCGATTCATGCGCACATCGCGCTACAAATACCATCGCAACATAGCATGGAAGCTCGACTTCCCCTTCTCAACCGATCTCTATGCCTCATTGTCATGGGAAGGTATTCGCAATTCTCAGTTCCCGGTGAAAGTCGGAGAGCGCTCCTTGGAAGCATACATCCGACGGCCTCCGGAGGAGCTGTATGACATGCAGGAAGACCAGAGAGAAGTGGTGAACTTGGCGGATCGTCCGGAATACAGAGAGCTTCTGCTTGGATTCCGAAAAGAGCTCGAAGACTGGCAGCGAATGACAAAAGACGCATGGCTGGTACGAGATGGAGTGTCATTGTCGGAGATGCAAGGACACATTGATGCAGGGTTGAAGATTCCGGATCGATTTGACTTTGACTTGGCGGCACCAGGAAACACGCAGTCATAAGTCGGGCTTATTTTCTTCTGAGAAAGCATGGAATAACGCTGGTCGCATTTTCCAATCTTCCAGGGTCATGTCCAGTCGAGGCCGTCAACTTCTTGCTCTCGCTCCTGCTCCTGCTCGTCCTCGAGAAGGCGAGGCTGCCGAGCAATGCTGCTCGAAATTTCCTGCATCTTGTCGTGCAGAATTTGGAGCTTAATATTATCGCCACCGCCCCGGAAACATGTCAGAAACTCAGAAAGGCGGTTCAAAACGTCTCGTGGACCAACATTCATCAGTTGCTTGCCCTGAAATGTCGAAGGCAGACATAGCAGGATGTCGGCTAGTGACATTGCCACTTCAAACAACTTCATTTCCTAAGAGAAGATCATGTTAGTCGTAGATCACCTGAAGCTGAGCTGATTACTACACACCATCCCGAGGCCGTGTGCTTCAATGACAGACCGAGGAAACCTATCAATGTTCTGAACGACATTTCGCGCGATCTGATCCGGGAAAGACAAGCTGAGGCCTTCATCTGCTGCATTGGGCAGAAGATTGATGTAATACATGGATGTTTTCCACAAAACGACTCTCATCCACTGTTGTGTCAGGAGAAAATCTGCTCTCTGCAGGTCGGTGGAATTCCACGAAGCTTGCTGAACTCCCCTTAGGCGAGCATGCATGGAGGCAAAATACTCGTGTGTTTGCGAGGATCCATCGCCATCCATGGCGTTGGCAAAGCTCTGGAAAAGTTTGCTCAGACTGATGAAGGCAAATAGAATCGGGGGATTCTCATCCACTTCAAGTTCAGGTAGATCAGGGTCAAGCTGTAGTATCCTCGGAAAGTCAAATCGTGTAGTGTGACCTCTGGAGTGTATCATATATCTGTTAGTGGCCTTCAATCATGGGCTGAACTAGGATAAGAGGTTCTATTCACCTTTCCGTTACAAACAATAGCCAGATTGTGCGCAAATGCCGCTGAGCCTCAAGTTTAGGGAGGTTTGCATAATGACCCGCCTTATCGAGACTCAGCATCTGCGCAAATGTGATTGCTTCTCGTAGCAGCATAGCTCCCTTTCGAATATGGCCGCGGTTTGCATATGATACGTGTAAGAAGAATGAAGTTAGTAAAACGCTGATGGATGGATGTTCCAGGTAATCCAGCTCATGCCTCGCTCTTGAGGATTCGGAAGCCATGAATGCTCCATCATCACCTCCAAATCGGCCAAGTGCTTCATGAGATGCAGGCTTGAGCTGTGCTATTGTGACTGCACTGACCGCTGCGGCGAGGGCGTATGCTTCGATGTCGGTGGAGTCCCGGAGTCGGTTGAGGAGAGTCTCTATGTTGACAACGGGCCAGACGGGATATAGAGCTTGCTGATAAAGACCAAGATAATGTTCAAAAGCGGAAGACGGGACGCGATTCATGCCAGGGTAGATGTGAGGCTGATTTGACGACTGTGAATGAGTATCGCCATCGGACACGGGAATTGGGGCTTTTCTATTAATCATCGTCGCTTCCATTGCCGATTTATTATTTAACAGAGCTTCTCGTTTCCTTTGTGCCCAGGGCCCCTTCGGGCCGGCCTTCAGCTTCCTCCTCTCGGCCACGCATTGGATCGAGAGGCTCTGGCATCGTTTACATGGCAACCCCCGATCACATCTCACCTTTCGAGCTGCACATGCATCACAGGCCCTGTCCCGAGCCATCTTTAAGTCCGAATTCGGGTCGTATTCATCACAAGGAGGTGCAAGATGCGAAGAATCTGGTGGCTCCAACTTCACTTGGCCTCATCTTGGCTACGATATTGAGTTTGATGCTAGTCTGTTGCCACGTCCTGTGGGGGCGTTAGACCCCAGCACTGTGGAGAATCTGATGCGGGGATGCGAGACGATGAGATGTGATTGAATCTCGTGCCTGGCATCGTGCGTACCTGACATTAGATGGGAGAGTGGGTGGGATGCATCGTGTAAACCATCACCGCTGATCCTTCTCGTCCGTGACATCTTCATCCCAACTCGTGTTCGATCATTCAGTTTTCCGATTCTAGTGAACAAGTAATTAGTAAATGGGGTCGTTTCAAATCTCTCAACCCGTGTGGTTTTAAATTCATCGCGCCATAGACTAAGAGTTAGGCGACCGTACGAAGGCGAGTCAGCGCTGCCTTCAAAGATGACCGCCTCTTCTCTCTAAATTAGCTCCGATTCTGCTTACGCGCGGAAAGATTTTTGACAACGCGGAAAGATTTTCTAGCTCCCAATTCACATGATTGAGTCCACCGAGCTTCGTTTGCCAACTTCAGACCTACATCTCAACGGGGCGCTATCACCGAATGCTGGTAAGGCGACAGCTGCGTCGTCTCAACGAGGCATGGCCTAGTACCATTCGTGGTAGTTTTGAACAACCGGAGCATGGTTCGGCGAAGACGTGATGGCCGCTTGAATCACTCAATAGCAAATATTGCTTTCTTCCAATGCCCCGGGTGAAGATCGCTCATCGGCTAAGTTCGAGTATATATACTCGACAATATCCAACAATATTGCAAATACAATCGCAGGTTCTTCAGCTCAGAATTCAGCGCTCCCGACAATGGTACTATCATTTCTTCGAGAAAACCGATTCGCTCGGCACTTTACCCCTCGGCTGGCACTCTCCGTCTCTCTGATTGCCTTGTCTACCTTCAACTATGGCTTTGACAACCAGGGGATTGCTACAAGTCAAGCGATGCTGGCATATAAGAAGCAATTCGGAGACTTTAACCCAAAAACCAACACATATGCCATACCCACCTACTACCTGTCTCTTCTGAACAGCCTCAACTTCATTGGCTTCGCTGTTGGTACGTCGACATACACAACGCTTGATGACAACAAGAACAGGATATATCTAATCCATCATTACTTTAGGTCTTTACATCGGAAGCATTATCAGTGCTCGCTATGGCCGTAGGATGTCCATGTTTTGCATGTCCCTTTGGGCTATGATGTCCGCGACAGTGCTCATCTCGGCCACAACTAGAGGACAAGTCCTCGCGGGTCGCATCCTTAACTACACATATATCGGCATGGAACTCTCTACATGTCCCCCATTCCAAGCCGAGATTGTCCCTGCTCCCATTCGAGGCTTCGCTGTTGGAACGTATCAAACCAGCTTGTTGCTCGGCGGTGTCATCATAAACAGCGTCTGCCGCGGCACAAGTGGGCTTTCGAGCAATGCAGCTTGGAGAATTCCAATGGGTCTCTTCTACCTTGTCCCGTTGACAGTCGCATCATGCGTCTGGTTCATCCCCGAATCCCCTCGATGGCTACTACTCCAGGATAGGGAGGAAGATGCTCTTCGGTCTCTGCAAACACTCCGCGGTTCCGACCCAGAGTACAATGCGCTTGAAGACCTTGAGCTACTGAGGCTCTCTCTCGTCGAGGAGCACAACAAAGGACGGTATTCTGATCTTTTTCGAGGCACCAACCGGCGACGCACACTTGTTGCCATGGGCATGAATTTCTTCATCCAAGCCACAGGATCCCCATTCACCGCCGCATACGGGACCCTCTTTGTCCAATCCATCGGCTCCATTAATCCCTTTAATTATTCCATCATGAGCTCATGTATCAACTTCACCTGTTGTCTGATCGGAATCTCGATTACAGACAAGGTTGGTCGCCGTCCAATCCTCATGACGGGCTCAGTTCTCCAGGTGATTTGGCTATTCACCATGGGAGGCATCGGAACGTCGGCGAATCCCTCGCTTGTTCAAAAACAAGTGATAGTGGCTGCTACGGCTCTATCATCGGCCAGTTTGTGCTTCAGCTGGGATCCCATGAACTACATCGTTACGACGGAACTTCCAGCGTCGCGATTACGTGACAAGACCCAGAGAGTTGCTTCCATTGTCAATGTTGTGACGAAGTAAGTTTACTATGAACTATCCCTCCATTGCAGAGAACTCATTGCTAATTTTTTATCATAGCTTCCTCTTTTCATTCTTTACTCCGTATCTACTCAATGCGCCATACGCAAATTTGGGGGGTAAGGTGGGCTTCATATTCGGAGCTCTAGCTATATGCTCATTTTTCTTTGCCTATTTCTGTGTCCCGGAGATGAAAGGGCGGAGTTTAGAGGAAATTAACGAAATGTTTGACAAGAAGATACCGACTAGACAATTCCGCAACTACGTGCTGGAACACAGGGTCAGCGACAAGGTGGATGTGATCGAGATGGAGAAGGTGCCCGCTGATAGATTAGGAGGCATACCTGAGATATAGCCAACTGCTTAGTATAGTGTTTCAATTGCAACATAATTGTTTTGTGTATGAACTGTATGCTACTAGCTCTGCAACTCTTAGCCTCATCCGTTGCGCTGTTTTGTGTACATATTAAATCGACGGCTACATCATGAGATGCACAAGGCAGCAGCCACTGAGAGAAGGCTCTATGTGCACTTCATTGGTTACAGACAATACGGAGAGACTGTTTAACAAACTGATCTAGCCGATTTTAAGATTAAATGGTTGAATTCGTCGCAATAACAACTTCATCGATGGCAGCGGGGCTGGCCAAAGCAAGAGAGTCACGAGTTATCATCTCAACAACACAAACCAGGTGGTGAAGCTCTGTCGATCAATGTCTAAATTTAAATAAGGTTACATCCCGATAAACGGGCAATGCCGCACAGAGACATTAAAGTCAATCTACAGGCCCACCTCCGAAGCTTCAGCGTGATTCGAGAAGCTTATAGGGCAGAGTCATATCGTCAGCACAGCTAATTATTCCGTACAGTGAGGCTACTGTGGTGATTCGTGTGATAAACAAGGGACAGGGATGATGCTCCTTCAAGAATGAGAGTTGGCTGTAGGAATCCAACGACGCCGAATCAGCATATTAAAGGCGTATTCACACACGTATTCTATGAAACACACACGCTAAGCCGACAAACGCATGGTCACATCTGCACCACGAATAGAAACCCCTCTCTCCACTGCTGCCTATTTGCTGCCTATTTTGTGCCTCTCCAATCACAACAACAAACATTCTAACTAATGCTGATTATAAATGTCACTAGCAAATTTACATACAGCGTCTAATTCTCAAACTATTCATGTTGTGTCACTTTATGTTTTTCCAATATGAACTTCACAACTCAGTCCACAACAGGCCCTCAGGGTCAACGTTACTCCCGCCGCCCGGGTCTCAGAAACTCGGCAGTGCCTCTCCACCAGCGACTCCTCTCGAAAAGGAGCCATAAACAACAAGATTCACCATTGTTCTCTCTCATTCCACCAGAAGTTCGCACCAAGATATTTACCTATGCGCTGTCTGATTACGAAGACAGGCGTCGACCTCTCTTATACGATTCCAAAGCTTCCTTCTGGCGGCCCTCCCATCGCGCACCTCGCAGGACGAGCACTGAGTTGCTAAGGACATGCCGTGCCATTTATCGCGAGACGTGGTTTCTGCCGTTTGCTCTCAAGGAGCAGATACACTGGCTATGTGGCCCGCATGTACCGCCCGGGAGTGGCCAATGGAACGGCAACGCAACAAAGTTGACGCTTCTGCTAGGTGAAATGGCGAAGCAGGGCCAAGAAAAGGTTGAGATTGAGAGCATCCATGTGTTTGCAAACACGCGCCGCCTAGAGCACGGCGACTTGGGTGTACTACTATCGATCCCTGGATTGCATCCCCGCCGAATCACCTTGACAATTCGCTATATTGACTGGTGGGGCTGGGATTGGGAGTCTCCCGACATGCCCTTGTATTTTAAAGCTGACTGGATCAGCGCAGTTTCCAGTGGCTTTTCGCCTTCAACAAGCGAGTTCAGGATCGAGCTCGAAACTCTGGAACACTTGAAAGACCGAGTTGACGCCATTGGCAAACATATTGCCGAAAATTGGTTCTTTGGGCGATTTGGTGGCACTATTTTGTACGCCGATGTGTCGGGTAAGTGTCATCAGGTATCCCGCTGGTCTGGTTCGAGTGCTTGGTACAAGAAGCACAGAACAAATTATCAAAAACCCAAGGGTGGCAAACTGGACTATTACATCTTGACTATCACGTTCGAGTCGGAACTCTCTATCAAGAGAAAAGGAGGAGTGGTGAGTGAAACAGCCAAAAGAAACGCCGCAGACCCGCTATTCAGACATGTCCCCGCGAACCTCGGCGAACCATCCATCCTTGACAGATATGGCCCTCCTTCGCATGAGATGCCCGGTGTTCCAATGCTTCCTCTTCCGGATGAGGATGATGATCTTTGAACACGACTGTTACTTTTCCTTCAAATCATGCATCAAGCCTATCATTGAAGTCCTGTTTGATGCAGGTAAAATAAATTAATTTGTTATTTTGAGATATAAACCAGGCTTTCAAGTAGATTCGTGATAGGAGAACATAACCTCCTAAGTATAGAAATAGCCCGAAGCACTGATAAGCGGCTACATTAGTAAATTGATAGCCACCAGCAGCGTCAGGATGCAGCCGTGAGCTTTTGAAGCTATATACATAAGTCAGGTTTCATAACCAATCTTTTAGGTAGGGAGTAAGACTTCATTGACAATATGCTAAACGGAAGCTCTCAACTCTGTAGGAACTCCTCAACTACCTTGTTAAATTTGGCATCGTTTTCCCAAAACATAAAGTGACTGCCACCCTCATCTTCCTCAAAAATCTCAACCTTGCTGCCTGGTATGTGCGAAGCTACCCATCGGCTGCACTCTCCACCGAAAACGCTTCCTTCAGCGCCGACAACGAGTGTGGGAATAGTGATTGTTGGAAGAGCATCTCTCCAATCTAGTGCCACGTGGTTTACCAACAGCGCCGCGGCATCCTCCAGCTTCATCTTACTGCATTGCTGTGCCGTCCATTCAAAGTCTTCCGTACTCAGCAGTGGTGAGAACAAAGACTTCAAGAATCCTGATGCAAATTCGTAGCCTCCTTGACTGCGGAAACTGATTCCCATTTCGTGAGCCTTGCCAGGTGTGAATATCGCTCCTAAAGTCTTTGCAACACCTGGTTCCCATGCTGGATCTGCAGTCATACAAGGTGATTGGTCGACAAGTATGAGTCGAGAAACTCGTGTGCGAGAAGCTTCAAAAGCATCCCAATATGCCCAAATTACGGAACAGCCCATAGAGTGTCCACAGAGAACCACGTCTTTTAGGTCCAATTGAGTGATGATATCGTTCAAGTCTGCAGCCAATCTCGTCACTCGGTACCCTCGACCAGGCTTGTCGGAATCACCCTGACCACGATGGTCAATTGCTATAACATGGTACTTGGTGCTGAAATGTGCAATTTGCTTTCGCCATTGAATCGCAGTTTGGAACCAGCCAGGAAGCAAGAGTAGAACAGGATCAGACTCTTTTCCGGCAGTGATGTATCGGAGAGTTACCCCATCAAAAGTTGTAATGCTGCCGGAGGATGTTGACATATTGGAATGAAGGATATTTTCAACGGCAGGTCTCTGTATCTACAAAGGAACTATGATGTCGTTTGTTCAGCCACATTACGACACACTAGATACGAATGGATATCATCTTATATAGCCGATCGAAGAAGACTACGACAAATTAATTCCATAGTAGGCTACCCAGCTTGAACAGTAGAAATAAAAATATCCCATGATTAGCTTTGATTAGTTATTGAACAACGACTGGACGGAGTTTCTTGCTCGGTTTTATGATATATATCAGTCAGATTTTAGCCGTTTGCAGCTTGGCGGCGTATCGCTAAGGCCCTTTGGTCAGACTTCCAGCGGGGCATCCAGTTGCCAACTTAGAGGCCCGATGTATGAGTTGGGTTGGTTGACACTAAAGACCACGCTAGAGGTCTGACCAAGGCGTTTATCGTGTTGATTTAGAGTGCATAAATGTGGACCAGAGCCTGTCACAGGTCAAGACTGCGGTGTTACGGACTAGAGCTACGGTGTTGCGGTATGATGGTGTCGCTTCTGAACCATCGGCGAATGATGGAGTACGGGGTGTTCAAATACTGGAATTAAGAACCTTGACAATATTCAGGTATGTACAAGTAGTATCAGAGGAGAAAACAATGGGCACAAGGAAACCCACGGACGCACCGAGTAGTGGACTTTGTTCGCCCCCAAAAGAACGACAGAGGCAGCCTATTTATACATCCAGTCTTTTTCTTTCGTGCCAAAGTGCCAATCTTAGTTCATCTACATATACTCTCCGTAGGCGTCAGATGTCTTCATAACGCATGAACTCTTGACCGCCGTATTGCAATCAACTCTCCCCTATTGATTGGGTAGTGGAGACAACTAGGGGACACTCTTCGTTAAGCGACGCAGCATGGGTGATATCCCTTTTGTTTACTGATTCTGTTTGTAGTTGTAGTAAACGGCAGATGAATAGAATCATTTGACACACGACATCTGGGTTAGGATAGCATTTGACTATGCTATTGTGCCGTTGAACAGAAAGCTCTTAAGGTTGGCATATTCCACTAGGGAAACTGATCTAGCTTTGAGTCTGTATTCTGAAAGAAGAGACCAAAGCAGTCCATATCACAACTACTGGAAGCCCAAATAACAAAACAACAATATTTGTTTCGAAAGATTGGTGTTGCGGGATTGCATTTACGTCGAGATCCATTAGTTTACCTGGGGTCAATGGTGGGACCGACCGGTAATCTGACAAGACCGGTTATCTGACAACACTGTCACCCAGCGCTTGAGGACGAAAATAAACATAAAAACCCCCGAAATCATCTTCCGTAGCACAACTATATTCTGCATAGCGTGCTGACATTGAAAAGAGTGCTACAAACATGAACCTACCATCTAGCCTATCAGAAAAGGCCATGTGAAGGGAATTTGTTTCTTACTTGGCTGAGCGCGATATTGCTACTGCCCTTATTTCGTATTTAACTCTTTAACCTATTGCTATGTCTAGCCGTATGCTTAATTCTTAGACTTTGTATTTTGTTCTTCTCGCAAGTGCTGAGGAGCAACATATAGTGCATGCATGCTTACGGACACACTTTTTCTTTATTATTTGGACATGATAACTCCTAACAAGGCTGTTTTCAGTCACACTCCTTTTCTTGCGCTGTATTTACTAATACTTTACGTAACGGTAGTTATTTCTGTGCTGATGTGGAAGACAAACATTGCACTCTTCACACAGTTGGTTGCCAGGAATGTCCATCGCTTGGGACCCGTTCAACCCCACACGTAATACCGCATTTCATCACGACTATTTATCTTTCATAATGCTAATAAAATACAATAACATATCTATATAACGAAGCCGATGCTCTAATCCATGTGTAGCTCAAAATGCCCTAGCTTGAGTTGACAAAGGCTTGGAAATACCATCCCCGCGCCGTGGCTTTCAGATTTGTAAGCTTATTCATCCATCACGTCATGAGCATTTGCTTCAAAAGCTCATAATGGGGAGATATTCGATTGTAAAAAGTAATTCGCGAAATTGATGTAATTCAATATTTAACATCGTTCACATTTTCGTTAAAAGGAGTGCAGGAGATTGTTATACTATTGGCCTACCTGATTATAGCACCACCGCAGTAGTCTTTACCCAATCGTGGTGATAGACTTCAGCTAGTTGGACAAAATGCCATCGGCTCAGCAGGTATAGCGCCTAGCTCTCAAACTCTGGCACTATCATTGTCCTTGATCATTAATCCGGTCGTCTAGGTTTATCACGATAAAGGTCGTTTCACTCGACCGGACAGTATTTTTCGAAACTTCATCTCCAAGGACCCGAATTCACAGTTTCCAGCTGAGAAGGGTCGGTATGCATTATACCTCTCCCCTGGTTGCCCATGGGTAAGTGAGACTGGTTGTGCAATGCCATTTTACATCCTCTAAAGCTACTGAAGAAAGAATTACAGTTGACACTTTTCTTTAGGCCCATAGAACCATGATAGTGCGGCTTCTCAAAGGCCTCGACTCCATCATTGATGTCTACCAGGTTCATTTTCACATGGGCCCTGAGGGGTGGTACTTTAGTGGCGAAGGGGGCTCACTAACAGAAGACCCGCTCCACGGATTCAAGAAGCTCAAAGAACTGTACCTCAAAGCGGATCCCAACTACACAGGTCGATATACAGTCCCTGTATTGTGGGATAAAAAGGCCGATGTCCTAGTGAACAACGAATCTTCGGAGATTATTCGTATGCTCTATTCTGAGTTTGATGAGTTCCTTCCAGAGCATCTCCGCGAAGAAAACCGCCCTGGCCATGGTCTCTATCCCCCACAGCTCAGAGCTGAGATCGATGAGATGAACGATTGGGTGTACAACACCGTCAATAACGGGGTTTACAAGGTCGGCTTCTCAAGATCGCAAGAATCGTATGACGAAAACATACGTCCGCTATTCGCATCCCTTGACCGCCTTGAAGAGCATCTTGGTCACGGCAAGCCCTTTCTCTTTGGAGACTTCATCACCGAGGCCGATATACGCCTTTACACAACCTTGGCGCGTTTCGACGTTGCCTATCATAGCGTCTTCCAATGCAATCTAAAGTTAATTCGGCATGACTATCCTCGACTTCATTCCTGGCTTCGGAGATTGTACTGGGATCAGGATGAAGAGGGGCCACTAAGAGCTGCGTTTTATCGCACTACCGAACCAAATATCGGGCGCTATGCTCTGGGGTATGCGGATTCTAAATGGAGGATAGTCCAGGAGAGTCAAGGGCCTCTGATTGTACCGGCTGGGCCATTGGTGCTGATGGAGCCTTTGTAAACAAAGCGATTCAAATGGTAGGGTCTAACACTGCAGATTCGATTGGATTAAGCAAACAAAATGTTAAACAAGACTTCTATCATCTGTCACATCAAATTAAGATCAATTTCACAACTAACGTCTACAAGTGAAGTTGAAACTCAAAGACTACCAATAAGAGAATAATTGTATATCGATTCATTGTTCCGACCAACAGCTGCGCCATACGCGCCCTCAAAGCCATTTAACGACGTCTTCTAGTAGCCAATGAACCGTCTCCAATACCGTCTTCTCATCGTTTCCTGCATCTACGGATACAATGTCATATTCTTTACTGCTAGGCGGCTCATACAGCTCAATCTGGCTGTCAACCAATGCCTCACCCATATAATGCCCCTTGCGGTCTTGCAATCGCCCGACAAGAACCTCTCTGTCGGCTTCTAGGCTGATAAAAACAATTTTCACCTTGTGCGCAGTCATATGGTGACGAATCTGGTCACGATATGCTTCTTTTAGTGCAGAGCAGCTGATGACCACTGAACCATAAGCAAGGTCGACAAGCGTGCCCGTTGCACGTTGATTGATTCGATCTAGCCACGATATGCGATCCTCATCGGTGAGGCTCACTCCAGATCGCATTTTCTCAACGGCCTGGCGAGAGTGCAATTCATCGCCTTCGATAAATGGAACATCAAGGGCTTGTGATATCTGCTTTCCAATCGTAGATTTGCCTGTTCCGCAAGGTCCGATCATGACGATTGCCAATTTCTCAACACCAGAGGGAGAGGTTGATTTCTTCCATGCCCTTTCCTTTAGGTAACCGATGAACTTTGCGACATGGTCATCTAGCAGACTGGGAACTTTGCTCAAAGCTGGCGAGAAAGATCTTGCGACATCGGTGGCAAATAGTTTTGACGGGCTAAATGAATCCTTATCATACTTGGATGCGAAGAAGTCTGTCAATTTGATGGGTGGATTGGCGATTGGATCCAGGTTCGACGCTCGTAATCTTTTAATCCACTCCTTTGGCTCAACTTCATCAAAGACAAGTCCACATTTGCGTAGAGCAGGCAGAAGGTCATCGCTCCAGCTGAAGACCCGTGGATTGGTGATATTGGCGAAGAGACTACCTGCAGTCGAAAGCGATATGTCTGTGACAGCATCTGCTACAACATCAACAGGTAGCCATGATGGTGTTTCTTGGAGTTTCGGTAGAGCTCCTATCGTTATTGCGGTTTGCATCATCATAGGTACCGCTTCTTGGGCATTCCAAACACCATGCTCTGTATCTCCGATGATTTGTCCGACGCGCAGCACGCGAGCCGTAACGCCTTGAGAAGAGGCCTTGGCACAGATATGCTCAGCTACCGACTTAGACTGTGCATATCCCATGTTCTGAGCCCATGCAAAGTCTGGAGAGCGTTCAGGTACCGGGGTAACTGTCGCCTGTGAACATGTACTGACAGATGAACAAAGGTTCATCGTTGCCGGCGGCTGCGCGGCTTGACAGAGATGTATGAGGTGAGATACACCTGCAATATTGCCCTTTTCGAAGCTGGATAGATGCATATTAAAGTTGACTGACCAGGCACAATGAATAACAGCAGACAATTCTCTGGTTATTGTCTCATAGGATGATTTGGAAAGGCCAAGATCTGGTTCGGCTAGATCGGAGGGTAGAACCACGATCTTGCGCCGGGAAGACAGCGATAATGAATGGTATACCCTTCTTTGTATCATCGAGCTCACAACTCGTTTGTGACCATGAGATGTATCATCAGCCCGGACAAAGCAGTAGATTCGGTCAATATCTGGTCGAGAAGCTAATTTTGCAACGACATGGGCCCCCAGAGAACCGGTAGCTCCCGTAACAACCTGGCACAAACAAATGTTAGAAGGGGATGTGATTTAAAGTACCATGGATAAATGGACTTACTATGGATGACCTAGAAGGTTTGGACATAAACGCACTCGAATACTGCGCCACGAGTTTTTCCATCTGCTGTTCGATTGATGGCCCCTCATTCTTATCGCCACCAGTTCGGAGGCTAAGTAAGAAAGAACTCAATCTATTGATCGAAGGCTGCTCGAACACGATTTGTTGTCCGAGTTTATTCCCACCAATGTCAATTGTCCTAAGTATCTCACTTCTCATTTGGATAGCTTGCAGAGAGTCTAGACCCAACACAAAAAAGTCGTCATCGTCTGCAATGGCCGTCGATGAGCCAGCGGTCTTCTGAAGCAATCCTCTCAAAAACTGGCGAAGCTCTGGGAGGTCAAGCTGCACAAGCTCCCCAGACACAGTGTCCGCAAGATCATATGTCTCTTCAATTTCTTGTTGAAATTGCTTATAAAAAGCCTGACGGATTATGCTCCCTTTGTCTGTTCGAGGATATGAACAATCGTGTGGCAATACTCGAATCATGTTGCGCGAGATTCGAGCAAATGCATCCGCAGATTTGTTTGCTGACTCGATGATTGGCCAAATCGTATCAAGAATCTCCTCGTTGGTACGAGCGGCCAATCGTGCAGCTGGAATGAGCAGCATCCCAAGATGCGCTCGACCAGCACCAAATACGACGGCTTCGGCGACATTTTTATTGGATCGTATCTTTCCTTCCATCATAACAGGATTGAATTTCTCGCCGTTCACAAGAACTATAGTATCGTCAAGTCGGGCAATGTATTTCCATGCTCGAGGGATACTTGGATGAGGCTGGAACAGGTCTTTGGTGGCATAAGAGCCGTCGGGCTGGTTAGATTGCACCTTAGATGGCCATCCATCCAATACAACGCATTCGTATAGGTTGGGGCCGCGTGGAACCCATTGCAAGAACTTGGACAGTTTCTCACTCTCTCGCACATAATTCCACTCTTTATCGCCCTCAGCTCGGAAAGAGGTCATGAGTTGTCCAACTTCTGTCCTGTTAATTGTTAATACTACAGTTATTGAGAATTTGATTGGGTGGCAAATAGACTCACGCGCCGTAATGACCGATCAAATTAACTCCATTCTCAACAAGCAGGTTTCCGAGATCATCGGGACAGGCTGAGCCACCATACATCACAACCTTCAATTCTTGAAGAACGCTGATGCCTTTCTGTGTCTCTGAGAGTAGCTTCAGCGCATACGGAACCCCGTAGAATATCTCAAAATTATTTGCTTGCATTATTTTGAGCAGGTAGTCTTGCGTTAACGGAAGCTCAGCGTTGTAGAGATGAATTGACTTCCGGCTGTGCAATGCTCGAAAAAAATTGCAAATACCATGATTGTGAAACAATGGCAATGTGATAAAAGATTTCATGTTCATGCTCACGGAATAATTTGCAAGGCATGACTTGTGAGATTGGTATATCGGCTTTGGATGCCCAGTTGATCCTGTCCTCTCATCAACATTTGACTAGTCAAAACATGGCTCAGTGGAGGACTTACCGCTAGAGTGAATTATGAAAGCGATATTTTGGGTCTCAATCTCAGCATCCAGCTGAGAATCCAGCTGAGTATCGCCATGAGCCTCAATAGAGTACTCAAATACCGCACGGTCAACAATGTCAAGGAGCTGCAGGGAGGGCACTAGTTCCTGGACTGCTTTGGCGGTATTGGAATGCCTCTTGTCGGCAATAATTGTAGCCGCTGATGTAGCATTTATGAGTGATTCAACGGCTTCCACTGTGATTCTCGTTGAAACAAGCAAAACCGTATGTCCAAGTTTTGTCAAAGCGAGCAAGGTTATGAGATACTCGAAGTTTGACAGACCCAAGAGCGCTACCACACGCGGCGTTTCTTGAGAGGACTTTCGTGCGGGAACATATTGCGCATATAGATTTGCCGCTCTCCAAGCAAAAACATCAAGTTCTCGTAAGTTGTAGTCTATGAAGTCGATACCTGATCTCGGGTATGAGACAATGTGATCTTCGGGATAGGAGATAGCCCGTTGGCGTACCAACGCATCAACTGTTCGTAATGCTGAATCAGACTTGAATGCATTGGTAGCAGTGCTTGAAGACTGAGTGAGAATATGTCCTGGCGCGTTGCTGGGAGTATCTGGTCGAGAAGAAGGAACGTAGATTGTAGCGGGCATGGTGTCTCTAGCTCGATCTACTCATACGATATCGATATCATGAGAAATCTCCTTCGACGATAGCGGGAATGAGCGACCTATTTCACAAAGAAGCAAAGTCAACCATATCCGTGCTCTGTTACTAAGCTTGCCAAGAGTGATGATATCGGATTTGCTCATCGAAATCGTCACTGATGTTGCTTTGTCGATAATCCAATATTGCGGACTTTTATCCGGCGTCGCGATGATCTTCATCTTGGCTACGGAAAAAGGTCCGCTCAGTCCACCATTCTTTAGCTGAATGTGAGTGGAACTTACCCCAGATCATCAACGCGGGGCTAATGAAAATCTGGGGATTCGGTAGAGGCACCGTTGTACGAGTGTATGGGTGGGAGCAGGTGGAATTCTTGTTTATAATAAAATGTTGGCACATCCAGGTGATTCAATCACCAAAGAAGCAGTGAGCTTCTCTAGTGTTTCTACTCAGTCATTATAGAACCTACTTGGGTCAACAATCTGAGACACGCCAGCTATCCCAGCGAGATTATTATTCTTTTGACATCTCTCATCAAGCTTCAGCATGGCGGGAGACGCTACCAAGGTCGATAAACCTGATATCGTCATGGTGGATGATAGAGATGATACGAACCATGATATTGAGAAGTCTGCTCAAGTAACAGTCATTGACAATATACCCGTCTTGGGCTTAAGCGAAGAAGATGCAGCTTTCTACAACAGTATAACAGAAGCTCAGAGGAAGAAAATTGTCAGAAAGGTAAGACAACCTAAACGGCAATCTCAAATCAAATTGACTTGACGCTGATTTCTGAATGTGCTGTAGATCGATTTGCGCCTGGTACCGATGTTGGCAATACTGTACCTTATCTCGCAGCTTGATCGCGCAAACATTGGCAACGCAAAGATCGAAGGTCTTTCCGAAGACCTACACCTCGTTGGGAACCAATACAATGTTATACTGGCCCTTTTCTTCATTCCATACATTTTGCTTGAAGTTCCCAGCAATGTTTTGTTGAGGAAGTTTAGGCCCTCGGTTTATCTGGGCTCTCTCGTCATTCTCTGGGGCATCGTTATGACTATGCACGGTGTTGTCAAGAATTTCGGTGGCCTACTTGCCGTACGACTTCTTCTTGGCGTCTTCGAAGCTGGATTCTATCCTGGTGCCGTTTATCTCTGCGCATTCTGGTACATGCCCAAAGAGCTTGCCACAAGAATTGCATACTTTTACTGCACCAGTGCTTTATCAGGGGCATTTTCTGGCCTTTTAGCTGCTGCAATTGCGTTGATGGATGGTGTCGGCGGCTATGAAGGGTGGCGATGGATCTTCCTCCTCGAGGGTATTGCTACCACTTTACTCGGCGTGCTTTGCTTCTTCTTTCTCGTGGATTCGCCGTCGCTTTCCGGTAGATGGCTGTCCGCGGATGAGATTAGATTTCTCGAACTTCAACATTTTGTCAAGCAAGGCGGGCGTTTCTCGGAACAATACTCTGAAAAGAGATTCAACTGGTACGAATTCAAAATGGTTCTCACCAACTGGAGGCTCTATCTCCAAGCATACATTCTGTTGTGCATCTCGGCCTGTTCTTACGGAACTAAATTCACCCTGCCTTCAATTATCAAAGCAATGGGCTTTACAAACAACACTATTGCTCAGCTTATGACGGTACCAGCCTATGTGGCAGGAGGCATTTCTTCCATTTTCTTTGCGTACTTGTCTGATCGTTTTTTGTGGCGGATGCCCTTCATTGCAGCTCCCATGTTGCTCATCACCATTGGATACGCCGTGGTGATGGGATTCGACGGCAAACTAGGAGGAAGCCATACAGGGCCAGGCTATTTTGCTCTTGTATTGACGTGTATGGGCATCTATCCTGTTCATCCATCTGCCACAAGTTGGGCTGCCAACAACCTGGCTCCAGCTAGCCGTCGTGCAATTGGACTTGCCTTTTGCATTTGCATGGGTAACATTGGAGGTATCATTGGCAGCTTCATGTATCTTGACAAAGAAGCGCCTACTTACCACACGGGCTTCGGACTTTCTCTGGCATTTGGCGCCTCCGGCGTCCTCGCGGCTCTGTTGCTGGAATTAAGCTATATCTGGGCGAACAAACAGAAGTCAAAGATCTCTGAAGAGGCGGTCAGAGCTCAATTTTCGGAAGACGAATTGCTCAAATTGGGTGATAAGAGCTTACTTTTCAAGTATACGCTCTAAGCGAAGATATGCGTTATTGAGGTTTGGAGTTGTCAGTATTGGAACCCCGCGCTGGCTGCGCATGTTATGAGGCGAACTTGTGATTCCCGTGATTTGGAGATAGTCAGTTTGATGTTACTGTCGTTTATTGTTACCAGCTTTTTATAATACTTCAACTCTTGTGATTTCGCCCTGTTAAACAATTTACTTCGTGGCCTACACGATGGCCTCAAAAGTCCCCAATTGCGCAAGTGACTACATAACTGTATCGTATTGTTATAATGTAGATTCATGGCAACTAACTCAAATGCTGCTTCATAAGTCAAAACATAACCATCATACCACAATAAGCACTCTAGTACCTAGATCAAGTCTAGACCTGTCAAAGTGGATCATATTACAGGAGTGGTGGTTTTCGTAAGCTTCTCATTTGATGATATCCCCGCAAACGTGACATACCGTAGCCCCTGTCTTTTCCTCCACAGCTCGACGCAGCTATTTTAGGACTCCGCTGTCTTGGCTCGGTATTAATACTGCATCCTTCGGCTTCTTTTCCGCCTCCTGCGCTGTGTTCCTCGCTTCGTCGCAGGGACAACGAAAACTCACAGCGATCCAATTCCGAAACGAGGCGTCCAATTCGTATCCACCGCGCTTTTTGACTAATCGTCAAATGGAACCTGAGCTTACAAGCCAGAAGAGGAGCGTTGAGAGCGTTGAAGACATCGCTAAGGATCCTGCAGACCCTGTCTCTCGGAAGACGCGTAAGGTTAGTCGCGCTTGTGACTTTTGCAAGTCCAGAAAGGCAAAATGCAGCGGCGACCAGCCATGCGCAAAATGCATCTCGAGAGGCCGAGTATGTTTGTATGAAGCAAAGTATACTCGCGGTATGCCGCCTACGCCTCCTCCATCATCTGATGTTAGCCACCGGCGGTCTGCAGGCGGTGGCAGACATTCTCTGAACGAGACCTTCGCCATCGCTAATGCTGTGTCCTTCATATCAAATGCTGGCACAACTCCCAGTGAGAATGCACCGCTAGACGATCTATCTCAACGGCCAGGGGGGCCAGCTGCTCCCTCTCGAGCATCCCCGGAGCTTGGAATGGCGGAAATTCAAGGCCAGGTGTTTGATCCGACATCAAGTTTGGCTTTTCTTCATCGAGCATCAAGGCGCCTCTCTGCTCATGGGAGTAGCCAGGGAGCCGACGATTCCCGATTGTTGGCAGAGAACCAATTGATGTATATGGCTGGAGACAAGCCATTGGCAGTTGAAAGCGAGGGTGCTCAACAGCAGCCTTGTCTACCTGATCCAGAGGAAGCTAGGGACCTTTTGACTCTATATTTCGATGTCTGTATCGCGACTTACCGCATCTTGCATCGTCCTTCCACAGAGGCCTGGCTGAGCATTATGGAGAGCAACTTAAAAGAAAGGGTGGCTGTATGGCACGGTATTGGCCATACAAAAGCCGCCATTATATACGTAATGCTTGCAATTGCCAAGTTCCATCAGGAAAAGTCCAAAGGGCTCCCTGCCAGGGACTGTCAGGCCCTTCGACTAGGCGATGTTTTTTTCCGCTTCTCGATGCGACTTACAGATCAGGAAACAGGTTTTCCTAAGCTAGAGTCCGCACAAGTCCGCATCGTCCAAGTATTATACTTGCTCACAACCTCTCGCTTCAATCAGAGCTGGTACATATTTGGAAACGCACTGCAGCTTATATCCGCTCTTGGTTTGCAGCGGCGTGCAGATTGGAGAAGACGACAAAAGTCAACGGATTATATCGAGAAGCAATGCTCCCTCAGAACCTTTTGGACCGCGTATGTCCTCGATAACTATCTTGGAGTTGTATTTGGACGACCGCGTCATTTTCACGATGACTACATCGATCAAGAGCTACCAGATCGAATCAACGACGAAGACATGTCAGTAGATGGCCCCGTTGGTGATCCCGATGATCGTCGTGGGTGTCATACTGATGCTCTATTTTTTCATGCACGGTAAGGCAACATAGCCTTTCTCTCTCATGCCAAGTAGACACTTTACTAACTTATAAAATTACAGTATTGCCAAGATAATTGGAGCCGTCTCGCAGGAAATGTATACCGCTAAACATACCTCTGAGATCGAGAGGATAGCCGCTGCCAAAAGCTTAACGCAACGCATTCAAGACTGGCATCAAAGTCTACCACCTCATCTAGGCGCCGTTCATCCGTCCATTTTGATTCCCAGCTATCGAAGACCTGCTCTGGCGCTTGGCCTGGCTCACTCGCATGCTGTCATGCACGCCAATCGCCTCTTTCTGATGCGCTCTCCGGCATCTGCCTATATAACTCAAGTGAGCGATTGCATCAAAGCCGCCAAAGATGTACTCGAGTCGGTAGATACTATGGCACGCGGAAGTCCCATCTTCCATGCTTTCTGGTGGACGCATTATGTGACATTTTGCGCACTTGTAGTGACTTATGTATGGGTGATGCAGCAGCATCGCATGGGAGCTACCGACGATCCTGGTTATAGAGCGAGATTAATGCAGTTGGCGGAGAGTTGCCATGGCCACCTTGCACGAGCAACGGCTTCAAATTCACCCAGTCGACGATATGCAGTTATCCTAGAAGGTTTTAGAGCTGCTGCAATGAACCAGTCAACTCCGCAGCACTCGAAAACGCACTATACCACGCCGAAAGAACAACAGGGTGATCAAAACTTGGCCACTCCGATGCTAGATACTGAAGACAGATCAATCTTTCACCCCGTTGCTCAGAGCAATTTAGCGACGGCAATGCCTACTTTTCTGGACTGGCAACTAACTGATTGGCTTGATTTAGACTCATCTGTAGGTGTCCCTGTCTGCATACAACAATTTTCTCTCATGCTAACATATTGTAGGCTTTTTGGCCGAGTTTCAATTTGGATGAAGTAGTGATATCACCAGATGGAACTCAAGCGGGACATGAACAGAATTATACTACATAATAATCTACATCTTCTATTTCGCAAACTTCTTCAAGTTTTCCGGTCCTGCCTCTTTGGCAATGCGTGCAATCTCATCATGTCCAATCTCTTGAAAGATGTCAAAGCCCCATAATGACTGCCAATTATATCGCTTGTTTCTCTCAAGTCCGTTTAGCTTCTCGAAAGCCTTTTGAGGCAGTTCTTTGACTTGCAAATTGGACGCAATTCGGCCTGGCGTGATGCTTTTAGGCAGCACAACTGTTCCACGTTGTACACCCCAGGAATAGAGAACTTGACCGATATCCCAGCCCAATTCTTGGGCTAAATCCGCAACCAAGGGATCATCCACTGTTCGTGCCTCTCCTGTTTGGTTGTTTCCAAGAGGAGAGTAGGCCTCGATGAGAATGCCCTTGGACTGGCAAAAGTCAAACAACTGGCGCTGCTGGAGATATGGGTGTGCCTCAATTTGGTTGACAGCTGGGATTATTTTTGTCCTGCTAATCAAATCCTCGAGACGCTTAATGGTGAAATTGGAAACACCAATAGCTCGAACTTTTCCTGTTTGCAGTAGGCTTTCCATGGCTGAATATGTCACCGCTGGATCAACGTCGGAGAGGTGAAAGACGCCATCGTTGCTCAGTGGAAACCAGTCATCTCCAGATTTGAAAGCCCTAAAATGGCTCGATAAGTAAACCGAACAAGATGGTTCTTATATAATTAATATCAAGACTTACACTGGCCAATGCATCAAGAACAAATCCAGATAATCTGTCCCAAGGTCCTTAAGGGTCTTGTCCAATGCGCTTTGAACATCTTCAGGGGCGTGTTTTGTGTTCCAGAGCTTTCCAGTAATAAAAATGTCCTCTCGAGGTACTCCACTAGCACGAATACCTTGTCCTACTTCGACTTCGTTACGGTATATCGCAGCACAATCTATGTGCCGATACCCAGCCCGAAGGGCTGTTTCAACTGCATGCTCAACTTGCCCTGGGCGAGCCTGCCAAGTTCCAAAGCCGACTGCGGGGATCTTAGATCCGGTATTGAGGGTAAAGTGAGTTGGTAGCGCCATTGTCATTGTAAAGAAACGACGGGAGAATTCAAGCAAGCTTGGACGTATGATTGGCGGAAGCCTTTCTGATCAGCTGTTCTGTGACGGCCTTTATGTAATAGACAAATTATAGGCAAAATGTCTTTGGCATTTCTATGTCGGATTCTTATCCGCGTTGGCCAAGGCCGGATCCTCACACTGGCTGAAGACTAACTCGGAATCCTTTCTTTAAAATAATTGGGACTTTGTGGTGCACTAACATCTTCGTGGCGTTGACCCATAATGGCTACTGTAGTGCTTGTGTGCTGAGCCTTTATTGCGGAGTCTTGGCAGTCATTACTTACTTATTTCTGCTTCTGTTACGATTGGAGATTTGCTATTTGCTTTTGTACGAACGATATATGCTTACAATGTACTCGTTTTTAGAAAGTTTTGATCAGCTTGTTATGTAGCTCAGTGCAATAAGTTCATGTCGATATTCCCTCTTTGGAGTACCACATTAGACGAGGTACATAATGACTCGATGAATTGCTACTGTGATCCTAAACCCTTCCATCTCCAATTCAGCTTTTGAGTTTTGAATAACTGCTGTCCATTTCTTTGTTCGTAGTGCTATTTAAATGGCAACAGTGGTAGAAACTGTTGCTCAACTGTATTCATCTGTGCCGCTGCTGAAGGCCTACTACCAATCCATGGGTGCTCGAGAGCATTCTTTTTAGAAGAATAAGTTAAACCATTTTCAGAAGTTTGCGCCACATCATTCTAATAGAGAACGACAATAAGTGATTAGACGTACCTGGGAGGTAGGTCGTTTTCCAGGAGCCAGATTCATCAGGCTAGAAATGAAGTCTTTTGCCTCTTGACCAACGTTCTTCCAGAATTTTTCATGGAAAACTAGATATTCTTGAGTACACTCCTCGAGAAAATCCTGAATATTAGTACTCCGGAATGGTGTGTAGCCACATAATAGTACATATGTGACGACGCCAATCGACCAAATGTCAGCGGCTCGACCGTGTCCGACTTTCTGTACTACTTCAGGGGCAGCATATCCCCATGATCCAACAAAGTCGTAGAAGACCTCATTTGCAGAACTTTGTATGGCTGAAAAACCGAAGCCAGTCAAAATAACGGATGAGTCAAGAGCTTTCGAGGCATAGACTATGTTCTCTGGCTTTATATCTATTCGTTATTAGCGATGAGTATATGTTCACTGAGATTAACTGTATTGCTCACCTCGATGAATGATGGAATTGCTATGCAAATAGGCAACGGCGCTGAGGACTTGAAGCATAATGACTGTCGCCTCTCTCTCCTGAAGTTTGGTTAGATCTATTACACGATCAAAAAGACTGCCTCCATCGGTATTTTGCGTGACTATGTAGTAATTATCCTAGAAAAAGTATCAGCAGATAATAAACAAATGCATGAACATCATCAAACTGACTCTTGATTCAAACCAATCGACTATTTGGATTATATGAGCGTGGCTTAATCGCCGTAGAGTGTTGATCTCGCTACTCGCTTCTTTTTCTGCAGAGGATGCCTTTATCTTGGCAATTGTTTTGATCGCCATTAGACCCGAAGGCCCTTCTGCTACACATATAGTTCCGTCTGTTCTGTCACCATGAGGGTTTCCAAATTTATATTTTGCTCTGATATTCAAATTTAGTAAGAGTATTATAAGCTTACAGAGGCATAGATTATCATCTTACTTCTTTTTATGACTTTCAGGCTGCTTTCGCACTCTATTGAGGATGGTCTCCAAAAGTGATGAAGGAACAGAACCAAGCTTCAGATCATCATACGAGCTCGGAACAGGCGAAGGATACCCTGGAACTGACTGTTGAGGCTTTGAAGTGAGTCTTTCGACATTGTCAAGATCATTGCTCTTCGGCTGGCAATTTCCACTCCTCTCTGAGTTGCTCATCTTGTCTATACCAAGAGGATTTGTAGAACGCGTATACACTAATGTCTCTCGATTTCGCAATAGCAATTGTTTGTTCAGTCTTCCTTATTTTACAATGAGGAGTACGTTGAAACTACTCTAGGCATCTCCATCGGCGGGGTAGGCAAATTAGGATTCACCAGATCTATTCCGTACCCTCAATCCATTGGCGCCGAATATACACCACACGCGTCGTGTAATTTAGCATTTTCCTCCACCAGGCGGAATATAGACTGATACCAGTCCTGGTTAGATCACGGCGCCGTGTCGCTCAGCTGATATGTGCCTCCAGGTTAGCATCGTGACGGCTCCTCAGCGTTGTAC
This sequence comes from Trichoderma camerunense, assembly GCF_050948025.1. Lineage (NCBI taxonomy): Eukaryota > Fungi > Ascomycota > Sordariomycetes > Hypocreales > Hypocreaceae > Trichoderma > Trichoderma camerunense. The sequence goes on from NW_028145366.1 coordinate 2,093,593, forward strand.
TAGGTTCCCCGCATCACGGATAAAAGCAATTGTGTTGAACAGCAACATCAAAGTATATCGATGATACATTTATGTAGAAACGGGTGTATTTTTTAATTCTCAAGAGCTGTAGCAGCTTAGAGGTGCCTATGTGCATTGTAGGATGCGCGTCTAAATTCGTACTTCGACCATGTCCCAAAGCTGCCTCCGTACCAATTGTCTAAGCGATACAATGCCGGATCTTACTATCAGGTATACAACCGGATGTAAAATCGGCCGTACAGTTTATACCTTGAATAAATCTCTTTCTGAGTAGACAGGTTGTTGCAAACTTTAAACGCCGGCAAATCTCAGGACGCAGCAAACTTGCTCCTCTTTCTGAGATTTGCACAAAAGAAATAAAGGCAAATCATACCAATAATGAGAGCGCACTCAACCCGACCAATAAGCTTACACCTCTAGCTACGCCTCATGTTTTAAACATAGGTGGGGAGAAAAGGACGGTAGAAGGTGCGAAGAGACTTTGCCAATAGACGGGTAACTGCGAGAAGGATGGACAGTCTGGCTGGTATAGGTTGGGGCCACTGAATGAACTCTCGGCAACTACCACTCAATAACTCAGCATATAAGTCTATGGGGCTCTATTTCCCTAATATGGGAAGAGGGATGAAAACTCCGTATCGCCCCATAATAGCCGTCGCTGCTTATAAACACAACCTGGAGCGAAATGTACTGCGGTCGAAGCCGCCGAGTCTAATTCATATAGCATAGACGTGCTGGTTGTAAATCTTTCTTCATATTAAGTGGCATACTTCACTTGTAACAATATACCGATATTATCTTGCAACTTTACTAAAGTTTGTTCATCTACAACTTCTACCATCCCGCTCAGAATAGCACAGGGAGATGCTCGACGCGCGTGAAGGACCATTCGATAAAAGGGCGAAAACCTACAGAATCATCTAAAGCACTTAAAATTCGCCATAGAGCCTTGGTTAAAAAACCAATGTACTTTAAAAAACAATGTACTTAAAAAACTTTCTGCGCTGAGTGTATTCGTATCGCATTACTGAGACGACTTTTGAAAAGTCAAAGGCAGCCATAAACGGTGTCCAGTACCTAATATAATTTATACACGCTGGTTTCTTCCTAAAGTATAAGTCTTTGTGTATCTATCCCATGGAAAATTTCGAGTGTTGAAATATATGTATATATATATATATATAATGCAACTGACGACGTTCATTCACCCTTTGACATATTCGTTTTCCATTCCCATCTATAATACATCCATTTGCCCCCAAACGTTGGAGAAACACTTCCAACATGGAATGCATTCGCGTGATTTACCAACCTTTGGTGATTTTTGTTGAGTTACTCTATCGCCTCTTAAGACGGGAACCTCCCGATACCGCACCCGCGCGGTGTGCGATTCTCGAATTACCAAATGAGCTACTCGAAGCTATAGTGACCCATCTCCCTCAACATAGCCAGATGCTTATTGGCCAAACGTGCCGCAGACTTCAAGCCGTTGCACATCGAAATCTTCCTACTCAGAAATATCGCCCAGACACATCAGAGGGGCGATTGCTATATCTCATTCATCGCGCTCGATCACTACCCGATCGGTGGGTCTGTATCGAATGCACCAAGCTTCATCGGATCAACGTTTCAGATACACCGGCACATTCTTTGTATACTTTATGTGACTCAAAGTGTCGCAACGGACCAGAATACCATGGGTATGGATTTCGTCTAAGTCACATACGTGTTCAACTTACGCTCAAGTACACCCGACTGAAGAATATGGAGCCAAGATATGAGAACTATCTCAAGAATCTCATTGCACCATATCACACGTATCTCAGACCAAACGACTTTGATATCAACAAGGTCAAGAGAAAATATTCGATGTATCCAAAGATTGTCAATGGACGATACCTTCTTCATACTGTTTGGCGTTACTACCAAGCCAAAAGCCCAATATCAATGGAGTCTATGGGATACATAAAAATCTGCCCTCATCGGGAAGGCCGTTCTCTCACAGGTATCCCAGCTGAGTTCTACGCAGGCTGCAGGTCTCTAGATACTCAAGCTGAAACAAATGGAACTGTCACTAATGATCCTAGGGATGGACTCGATGTATGCATTGAAAGGGCTTTTAGATTACTACATACTGAAGTCTGCAGCAGTTGTATATACTGTACTACAGATTTCTCTGTAAGAGCTTCTCAAAAAGAAGTTGTTGTTAGTGTATGGCAGGGTTTTGGCGGCGAGGACACAGCCTTTAGTACAGAATGGTCTGCACTGGTGCTCAAGCTTAGATGTATTTACTACCATTTTGGAAGCATTCGGAAGCTATATGATCAGGGAGGCTGACATATATTAAGCAACATATGCTACTCGGGTTCTTTGTTGCTCAAAAGGAGGCTATAAAATTGGATATTTGATGGCATATTCACTATGGGCCTCTTTTGAAGGGAAATTATGTGCAACATATGAAGATGAAAAGCTGCGATTGCATTCATGGTGGCGGGAGGGCTTAGTTGTCAGGGTAGTACTTACAATATGTACTTTTATATGATGTACAAGATCCACAGAAACGGAAATAGAAACATCAAGGAAGACTAGATTCTTCTTGCATGCTTTTTGAGATTGATAGACTGGATTCGGTGGGGCCGTTGAAGACAATCCTTGGGGATAGGGTGAGTGGATTGGCGTCCCTTGCCGGTTTACCCGCTAGTGATTATCACGATAGTATTATGATTGCAACCTAGAAGCAGTTGTGAGAGATACAATAATAACTTCTTACATAGAGAAAAACACGAACTAAGAAACCTGAGTACCTCATACGTGAAACTAATATGGCGAGCTCCAGTGGCTAAACGAAAGAGGAAGGGCTTTGCGAATGGTGACATCTAAATTCGATACTAAAACACACGTTGTAGTGTTGTTGACGAGTCACAAGTTGTAACAAGTTGCAAAGTATCGCCTTTATTGTAATAGATCTGAGTCGTCTTGTTTTTGTTTGCTACCACCTGCTGGGGCAATTGATGAAATAGCATTATCTAGAATTATGGAATAGTAGTTCAATCAAAACATGTTTGCACTGTGGAGTTAATAAGAGCATTGGCCTCAATGTATTCTAGTTTGGGACAACTACAGTACGGATGTGGTAGTCTTCTACAATTCATGCCAGTTTGGCACTCCATTTGTTCCATTCGTCCGAAGCAACCCTCGTCTATAGATAGAACTGCTATACCTTTTTCAAGCAGGCGTTGTTAATAAAAACTGCAAAAGAGAACTCTAAGGACGTGCAGAGAGTACGGATACTGTAGAGGCAAGCGGATATGAGTCGTGGTTAATCAAGAGATAGGGTAAATAAACAGGGCATGGCCTTCAGACTAGGCGACTCCGCGGGCGCAGTTGTTAAACGGAGCATTGTCATTCGCCTTGCGGTACGGAGTACTCCACACTCTATCCAGAACTACTGCTACCATGAGTTGAGTTGTCAGGGGTATCCACTGCCTCGTTTAGGGGTGCAAAGCCGTTGAGTATCAAAGCAACTCAAGTACTAACTTGTTAGTTCTGCTTTTAGTGACCAACTTTAGGATGAAGAATTAATGGCTATTGGATATAGCCATTTATTTGCTGTCACATGAAAACGAGTTGCAGGAGGTGACCTCGCACCATTATAGGTGCAACAGGTTCCGTCTCTGGCGCTAAATTGATTGACCGATCCTTATGCCCACTCTGCGGAATTTCCCGTCCGCAATAGACTGGCGGTTAAATCCTGAGACAACTAAAATGAAATTCCTGGGGCTAATACCTAAACAGCATATGCTGAATACTGAATGCTTCGTACAGGGCAAATGTCATGCAGGAATAATTTTCCGAACCGCCAATGATGTAAACCACCTGAGAGCCAACAGGACTTTTCATGAAGTTTGTAACGAGTCATACCGAATACACGTATTAGGTAGTAGGTTTTCTCTTAATGGAAATATGTCCATGACCCATATTATGTCGCTCACGCCGGAGATGTAATGTTTGGAATCATGTGCGGGGGAATGATTGCCGTCATCAAAAGTCCACGATCACACTAGGTCGTGATGAACGGCGGATCACTTACTTAATCAGATAGTTAGTATCATGTAAACGATATTAGGGCCAACACTGTGGGGTTGTGTAAAAGAGAAACTTGGCTTCGCTTCATGCGCCCGCAGCCCTACATGTACAAGTACGTGTATAGGTATATAGATGGACTGGGTCTGCTCAGTCATGGAAGGCGTTCCTGATCAAGTCACGAACCCTTGAATAGGTAGGGGTAGCCATTTTTGGTTCATCTTTATCCCTGTTCAAAAGACTCAAAATGTCGAACTTCATTTTGGCTCAGATTAGCATTGTCTTGGTGTTTGTTGTTTATCGCTTCTTCTTCCGCAAGAAGCAAGACCTTCTTCCACTACCCCCTGGCCCAAAGCCTCTTCCACTTGTCGGCAACATCAACGATCTTCCACCTCCAGGAGTACCAGAATTCGAGCACTGGCTTACTTTCAAGGACAAATATGGCCCTGTTAGCTCTGTTACCGTACTGGGCCAAACAATGGTTATCCTCCACGACAAGGCAGCCGTTATTGAACTCTTGGAGAAGTCTTCACTGAAGACCTCTGGTAGACCAGTTTTCTTCTTTGGGGCTGAAATGTGTGGATATGGTGGATTCATGCCTACAATGCAATATAACGATCTATATCGCCAACACCGCAAGTTCATTCACCAGCAAATGGGGACTAAGATTCTTGCATCGCGATTCAATGATGTCCAAGACATAGAATCAAAGCGCCTTTTACTGCGTACTTTGAAGGATCCTAAGAACTTCTTTGAGCACATTAAAACGTGAGTTGGAGATAAAAAGCTTCACTCTTCAGGCTTTTCAGTTCCTTTTTCCCTTTTAAAAATTACCTTCACCGCTGACCATCAACTAGCGAAGCATCTGCAATTATGCTGAGGATCACGTATGGCTATGTCATTGAGCCACTTAAGCAAGATCCTCTCATTCAACTTATGCAAGACGTCATGACGAATTTGTCGAGTGCCTTTTTGCCTCTTTATTGGGCGACCGATTTCGTCCCGGCCATCAGACATCTTCCCGATTGGTTTCCTGGAACAGGTTTCAAGCAGACTGCGCGGAAATGGAAAAGCATCAACGATGCCGTTACCAAGACCCCTTATGATTTCGTCCAAAAACAAATGGAAAATGGTATTTATCAGCAGATATCATATGTGTCTGAGCACATCAAAGCCCATGGTCATGGAGATGGTACAGGAGTGAGTGAGGAAGACAGTTCAAACATTGCACTCACAGCAACCGACATGTATGGTGGAGGCGCTGATACCACGGTATCTACAATTATGGCTTTTACATTGGCTATGATCCTTTTCCCCGAAGTCCAGAAAAAAGCTCAGGAAGAGATTGACCGCGTGGTTGGCTCCGATCGCCTGCCTGGCTACGAAGACCAAGACAATTTGCCCTATACTACTGCTGTAGCCAAGGAAGCGCTTCGATACTTTTCGATTGTACCAATTGGCACAGCTCATAGAGCGGAAGAAGAAATTACCTTTAGAGGCTACCGTATTCCAAAGGGTTCATTCATCCTGCCATCCATCTGGTGGTTTTCGCACGACCCTGAGGTATACAAAAACCCTCTAGTATTCGAGCCCGAGCGGTTTTTGGCGCCACGGAATGAACCTGATCCTGGTGACGAGGCATTTGGATATGGGCGTAGGGTATGCCCTGGCAGGTACCTTGCGACTGAGAGCATCTACATTACCGTCGTGAGATTGCTTGCGGCTTTCACAATTACAAAAGGGGTGGACGCGAATGGAAAGGAGATTGACGTGGAATGCAAACAAACTCCAGGTCTTATTTCTCACCCGGTCAAATTTTCTTACGGCATTAAGCCTAGGAACAAGAAGATTGAAGACCTTATTCGAAAGGTGGAGGTGGACCATCCCTGGGAAAAGAGCGATGCAGAATTTCTTGAGGGCGACGTAATGGAGGAGTATAAACAAGAGGTTAAGAAAAGCCAACAAGTCAGCTAGGTTATTTGCTTATGAGATTATATAGTGAGAGAGTTGGTAATGCACTCAACTCCTCATGAAAGCTTCAATCTATTCAATTATTCAGCATTGGTTACCAGATCATAACTCCTCTTACTATATTACTTGGAAAGAAGGAGGAGTTTTTGAGCTGTAAAGAGAAAAGAGTTATTCCCTATACTTACCATAATTCACTATTCCACAGTAGAAACAATAAACTACTAATGCAGGCATATACCTGTGTCAGACGGCCATTGAATGGCCAGACTAGCGAATCATGAGATAGAAGATCACTGGTGGCATGTTGGTATCTTAACAGCTTAACGCCTTATCTTCTGAATCCCTGACTGGGTCCAGATGTATTATCCCATGGGTATCCTCATCTTTCATGCTATTCCGTTGAGGCACAGTATATTCATTATAAACACACCAATTTTAACACTCGCCGACGTCTTGGCTTAGTCACCGGACCGGATATGACAGTGGGAGCTCGTCATCTGAGCCCGGGTTTATCCCTGCTGCCCTATTGTTGCCGATCCTGGAATTGCGCGAAATCCGTGAACTGATGACTGTTTCCACTTGAATCCCTCTGTCCAAGATACCACGAGTACTGGTAGCCTTTGATTCATCAAACTGACCCATATCATCGTCAATGGATGAGAAGTCTTCTCCGATAGGCTGTGTTCTGTTGACGGATTGTAGCTTGTAATTTTGCGGCTGATGATCGTGCTCTTCTTCTTCCCGGGCTTGTGTTCTGTGACCGGATGTTGATGGCATTTGCATGTCAGAGTTTTCCCCCTTCGCCAATTTCGTAATGAGCTCCGCCATGGACATCTCAATGTTCAATTTGACCATGTAAGTTACAGGGTGAAACTGGATATATACAACTTGATTCGGCAATGACATGAGACCGATAAGCATAGCCTGAGTGATACAAAAGTTAGATATCAAGGCTCTAGTTCTCTCAGTTTGGGATTCCCAGCTTACATCCATGAGGATAGATACTACCATCAGCTTAGCATTGAAGCTAACTAGAGGAGCATATTTGCTAAGGCCGTGCTGCATGACGAGGCGTCTCTTGACGGTACGCAGAAAGTAGTAGTTTAGGCCAGCATCGACAAGTAGAATAAGGATTTTCGAAATGCGGTCCCAAATTTCGTTGATGCGAACGTAGCTATTATAATAACCTCGTCAGTCATCAACATAATGGTATAGAGGCCGAGTCTAACACTCACAGATCGCTAACTGGAGGAGCAGTATGGGCTGGGATCCAGATACAGAAGACCGCTATGTTGATGCAGGTGATGATGGCTGCCGTACCCCATTTCAATCTGAACACAGTGCTTCTATCTTCGGCGATAATGGCAATTCGATTCACAATAATTTGCATGAGCAGCTGAATCTCAAATACCCAGAGAAACAAGAAGAAGAACAGAACGGGTATCCTAATGAGATCATCGTTAGAAAAGCCAGCATTCGTGATCCAGCGTAAGTGGCATGCTTTTGCATATCGGTGGCGTTAATATGTACACAATTTGTGTATGTAAAGAGACCTGTCTTCTTCGCTTTTCACTTCGGTTCAAAGGGGTGTGTAGACGCTTACGTTGGTCCTATGAGGCCATCAAGAAAGACCCATCCTATAATGCCGATGCTGAGGTTCGCAATAATTTCTCCCCAAACCATATAAATGTATTGGCTCTTCCATGGTCGTCGATTCCTCAAGGTATGCTGGATTGCCTTCCAGACCGTCAAGAACCCGAAGCCAATGGTAAACCCAGCAGCCACAGATGCCACTTGGATATCCGACGTCGAGGCCATCTTCGTCTGGTAAATCAACGCAAAAAAACAACAAAAGAAAAAGACAAGTTCAATAAGAATTGAAGAAGAAAAACCAAAGATTGAGATCCATAAGGTCAGTTGTTTTGCATACGTAAACCGGCACTCGGTGAGCGGCGGTGGCTGACTACATGTACTTGCGGCTTCCCACGGACAAACCCTTTAACGAAGTTCAATTATCCGATAGAAGTGTGTAGTGCATGCTCTTCCCTTGGAAGCGGAACTCGCTATGCGAGATCCCTTATGATCTAATTTGGCGACGATCGTGAAGCTCCTTGGTTAGATTTATGTAGCAAGTGGCCTTAGTAGAAGCGTCCCTGACACCCATACCGACACATGGCAAACAACTAGACTTGCGCCCATATGGCTCTGATCCCTCATAGATGACTAGAATCTGGTTGACTCGGCTACATTAGGGGTCAACTCCACATGTATATATCTGTCACAGGCCCTCATTTAGTCTCTAAGTGGTAAACCTGCCCGGAATTAGATCAATTCGTTGTTGGGATTTCGTACGAGATGTCAATGAAAAGAGTGCCGAGTCATCAGGTGGGACACAAACCACATGGATGGCAGGGATGTTGAACACAGCTGAACGGCACTTGAATAAGTTAGTGGCTGGCAATTGATGTTTTGTGGCTGCTATTAGTGACCATTTCCTCGGCATAGTGGAATACGGCTTCGGCCGACTGGGCATTCCAGCCTTATATGACCCTTTCGTGCGGTGGTGGAATGAGTGGAAGAAGGCTACATGTTCAGGTTTCAGCTGATACATTTTTCGTATACCTGGCGAGATCAGCTACGAGCTATTAAGAGCAACTGCGATTGGTATACTGTGAACTACACCTAAAGTATGTTTATTGGAGTTCATTGTTTAGAAGGGTGGAGAGGAGAAGTTGTTCAAGCCGCCACGATCATCTAGTATAAGTATGAAGAGCTTCCAGAACATGAGGGCGCAAATCGTCTAGCACACTGATATGAGCTAGCGAAAAGCTAAGAGATACAAGTTATAGAACTAGACAGAATTCCGTTCAAATCTTCGAATCAGCCCATTCTGTGATGCACATTCTGATGGAGACTTGCTCAAGTGGGCTCCCGTGGTAGAGAACCGTTTGGGTCGGCCCTTACAACCGGACAACTGGAGTTTGCCATATTCAGTTGAAGCTCCGAGCAAGACCCATCACGTCGGTCGGTCGAATCCAACCCTAATAGACACGATAAAAACGCAACAAAAGTCGTGCTCCTCCACTCTTTCGAGGGGCCGCTTCCATCGGGCGAAAGATGACACACGCCAGAGTGAATAGTCTTAAGACCGCCGCAACGCCACCCGATATTTTAGCAAGCAAAAACTACTGCACCTCCTCACCAGGTGAGAGCAGGATTCTCCCAACGTGGGAGAACTAGAGACGTCTTTATTGCATGTTCGTGAGGGGGAGAAAACTTGCAACAAATCCGCAGAGAGGGGGAGAGACTTGCCCCTAGAATAAGCGAATTGTACGAGTCAGGAATCTTGGACCGCCACTACTGTTGTAATTCTCGTACTCGTACGTGAGTGGGCTTTGACTCGCTTTATTACTTACTAGCCAGCGGGCATGCGATGACTATCGATTGATTGCGACAAATTTTTTCGGTCGCAGCTTGGCTCTGGGAACATTCCCGACTGTACTAATCCACTGCTCGCCAAATAACATCGTGAGACCATACCACAAGACGTAAATGGGTTGAAAAAACAAAGGACAATAGCCGCTGCTTATCTGGGAAAGATGAAACCCGAGCGACTCAGTACCGACAATCTGCTATTGGCTTACTAACCGAAAACAGAGATGTCAAAACAGTTCTTATTCCACTCAATAAGGCCAATATTGCCTACAACAAGCCTCAGCGTAGAGTCATTTATCTGTCTACACATATTTTCAGAATGATGGAAGCTGTTGATGCTGTCTTTATCGATAGCGTAACTTATGGAGGGAACGATGGGCAGCGCTTCCTGAGCCTCGGCGTTTCAGCTATGGTGAAGAACTATGGTGAAAGGAGCAAGTCCCTCTGAGTATCGCTTGGAACAGAAGTTCATGCTAAGCAATTTATCCAGCCGAGGCCCTCCTTCACAACCTAGCTGTCCTCCGTACAAAAGCCAAGCGACCCCTCTTTTGAAGTAACGAGAAATCTCCGTTGCAGCATCAACAATAAGGTTCACCATCAACATTACCCAGACACATATATACCCCGTTCTAGGAGGAGTTGATGTAACGCTAGTGAATACCTAGTACCTTGTCTCGGTAGTTGGAAAGCGAGTCAGGCCTCACGAGCTGAACCTCGAAGATCATATCCTGATGTATAACACTTGCATGATAACCAGTCCATGTTTATTAGCGACTCAAGATATAAAAACAATCTGGCCCAAAACTCGCTTATAGCCGTCACATGACCATTAGACATGCACCCAACGGCAACGGCCACTTGGTTTCGTCTAGAGCCTTTAGATGTTGATCATACCCTGACGTTAGCTTATCATGAGTTGCGTATTGGCAGCGATGCAAATCTGTGGCTGTCAACGGAAGCTGCATCTTTCATCACAAGGTTCGAGAACTTCTTAAGACGGAGCCTCTTGGCTCCGGTTTCAGATCCCGAAAACGTGACAACTCTCAGACATTTAATCTGAAGATGAACTTTGATGCGCTCGTGTGCCACTTACGCAATCTACCAGTCGCAAATATTTCACGATGTCTTATATGTCCCATCCGATTTGACAGCCCATATGCGTTTAAAAAGTGGCAGTGTGTGGCGTCTTCACCAACTATACCTACACATGCAATTACGACATACGAGGCCGGCCAATACATCGACTATTATCACAGCACGGGGCTTTCAGAGCATCGCCAATCTGTATTGTTTGTAATCAGAAGAAAACTCTTATTCCTAGACAGACCCAGACATCAATCTTCCGCGCTGTTTCCACCCATCCCATCAATAAGTAGCAAAAATTCGGATGGTTCCCTATCAGATACCTATTCCCCCATGAATTCTTCTCATATGGTCGTAGCACTCTCCAGAATTCCCAAAAGACGCAAGACATACCCAACAAACATGAGCTCCGCACTTGCACGTCATATGGTCGCATCCATCAGTCTTTTCGATCAACCGTGAGCATCTAGGACAGGCTTTGATACCAAGTTCTTCTTTCATCTTACTGCTAAGCGCGCTAGAAGGATTGCCCTTGGCGCATGGCTTGCCGGGATGAGAAGTATGGCAAATCGTGCACGTAGATTTCAAGCACTTCTTGCACGTAAAAATAGTGGGATGATCGGAGCCATGAGAAGTGACCCGATATACCTGGCCGCAGTCGGGTGTTTCGCAGTATTTAAAGTCGGCTGGGTGACGAGTAATGTAGGATTCAAAGGACTTCTCAAGGATATCTTCAAAGGTTTCCGAAGGAAGATGCTCCTGGATCTCGGAGAGAGAAAAGGCCTTCTTACAGATCTTCCCGGTGGCATCGGCCTTTGGGCAGCAAATCTGGAATTCCCTATCCGCCGTCATCTCAGCGACGCACATTTGAACAAAACAGTCGCTGCAGTAGACATGATCGCAAGACATTCGGATCGGCTCGTCGGGCTCGCAGAAACAGGTCGGACACTCCATCCCAGAAACAGAGTCTGCATCGCGCGGCATAATCTTTTTGGCGGCGACAATGGCCATCGCATTATTGTAATCCGCTTTGGACCCCCTGATTAAGATTCGTTTGTACCTTGGCGTGATGTCGAAGAATGCTATTCCGTCCCCAAGTTGAGACCTGAGAAACCTGAAGCCTCCATTTGATGCCCACCGGAAGTCAACATCGTTGAGCTCAATAACATGGCTTTCGGATACACAATCTTGTAGCAGTTTTGTTATCTGCTCCAGAGTCTCCTTCGGTACTGCTTCACGTCCAAAGACGCGGAATTGTGACTTGCGTATGTCGGGAATGATGAGCACCTTGAAGGTGTTTTCTATCGTCTGCACCTTTTTAGATTCCTTTCCGTCTTTCCTGAAATTGCCACATCGAAGATCTTTCCCCTCCATTCGAACAACTTCTCCCTGGACGATTTTTTCAATGCACTCTTTCGCTTTGACCACCCCCTGGTGATTGTCTCCTTCAAGTTTCAAGATGTGATATTGTCCCTTGCAAGGGAATTCAGAAAGACGGATATACTGTCGATCCCATGCTGGCTTCTGCGCATTAATCCGCGGGCGCACCATGTCGTAGATTTTGGCCAATATTTTGAACTTGGCTGATGCCACCACCGACACCGAAAGCTGCGTCGTCCTGCTGAATGAGAGCGGTTTCTTATTCAACGATGACGCAGCGTTTCTCGCAGATGATTCGTCAAAGAAAATACCATACGCATTGAATCGCTTGGCCTTTGAATTCTTAGGCACTTCCCACCGCTCCAAGGGACCAGATTCCAACAGCATCGACTTGATAATGGTTGTGTCGAATTCCGAGTCGGCAACATAATCAGGCTCTCCGAGCTCGACCTTCTGGGGCCGTTCAGATACCGGGATTGTTTTGACGATGTCTTGCTCTGATACTGTGTCACTCAATCCAGTGAGTTTCACTACCCATTCATCAGGGCTCTGTTGGACGTGCGCGGTTACCCTTGATCCAAGCACCTTGTAATTTCCCGCTCTGGATTCTCTTTGCAATTTGTACGCAGGACCCTTGGTTGCAAAGATCAACCCAGCTTCTCGCGTTGGCCGGCTCCAGGCACAATGCACTTTCCGACAGTCAATCTGGTAAGGGCTCTGACTATGCGGGATGATTGGAGGTACGATAGCCACCTTCATCTTCGCAAGAGTGGTGTAGGTGGCCAGCTTGCGGCAGGCTGTCCTAGCAAACGAAGGATCTTCAGCTTTTAGTATCGCACCGCATAGGTCTTGCTCAGCCTGGGCTACGAGACGTATGTCAACCCCGAACGTCGGTATGCCCACATTCTCCAGTATTATCTTGACCGAGGCGGTAGAACTAGTGTGTGGAAGATTTCGAATATTGATGGCAGAGTAGTCAGAAGCGAAGACAACTTTGGAAACTGTGCCGCCATTGTTGAACTGTACCCACGCACCCCCGAGCTCATATGTGTTATTGTCGTTGGAAGAATTCTGAGGAAAATAGCAAGACGATATGTTAGCCTGTGTGACTTGATGGCTGGGGATTGAAGACTGAATGATGCTATCTTACTGCAGTATTCCCTGCGACAGGGGTAGCATTCATGTCATGAGAAAATCGACAGGTAGCTCCCTTTTTGCAGTGGCCCGATGCGAAAAATCGACATTGGCCTCGAGGCTGCGGGTTAGGGCGTGGTTGTGGTTGTGGTTGCGGCTGTGGTTGCATCATAGCTTGCTGTAGTATGATCACCTCCTCGGCCAAGTCGTCCAAATCGAAGCGATACATTTCTTCGAGCACCCTTTGCTCCAACGCTCTTCGTTCCTGTGCTCTTTGCTCCAACGCTCTTCGTTCCAGAGCCCTTTGCTCCAGCAATCGATCCACTGGTGGTGGTCGATTCACCGGTGGTCGATTCACCGGTGGTCGATGTACTGGTTGTCGAGGCCATTCGAAGTGTTCACGTTCTGGTGGTCGAGGCCATTGGAAGTGTTCATGCCTGACCATATGATTTTCCGGAGGCGGATCTCGGGTTGCTGGAGCGAATATGTTGCCCATGGTGAGGGCCTGGCCACTATTCCAGGAAGTTGCTGTTGGCTCATCAATTGTTCAAGGATATATCAACAGCCTTGGCCAAATGCTGATTGATGTAAGTTAGCTTCTCTGTCTGGTAAAAGAATGCCAGTGCTTACTTGTTGTTGAACCTTTGACAATCCGATGATCGAAATGTCACACTTCACTGCAGGCGTGTTTGCATCGTACCACACATGAGAGCGGGGGTTTTGCTACCTAATATATGCAAACGGAAGCGCTTTGAGCCTCGAGCTTATTTGTTCAAAAAGTATGCGGGAGGCCCGCGAGGCGGCCTTGGGCTGCCTGGACGTGTCACGTATAGTATTGATGTACCTGTATCCTCCTGGATAGGTTGCGATACTTGTGTGGAACGGAACGTTGTTGGTGAAATGCAAGCTTGTCTCATAAAATGTGTGTCTATGTACTTTGCGAGTAAATTCATCCCTGCATGATGAGGTAGCAGTACCTTGACACGTCTCAGAGATAAAAGTATACCTCCCAATGTGAAGTTTATTGAAGACGATAGGACAGAGAGGCTGAAACAATGGACCTGTCTTGATCTGTACATTAAAAGACGGGGGATCTGGCCACCGTTATATAAAGGACATGTGCATATAATATAGGCATCACGGCATTTACAGATGCCTCAACGCTGCATTCACTTGGGTTTCTTTTCTTCATTTAAAGCATCGGGGATTATCACGATAGTTGAGATTCCAGGTTCCTTTCTGAAAACCCCCACAGTGGGCGGTTTATACTTTTTTTTCTTATCAGCATCGAAAAAGAGTACATGTAGGGTAGAGAGACAACCGGGTGGATTGATATCCATAACTGATGCCCCTCTAGAAATCAGATTCAGTGGCAGAGATACAGTGGTCTGGCGGGGTCTTATACACGGATGTTTCCAGGGGCGGTAGAGATACAGTGCGTAATTCGGCCCCTATGTGCTGAGTAGGCAGCTATTAGAGGCAATTACAATGCATATCCCGAGTTTGAGGTCTAAATTCGCACGGTACATCGACGCAAGCATCGACGCAAGTCGGCCGGAGCATAGAAAATGGCCAATTTCATCCATCAACAACTCTAATCGAGATTACTTCAGCATGATGCGTCAAGCAAACCCCATCATCAGCTAAACTATCGACTCCAAGCCTTGAAAGTCCAAAATCCGCCTTTTTCAACGCATCGCCATGACCTCGAGATGCCACCCCAGAGCCAGAGTTCTCATTCCTGTGTAGCCTGTGCCAGGCGCAAGGTCAAATGCGACAGACTAAAACCATGTTCAAGCTGTTCCAGGTCAAAGGCTGCATGCGTATATCGAGCCCCTGTGCCGTCGCAAAGACACCGGAAGCGCCTAAGTCAGCGCGATCTATTGTCCAAAATCCAGGAGCTCGAATCTATCCTTGACAGCCATGGAATAGCATTCGACGGGCTGGGCAATTCATGGATCCCCTCTCACTGGGAAGAGAAGCTCGTCAGGAGTCGGACACAGGCAAGCCCTGATTCCATGTCCTCCGTCGAGACAGCTGCAGCAGCTGAGACGCAAGCTTTGCCATCAGTTGGAGAAGATTCAGCTCGAGAAATGCTGCTTGAGCTTGAGGAACAGGACGGGGCAGCGTGGCTTTGGTCCGAGCTGCCTGAAATCGTGCGTTCTCCCCTACCCGGTTATGTGTGTCTGCTAAGAAAGCCCAAAGTTGAAAACACCGCCAATTTCGCATCTCAGACAGCCTGATGAAGATATAGAAGAAAAGCGGCCTACATCTACTAACACGGTCCCCGCTACTCCCTCCATATTTACTCTTGATCATGTATCTACACCTCCGGGGCAGCTGGAGTTGCATCCTGACCCCAAGCATGTTTTCAGGCTCTGGCAGGCTTTTGCGGATAATGTCAATCCGCTGACCAAAATCATTCACGCACCTACCCTTCAAGAGAAGATCCTTGGGGCCGCTTGGACGGCAGAATCGACTGCAAAACCTCTAGAGGCCATCATCTTTGCGGTGTATACGTTAGCCATAGCCTCCATGAAACCAACTGCATGCCTCGAAGTATTTGGGGAAAATAAGTCGGTGCTCTTGAACCGATATCGCACGGGCGCATTGCGTGCCTTGTCCTGCACCAATCTATTCTCAACGCGAGATCTGGAAGTCCTGCAGGCTTTGACTCTCATCATAGTGAGTCCAAAATATGCGTAAAATGAAAAAAGATGAAGATGCAATCTAATCGTCTCTTATATCTTTACTTCAAGATGATCGATCCACAGTCCGAATTCTCAACTACAGCAGTGGCACTGGCCATGCGCACCGCTCATAAAATGGGTTTGCATCGTGCTGCTGAAGACAATCATATGCCGTTCTTCAAACAAGAGATGCAAGTCCGCTTGTGGTGGTACATCCGCGGCCTGAACTCACGCGTCCGTCGTGGCATGGGTTTGTTATCGACAATCGATGATTTGGGCGATGCTCGCCTCCCGATGAATGTCAACGATGCAGATCTGCATCCGTGTATGGAGAAGCCGCCGGCTGTTCAGCACACAGCAGCCACAGAAATGGTGTACTGTTTAATGAAATATGACCTCTGGAGCTTTGTGCGCAGGTCCGCTAACTTTTCCGGCAACCTGAACCCGAGAGAAAAGGCAGCCCAGCTCACCACATCAACCAGTGCTGAGAGTGTGATAAAGAAGAAAAAAGTCCTAGGCGAGGTAGGCCGTATGCTTCAAGAGAAATACCTTGCCCATCTCGATCCAAGCATACCATTGCATCAGCTATCGGCTGCTTTAGCAGGCCTTACGATTCACAACCAGCAATTTTCGATGCTACACCCTCGCAATCAGCCCCAAACAGGTAAGTACATGTCCCAGGCTGATCAAGACCTCGTCTTTGAAAGCAGCGTTAGGTTGCTGGAATTGAACCAAGAAGTGCGCACTACAAGCTTCTCAACTAACCTGGTTGATCATATGGTTTGTCGGACACAAATTGATGCCTTGGTGTACATGATTAGCGAGCTGCAGCGGAGGGCGAGTGGCAATCTTGTCGATACTGCATGGGCCCTACTCGAGGGCGTGTATAACCACCAGTCAATTGTACTCCCCTCGGATCAAAAATTCTATGCCGCACTAACGGATTTGACTCTACAAGCATGGGAAACTCGTAGGAAGGAACTGGGACCCGAAACAGAGGCACCTAAATTTATTCAGACTCTACAAGCAGGAAGGGAGCAGCTGGAAAATTTGGCTGAGCAAGTGGAGGGCGTGGACGTTCTGCAGACTGGACTCATGGGCGATTGGACGCAAGATGAACCTCTTGATTGGACCTACTGGAATGACTTGCTTCAACTATGAGATCTCAAGCAGCCAATCGACATCACGGTGCCTTTTTGTCTCAGAATTCACTCGTCGCTATCAGTTAAATGCTATAACAGCGTTATACCAGGCCATTACGGGCTTACGGGCCAACTCGTCCCAATTAGGAAGTACGGGCCCGAGCCCCCGAGCTTCACCAAATTATATCAGCTCACAGAACGCAGAACATGCAGCCAACTGCCTGCAGTGTTACGCAATGCAGATCAGAATAAACGCAATAACTCACGATTGAGAATCCAAAACTACACTAAAAAGGAACGGGCCATAGAAATAGAGAGTGAAAGTTGGCGACCAAAGGTGGAGCCACCCATTACGGAGTATCTCAACGGCGTTCGGAGTTGAGAATGGAGGGGAACCGGCCTCCCTCTCGGGACTCCATACCTGCATCGAGAAACACAGGCCCGAGTCGCCCGAGTCTCTGTATGAATGGATCGCGCAATAAATAGGGCAGATGGCACCTCTCAAGGCATAAAAACTTGCAAGTTCCCTTCCAAGTTCCTTTCAAGACAAAGTAAACATGGCGCAAACCAATCTGCCGAGCTACTATGCGCGAGGTCACTCTGAGTATACCATCGCAACACATCTGAGACGTAAAGCGGAAACAGATGCCGCCTTTCTGTTGCCCCATATCAAAACGACGGACCATATTCTTGATGTGGGCTGCGGTCCAGGCACCATTACGACCAGCTTAGCGAAATATGCCAGTCAGGGTAAGACTGTTGGAATAGACCTCTCGGCGGACGTTTTGCAAAAGGCCAGGGCACTAGCAGACGAATCCAATGTCCCAACCCAAGGACCAGGCTCTGTCGTCTTTGAAGAAGGCAACGTTGTGGACGGACTTGCCTATCCTGACAATACGTTTGATGTCGTCTATAGCTCCCAGGTCCTCGGGCATCTCCCACAGCCCGACATTCCACTCCGGGCGTTGGCCGAAATGCGGCGGGTCCTGAAGCCGGGCGGCATTCTAGCTACTCGGGACGGCATGGGCCAACACTTTTACCCGCAGAGCTTCGACCTTGATCGATTGTGGGGGGCCAATCAGCTTCGGGCGTCACGCAAAGGAAAACCTGAGGCAGATCCTACGGCAACGGTAATGCCAGCGCTTCTTCGCAAGGCGGGCTTTGATGCCGACGGAGGGAAAGTCCGTGTTGGCGCTGGAACCAGTGTGTTCTCGGATGCGGAAGCACGGAAGCGGTTGGCCTGGCGTGCCGATGGTCAGCTACAGCCAGGAGATCCTTTCTACCAGAGCTGGCTGGATGCTGGCATCTCTGAGGACGAAATCCAACAGACGCTACGCGCCGTAAGAGGGTGGGCTGACACGGAAGATGCCTGGCTTGTGCTTCTGCAGTGCGAGATTCTCGCGTGGAAGTAGCTTCTGATCAGTCGCCACGGAGATAGAGAGACAAGGACAGGTATAAATCTCGTTATAGAGTCATTGGCCAAAGAAGGTGGAATATGTATTTGTCCCATTGCTATATACGGCTATATACCGAACCATCTGGATAGGGTTACCAAACGGCTATGAGAATATATACAAAGTTTTATGATCCTCAATCATCCTCGCGCAAGATGCCGTTTACGCAGCAATTGACCAGGTGAAGCTCCTGATGAGGGATCCGTCGTTGTCGTGACCACCAAAAGCCTGCCACAGATCGAGGCACATATCGATGGACTGCTCGCTGCTGGTGTTCTCATCAGCGACAACAGCCTGGCGGGTAACGCCGTTGTGTGTCATGGTGATGACCTTGGCGCACAGGCTGTTATCCTGGTCGGACGGGCCATGGGCTTCGAAGATTCCTGAAGGGAGAGCAACCAGAGGCAGGTTTGGGGTTGAGTTGGGAAAGAAAGTGCTGAGGCCGCAGGCGCCGGACTGGTAGAAGATTTGTCGGCAGTTGGAGGCAGATCCGAACATGAAGATGGAGCCGGGGGTTCCAGAGCCAGAGATGGTGGCTCTCTCGGCGAGGTCCTCCTCGACGGGGGCAGCGGAGGCAGTGAAGGCCAGGACGGCGCTGGCGATGGCGAGTGAGAACTTCATCTTGAGGTTTACTGAAGAAGATTGTTTGAATCTGAAGTGTGCTTTGAGATTGATGCTCTGGGATAGCCGTCAAAACACGAGCGATCCAAGCTACTCTTATATACTCGCCCACTACGACTCCTCTACTTCCAAGTTCGTCCCTACCGTTTTCCAAGTCTGTCCATTATTCAACACCTGCAAACTAAAATCTCACAGAAAAGCTCAGGATAATTATGCCGATGGACATTCACTCTCATGTACGTAAGTCGCAAACGAAAATCCTCACCGATCCTTGCATCCGTTGCCCTTATACTACCACCCAGCCCCCAGACCCAAATCCCCTATACGAACGTGGAACCTCAAAAAAACTATATTCGCGTCAAGATAACCTCAGCCTAGAGCCCCCACCCCTTTCGACAAATAGCGGCTCACTCCTCGACAAACAAGGCAGGTAAACGGACTCGCCAGCAGGTTTGCATGTTAGCTTCCTTATAACGCCTCTGCACACGGCGATCCCAAAGCTGCCTATTTGGGCATTTGACAGACTTACACAGCAAGGGTCGTCGTGTCATGGCTCAGTGCTATACGAGGCAAAATTATTTTTCCGTCGATTCGAAAAATGTCCCGGATGTGGGCCGCGAGCTGACAAGGGAAAGAGAAGAAATAAATGGGCTGACCAGGAACAGGGGTCGTCGACTTTAATCGCCTGTGTTGTTCTGGAGTGAAGCTTGTTTTTTTTTTCTTTTTTGGTTATGACTTTATGAACGACGGGGGGTTTAGACAAACTCGTGGGCTAACCTCTTTATTTAGTAGCATGCTATTATTCCGGAAGTATTCCATAAAGAACGGAGTATAAGTACAAAATTGAGGGACGGGCATAATGCAACCTTGATGTATAAGCATATGTACAAACTGAGAGATCCCACCGTTCTGATGGTTGCTTCCGGATCCTGCAGCTTGCTCATGCACCTGAGAGATTTGGGTTCTTGGCCGACTGCTTATATGTATTCAAGCACTCCTAGAGCCTCGTATCGGCAAGTTTTACCTCAATTACCATGCTTCCGGCATATAGCTGCTATATACGGAGAAGCCGACGAACCCAGATCCATCCAAAGCGTTCATCGCTTATGTAGTGGTGCTGCCACTTATAGCATTTCCGCTTCGTGTCGACGGACTCGCCACTCATTGTACGTCAAATTCACGCAATTCGGGCATCAAACAGTCCATTCAGAGCTCCATTATCATGTAAAAGTGTTACGAGAACTACTTATTCATATTGCATTACATTAGATTACAAACCACACAAGCCCGTGCTCCTAGGATCTCAGATCGCAAGCATAAACGCGAAGCAACCCAGCAATAGTGTCCCGCTTATCCGAGCAGCCGAAGACGTCGATTGCTCTGTCGTATTGGCGAGGATCTGTGCCGGCTCATAGGTATTCGGCAAGGTATTATTCGTCGTGCCATTCCAGCAATATCTCGCGAAGCAATCCGCACACTTTGAAGGAATTCTAGTCCTGGTGCGAACGAGGCTTCGGGCCAAAATGGCGCAGCCGATGCATGCCGGCCAGTTCGAATCCACCGTGCCATTGCCCATGGTCGCCATATTGTATCCGTTCTGGATGATCTGGTTGCGCTCCTCGATGCTGTATTCCAGGTCAAAGGTTGAAACATTGGACTGGAATGAGTAGGGGGCATTGGGCATATACACGATGAGCGGCCCACGAGGAGTGTTACTGCCGTTGGTACAGCCGAAAAAGGTCGGCCGCTGGTTCAGACCCAGATTCACAAAGGTATTTTGATCGGGGACATCTGGGAATCTGCTGTCGTTGGAAGAAACCCTGGCCTCTGATCTGTTGAACGTAGCCACCATAGCAGTTCCATTTGGCCACAGCGTTGCTGTATCAGCAGAGCCATCGATAGCAAAGACGACGTCGACTTCTCGCTCGGCCAGAAGCAGCGGGTGCAAGGGGATGTTTTGTAAATCCTCTCCACCATCCACGAGAGCCAGGACCGTGGAGTTGGCATTCAAATTCCCGCTGGAGTTGTATCTAAAGAACGGATTCGGCCAGTTCGCAATGTCTCTGTTTTCTGAGCCAACATTTGCCAGAGTGCGATTTATCGCGCTGATCAAGAATTCTGGCACACCCTCTACCCTTCCAATCTGTAAGAATGCCTGGTTAAACAGAGAAGATGAGGTACCCATGACAAAGCCAGCGTTGTCGACCCCAGCGATACACGATCCGTTGCGTGGAATACTGCCATTGGTGAAGTTGGAGCCGACGAATTGGAGCGGCGCAAAGGCTTCGAGGCCAGGGTCATACGATCCCATTTCCCAAGGGTTGAACTCGAAGATTGTCGAGTTACTGGCTATCTGTAGCTGTCCTGACGTTCTCTCAATGGCAACGATCAACGGCAGTGGAGCTTGAGCCGATGTAAAGTCTGTATCATTTGATATAGATGAGAAGGTGAACGCTGTTGGGAGAGTTAGTCTATTCTACAAATCTCGTGTTGAAGGTATCGTCATACCAGGTCCTCCGTCGCTCGGGTCTACGAGCTGGTAGGATAATGCTCTGCCCCAATAATCTGTTATTGTTGTATTGAAGCCGGCATCTCTCTTACCGTCAACATCATCAAACAATTGTCGGTAGTATCTCGTGATGGAGAGACCAGCGGGTCCTATAATCGGCCAATAAGTGGTTAGTTAGGGTGCCTATTATAGAGATCAAGCGTCATACCGTTGAGGATAGAGTGATCGAATTGCCAAATGGTACTCAGAAATCCATCTGTAGCAGAAATGATGGACTCGACCGACGTAAAGTTCTGAACGTAAAGACTGCCGACAAGCCAGCTTCCGCCAGAAAGACCGCTAAGATACGTGGCCGACTGCAAAAGGCCACCGAGATGGCCGGATTCCGTCGCATTTGTCGATCTGTTGTCAAATGCTGCGAGAGCCCCGGCTCCGTTCATCAAAGCTCGATAGCCTCCACCGGAGATGGCGATGGCTACTCTTGGGAGGCCGGTGCCAGCGTTGGTGAGATTATCGATGTATCTGCCGGTATCGAGGCCGGTGATATTCGCGCGGCTGAGCACATCTTTCATGGCTTGGACTGTGTTATTTGTGCGAAGAGGAAGCCAATCTGTTTCGTTGGCCGACAAGCCCGTGGCTGCGCGGATCGTCGGCCTCTGGGCTGGGCATGAAACCACAGCTGGAGTGTAGCCATCAGGGGCAACTGGAGCAGCTCGTTCAAGAAGCGATAATTCTTGAATATCCGGTGGAAAGCATGAAGCTAAAGATCATTGTATCAGCCTCGCGGTTAACGTTATAGCTATTTGCAGTGATGGCATACCAGGAATCATCAAATACCCGATGAAACAAACGAGGATGCGACTTATGTTGATCATCTTTACAGGTTTATTTTGAGGTCGACTAATTGAACAAATTTGTGATGAGTTAACAAACAGCAGGTGATCAGAGAAAGCAAATAGCAGTTGCGATCAGGACCCGAGTCGAGAGCAAGAGCTATCAACCGATTTGCTGCTATTTCAGGTCACTCTGAGCTAAACGGACTTCATCATTATTCAAGATGTTTGCTCAATATGAAGAAATGCTTTTGCAGTTGCTCGATAGTTGATTAATATCGGCGATTGGTATGTTTTACACCTACGAGAGGTGAGTGAGGAGCAAAGTTGATATGGCATATGGCATTTTTTGAAAGAGACACCGTAAAAAAAATAAGGTACATTAGTCTGCCAGCCACGATTTCAGCTCCAAACGTCTACAATAGAGCTTTGATCCCGAGCGTGTAAGAATATCGTCATTAGTGTCAATCGCATTCTCAGCTTACCACGAGGGCAAATACAGCTTACGACGGAATTCTCGTTGCCGCAATTGTTTGTCAATGTATCTACCTGATCCATTAAAGTCAAATGCTATCAATTCATTTACTCATGATGCGACGAATTTTCTACCAATCTTCAAATTATTGTGTTTACTCGCAACGGAATCAGGAATTTCTCAATGCCAAATTACAATTGCCATTTAAACAACCGGTGAAACTGCGCCACCACCCACTGTCGCCCGTTCGGATCATCCGGGGGTGGCCGCGTGGATTCACAAGTTCCCCGCGAAATAAATTGCGTGGCATTTCATTTCCAGCCTCAGGATCGCCAGACGGGTTTGACGTTTTGCAGCTGATGCTGCGTCATCCGATGGCAGAACGCTCTTGGACACGCAGTCTTGACACTAGGGCATCAGTGAGATGTATGTGAATTGCCCATATTTTTTCTTGGCATCTGTCATTACAGTAATTGAGCCAATCTCTTCATGAACTGCAGTTTCATTTTAGCTTTGGTAGCGGAGCGCCATATCTCATCTGTGTCCTCTAGCGATTGGACGCGTTGAATAAACTTTGGATCGATGCGCTAGATTTCAAGGGTCTAAGATGCCGAGACCCTCATGTTTGATACTGATGAGAATCCCAAACACGAATTCGGATGTCGCTGAGAGAAGCTATACCGAAGAGGACGTCTTGTTAATCTATTTCAGATGCCGCAAGTGTGGTGACTATTGACCTTTCTGCAGTAGCAGTATATACAATTGCTATCACCATAAGAAATGGAGAAGGTTTTTTTATATTCATCTATTTTATATCTCACCTGTAAATGAAGCCCAATGCTCAGAGGCTAATCCTTGGTTATAGGGAAATATTGGCGTCGTGCCATGGAAATGGAAATGCTCCAGTGTTTTTAAACAATGCAAGTAAATCTAAGTTTCCACTTGGCTGAGTTTGAGACCTACGTGAGGCAATTCGGTCAGAGAACGCATGTTCCGTGTCCATCATTCAGCTGTTCTTTCTTCATTCAATAGAGCAATCAGGCTTAGACATTTCGTAAACTACAAGTAAAATTCTCAATACTTGTAGATTGTAGACTAAACAAGAAACTACGTGTTGTTAAACATATAAGAACATGTGTAGAATTCACTACTTCTGAATGTAGTTTCTATCTCATCATTGCTTCAAAATTGGTGATAGTCGCCGTATGATGAGCACAAGTAGAGAGAACTCCAAAATTCCAGAATATATCTATATAAAGATAGTTGCAGTATCAGCGCTTTTTATATCTACCTAAATACATTCCAAATTTTACTCGGAGTCTTAGATGTAACTCAGACCACCATCGACACCGATAACTTGGCCAGATATGAAGCTCGCCCCTGGACTAACCGCAAACACAATAGCATTGGCAACCTCCTCTGCCGTTCCATCTCGCTTAATATACTGCTGAGCACGAAACTTTTGTGTCAGCTCGTGCTCCTCTGGGGGAGCATAATCTGTTGAGATGGGCCCTGGAGCAACAACGTTGACGGTAATGCCCTTCTCGCCAAGTTCCTCAGCCCATGCCAGGGTGAGAGTATTGAGCGCTCCCTTGGTAGCCGTGTACAACGAAGCAAATCTGGTTCCAGTTCGAGCTACCACACTGCTGATATTGACGATACGGCCTCCAGGAGAGGTGAGATGAGGCAGGGCAGCCCGGATGAGCAGGTGAGGACCTCGAACATTGGGATGAAACAAGGCATCAAACTCTTCAACAGGAGCCTCTGTTGTGCTTGCTTGGAAAGTAGCGTGGCCTGCATTGTTGATGATGATGTCAATCTTGCGGCCTGGAAACGCTGCAACAGTGGCATTGACAATGTCGTCGCCAAAAGTGATGGAGCCGGCGTTGCTTTGAACGGCAATAGCCTTAACGCCCAGCGCTTTGATGTTGGCAAGTACCTCCTCGGCAGCAGTCTTGTTTGAGTTGTAGTGAATCACAATCTAACGGTAGTTCAAGCACGTATTAGGACCAAATCAAAGGATACAACTCTTTCGGCGAACATGATACATACATCGGCGCCGCCTTTAGCGAGGACGTAAGCGGTAGCATATCCAATGCCGTTGAGCTTGGATGCTCCGGTGATAATGGCGAGCTTTCCTTTGAAGTCGGTAGACATGGTGGGCTTTCTATTAATGAGTCTCGAGAAAAATTGTTGAGAGCTGGATAACTTGGTTGTTGGATTTCGAGTTGAACAATGAAGACTCTACGAAGCCTTTTATGCTGCCAGCCGGTGGCCCACGTTCTCCTCTTTTCATCCATTTGTCTCTTGACTCTATGAATCCTACCCCCCAGATCATTGTTTTCTAAACAAATTCTGGGCGTCAACGTCAACTAAGTTGAATACAGGCAACGGTGTAACCACGCCCTCTCAGCAACCCATGTTAGTCTGGGCGTTTGCAACTGTTGGAAACAGGTTCACTGACTAATAGGCTATCGAGAGTAGGAGCAGCTTTACTTACAAATCCGATTGAGTCGTCAATCACCGCCCACAATACTTCCTTGTCGCCTATCGTCTCTTCGATAGTCCTAGAACCATCTGCAGATAGAGTGATTAGGTGATTATCTCGGTTTGGGAGCCATGGATCGGCGCTACAGACGCACAAGCAGGGGGACCAGATACCGCATTTGGCATAGCCAGGCCAAAAGTAAGACTCTTAAGATTCTGCGATGGAGCTAGAAGCTCCTCTGTATCAACGCCTCTCAAGCCGATTGGCTGACCTAGGCTGATTAATCGCCACTGCTTCCCTCGAGCGGCTTCTGACATATCCAGATTTAGGCGTCTTTTGGCGGTCTTTGTAACTCTCTCAATTCCGATCAACCCCCTGGCCCTTTTTGATTTGAAACTCACTTCCACTCTCTTCTCTACAGCCCAACGTATATCTATAACCCCTTTAGGCATATGGTCCCCTCATCGCGCATGTAAAAGAGGCACTTTAACCTCACTTTGTTCCTGAAAGGCTGAGACAGACAAGCATTCTCCCCAGTAACAGCACAGAACCCCGGGACTTGACATCAGAATTTCTATCTTCAAAGTGACGTGGCGCTCGAAAACAGCAATCGGTCTCTATCTCTCGCCTCATCCAGGAACTACGTCGTAATGGATCCTAAAGAATCAGACGATTCTGGGCCTAGCTCCAACCTGCTCTTCATCAATTCAACTGAATCTGCACGCGGTAAGCCGCGGGATTCGCAGACCAAGCGCCAGATTCGGCAGCATGTCATGCGAGACATTGGCAAGGCTCGCCGCAAGCCACCCAGGAACCCGCAGGTGAAGCTGCGTGTGCGATCTGCAGAGCCGGCGGCGGAGTCGGCTTCTTCCTCTTCTACTCTTGCTGCTCCTACAAATACGGGAGCAACGGACCCTGGCGAGAGCCAGCTCATCCCGCTTCTGCAATCACAGGAACAACAAACACAATATGGAAAAGAACAGGCGCCTCTTCCTCCCCTGGCTCGTCCATTCTGGGACCAACATCCCCTGGCGCTCATGCAAAATTCCTGGGGCATGGACGCCTTTGCAGCATATGGTCTAGCCTTGGCGGCTTCTTGGGATTGTGTGAAAAGTAAGCAGACAGCGTAGATACAGCTTGCAACAATCATCATCCGCCAACGAACCAATGCTTTTACTGACCAATAACCTCCCCTGCAGACCCTCGTAGACGCCGTTTCTGGTTCCCGTTTGCCTTCAAGGATTCCGGCTTCTGCCGCAAACTCCTTACAGGTCCCGAAGTCCGCGCTGCTGTTCGCTCCCAGACGATGGAAAGGAGCATCACCTTTGCCCTGGCGCGTTCCACAGAGGTCGTGGCCTGCATCGAGTCAAGGCTGAGGGACCCTGATCCTAACATGGCTGTGGCTAATAATGTGATCCGGGGTGTCATGGGTTGCATCTGCTACAACGTATGACAAGAATCATCTTTTTTTTTTCCCAAGTAACTCGAAAAGCTAATTCATTCGTTTGTCGACTGAAAATTAGTACATTGTTGGAGACTTGGACCAAGCTCGCGTTCACTTGAATGGACTCAAACTCCTGATTAACAGGAGAGGCGGAATAGACACTCTCTCCGATGACCCGGATCTTGTCATGATGGTCTTTTGGTAAGCACCCATCGAAATCGCCAATTTCACTAATACCAATCTAGAAATACTGACCACGATGACTCTCTCATGATAGGATCGACACCATCGCTTCTCTACTCTTTGAACAAAGACCCTGGTTTCCAATGCCGTCAAGACTACCACCAATCTCCACTCTCCCTCGCCATGATTCCTCCGATATTCTTAGTGTCCTGCCATTCCATCTCAGCAGCATGTGTCCCGACCTCAACGCTCACCAACTATGCGTTGTCTCTGCTCTACAAGACATAGCAAGCCTCGCTGGCGCCGTCCAATGGAAACTAGCTGCCCGGGGTGAAGACCTATGGAAAGAAGAAATCTTTCTCGGCACGCGGCTCAACCCAATCGCATATCGTCTCATGGACACTCCTCCACACCCTCATCCCGATATGCCATGCATCTTCATCGAGACTCTTCGTTTGGGCGCACTTCTCTGGATCCTACAGGTCAAGAACATGGCTCAAGCTTATCCAGGCACGCCCGCCACATATGTCACCAAACTGCTGCATCTCCTGCAAAACCACAGCATCGAGAACCTCGTCTCAACATCAGCGTACTATATCCCCTTCCAGCTCTGGCTCCTACTGCTCTGTGCAGCCATGTCAGAAGTCCCCAGTGAAAGAACAAATGCTCTGGAGATGGTTGCCAGCAGGATGAACGAATACGGCTGGGAGTGGGAGGAAATGATGGTGAATGTCAAGCAACTTCCGTGGATACCTGGATTCGAAACCCATGCCCCGACTATCGCCACTCAAGTCCAGCTGTTGCGAAGCATGACATGATATGTATGACATTTTGAATGCTCAGCGTTTTTTACATATAGAGATTCTAATTATACTTGTCATGATAGATCAAACTAATAAACATTTTAATCAACCCTTTTCCCATAAACCTTGAAACACCATACAATCAATATACGACTACAGTGCGGCCGTGTTCTAAACGCTGCATACGAAAAATAAGAGCTTCTCCTCTGCTTTAAAATAGTAGAACTATTGGGGAGACTTCCATGTAGCCGAGTCCAGTTCATATGTCTCTGCAACTGGCCCGGACTGCCATCCCGCTCCGTATGTATTCGGCGTTGCAGGAGAAACAGTCGGTGCTCCTTGCTGCTGCTGCTGTCCATAGTACGGCGAATGCGGCGGTTGGTACGCTCCACTATGCGCTGGCGAAACCGGAGGCTTGTATTCGCTATTCCCTTGGAGTTCTGGTCGCGGAGAGACGTAACCAGGCGGCAACTCGCTGAAAGGTGTGCCGGTTCCCTGGAGCTCTTGTCTCTCTGTACTGTGAAGTTCTGGAACAACAGCAACATTTGGGTTCATTTTCGCTGTGTTTTCCAGCTCGGGCGGTCCAGTGAGATTGGGTCCGTCTGCTGTTGGTGGTATCTGCTCTCCTCTCTGCTTGTTGCGTCTCCGGCGGACGAAAAATGCTACGGCGGCAATCGCAGCGATGAGAACAACGCCTCCAAGTACACAAGCTGCAATAACTGCTGTCTTGTTGATGGTTGAACCCGATGAATTGCCTCCGCTGCCGTCAGACGATGATCCATCTTTTCCACCTTGATCAGGATTGCTTCCTCCGTTGTCACTACCGCCGCTTCCGCCAGTGCTTCCGGCTCCTGTCTCTGCAGGGCTAGAACCTGAAGGTAATGAGCTAGCTCGATTCGTAGGATGAGGGTACGTTTCGGTTGCAGTATCGGTGACAGACACGACAATCTCCTTTTCAGCCGCGCTACAATAGACTGCGAAGACATCCATGGCCGATGTAACATCCGCAGTGGCTGTATTGTCGCAATTCCACTTGACATTGGATGTAAGAGTGCTCAAGATTCTGCCACTCATGCCAGATTTGATGCAGACGCACGAAGCGAGAGCCTGGGGGCCGGTAGCACAATAGATTTCTGTTTGCTGCAGAAATGTGTTGGTACATGCTCTTTTGAAGCATTAAAGGTCGGGTATAGCAACTTACATCGAGGATCGCCGAGGCAACGCCGCTTTGAGCGCATGACCGCAGAGACTTGAACTGCGGCAAGGCGGTGATATGATATGTCACTGCACACAGTCACGGCTGTTAGTATCGTGTGTAGAGCAAAGCTTCGGCAAGAATCGCATGTTTAACGCACTGTCTCCGGGAGGACCTGGGGGCTGAGTAAAGGTCGTCGTTCCATTGTTCATGGCACAGTATTCGTTGTAAAAGTCTTGCGCTGCGCTGATATCGCCTCCATTAGAGCACGAGTATCTTGAACACATGGATGAGTTAGCATGGCTCGCGTTCCAACTGACAGCGAAAATGTGAATACTTACCGGACGGACTTGCTGATCACGTCGCTGACTTGAGAGGGGATTCCACCCTTTCCACAAACACAGGGCGCAAAGAGACTAGCAGCCTCGGGACATTTGGATATATTCTGTTGCCATCATGTCCTCGTTAGTGTATCTTTGTGGAACATGGTGCCTGGATTGAGCTTCTCGTCCATTTCTACAGCGTGGTATGTAAGAAGATGGTTTCAAGCGAATGCATGTACGTACGTCCCCCATGACAGCTTCTGACAACGCTGACTGTGCGCATTGTGGAAGATAATTAATCTGACCTAGGTCGGTAATGTAGGCCTGGACAACGTTCTTGGTCGGCGTCGAAAAGGTAATGGTCAGGTCTTGGTTGCAGTATTTCGCAAGGACACTCGATGCGCTGTTTTGGTCGTCGGTCGCCGTAGTGCCGCAACTAAGTCGAATGTCGCGAGATATGGAGGAAGTGATGCTGGTGAATCTCTCCGTGTCAGAGCAAGCACACGACTGGAGCTCCGTCTCTGAGTCGCCGCATACTGTGCCGTATGTCAGAGTCGCGATGTTGTATGATATGGCGTCGGAGGCACATGGGGCCTGTTTGGCGAGGGTTTTCATTAGCCACCATCTCCCGTCTCATGTTGCCCACTGTTTGTTATTATTCGAATTGGTTGAACTTACTAGAAGAGAATAAATGTCTAGATCCGTCACATAATCAAGATCTGCCTGGGCAAGAGCTGCAAAGAAGACGGCAGATGCGAATGAGAGCCGCATTGGTCGGCGCATGGCTGTGGCAGGCTGAGCCAAAAGCTGCTGAAGAAACAGACAAGAGAGATGGATAGACAGGTGAAAGCAACGGTGATGTTAGTCGTTCGAAAACGGTTATCCGAGAATGCGACTTGACTTGCAGTTCATGCACAAAAGCACAAACAACAGCAGCAGCAGCAACAGAGGAATAGAATCTAGGTTGCCAAGCAAAACGCCACGACAAAAGATGCACAACAGTCGGGAACACAAATCCAGGCACAGGTTGTCAACTTGTTTTTCTTTTCTCTCTTCCCTCTGTCTTTTGCCGCTCTTCACATACAATTACACCGGCTCCCCTCTCACAATCTGCCTCTCTCTTCAGCCCATCATGGGGAACCCCTGCTCAGCGCCATGGTAGTCAACATTGGCGCCTTGGCAGCGCAACGGGAAAGGAGCTGTGGCTGGACTCGGAGCATTGCCATTTGATAAGACCCTTGACAGCTGAAAATCGAGGTGCAGGCGCTACAACACTTTTCGGGCTAAGACAACAGAATAGACGAGTGAGGCTGAAACGGAGCATTTATGTTGCTTGCACTGGCGATAACGGCGCCAGAGACGCTGTCTTTTTTCACTCTAGGATCATGCCTAGATTAAATTAATAACCCCGCATCGACTCATGATGTGATTCGTCTCTGGTCGATGCAGAAGAAAGGGGAGGGAGAGAGAGAGCCCTGGAAGAAGCCTTGTTGGGCGTATACCTGAGACATGTATGTAAGACGAGAAGAAACAGCGATCAACAAGAAGAAAAGGAAAGCATAAAGCCTGGGACTATGTAACCGCGGTTCTTTGTCTTCTCTACGGCACGCCAAGCGCCTCATTCCGCACGGCCGAGTCTGTGGTACGACTTAGACACTTTACGGGTGGAGATGCGCCGAGGATAGAAAAATATCCCTCGGGATTCTCACTTGAGTTGAACCAACTCCGCTGTTCGCTAGAATGGACCAGCACTTGGCGATCCGGTCTGACGGCATCCTTCACAACTTGCTGCATCCCACCCAGTGTAGTTTATGCCATAGCTGCACCAACACATCACGAGAACCTGGTGCATCGGGCGATTTCAACGAGTCCACCAATCAACCATCCCTGCGATTCAGGCAAATCACACTCGTTGCTGGCTAGCTTACTAGCTCAAGGACGTGCAGTGATTCCTCAATGCAATGCACAAGGTCTGGTGAGTGAATTAAGAGCGAGCATTGGCGAATGAAGCAATCGCAAAGGGAGGAAAGGAGACAATAGGGGAGAGTGAGAAGAAAATCAACATTGAAGATGAAGCAAAGTTATGGTTATCATGGGTGGAGTCTTCCATCAACTTTAAAATTTTCTCTTCGTCTTCACTCGTCGGTTGGTTGATGCATGAAAATAAGCTGTCTTCAATCCTTATTAGCCAGAGGGGCCTGTCTCTCATCTTATCAACCAGCTAATTTAGCGTGCTTACATAACGAACATGCCTGTGTCGACATGAAGAGCATTCTGTCAATGTTCTGAATCGCAATGCACTCAGTCATATGAAGACCAAGGGTGATGGCATCCTTGTTGTCTCGGTAGTTGGTGATACAGAGAAGCACACTATCCGCGCATTGAATACGAAATTCAATTTGCCAAGCGAAACCTACCTCGCTACCAGTTCCGTTGATAGATTTACTTTTTAAACCACCCCAGCTAGATTTTTTCCTACTACTACATTTAGAGTTATAAGCATGCCCATGTATAAAATACTATAGTGGGGGAGTAAAAGTAACGACTAGCCTCATAGTGCACTATATATTGGGGCATTAAAGAAATAACAAATGCCTAGGTCCTTTTTTAACTGTCTTAATACTGGCGCTGTGTACTTGGAATTACAATTTTCCTTTAGGAGATGCGGGAGTAGAGGCACGGCACAAAGCGCGTGGAGTGTGATATGGAGGGCGGAAAAAGAGAAACGAGAAGAAGAGCGGAGAGCGAAACAAATAATGTTTTGGCAGAATGCTATAGAACTAAATGGAAAGCGGTCAGGCATAAATATAGTGAATCATCCAGGTGTCGAGCTCATGCGTTGCCAGTCGTGGGCATAGAGGTCATCTATTGGTCTAGTTATAGTTAACTACCTTTTTAAAAATATAGTTACTAGTTTATTTCCTTAATCTAGCCCTTTCTATCTCTATTGCCTCTCAATATTTCTGTATTGCTTGATATTTAAATCTACCAAGCCAAACTTCCTTCCTTGTTCGAAAAGGTTCCCGTTTCGCCGTCTTCACCCATGGTTGCCAGTCTTACTGCATTCAAAGCTCCATCTGCCGGATCATCCTTTCCTACAAAACCGTTCAGGTTCGTAGCACAGTACCCTGGACAAGTCGCATTGACTTTCCACCCAGCGTCTTTATACTTTAAAGCATAGTGGAGCATGATCATATTGAGTGCTGCTTTGCTACTTCGGTAGATTGGCAAAGGAACTGGACTCTCCGGTCGATGAGTGAGTGAGCCCATGAAAGAGGATACAAATACGACTCGAGGTGCAGAAGATGCCGTTAAAAGAGGGATAAAGGCTTCAGTCGTGAGTGTGGCGCCAAAAGTGTTTACTGCAAACGTGTCTTGGAAATTGCGAAGCGAAGGGGGAGAGGTTCTTTCATCGTTCAGGCATACGCCGGCGTTGTTGATCAATACATCAAGACGGCCAAATTTCGACTTTACTTGTTGGACCACTTCGGCAATAGAGTTATCAGAGGTAACACTAAGTGACAAAGATTAGCATCTTCTATTCAAGATATCTATCATTACGATGTTGACTCTTGAGTCAAAGTCTGGATCTCAACATAATCGATCCACTCTTGAGGATTTAATTTGGTGGCTATAAAGGAGACCTACTCAATCGTAATAGGCTCGGCATTCAACCCCTGCTCTTGAAGATCTTTGGCCGCTTTAATACCACGCTGGGTATCACGACTTCCCACAAGAACATGGTATCCCGGCTTTGACGATAGAGATTTTGCTATCTGGAAACCGATGCCTTGATTGGCGCCTGTAACTAGGACGATCTTTGAAGAGGGAGAGGCAAACATGATGCCCTTGTAAGTATATTGTGAGATTGTGATTGCAGTGACTTTGAAAGCTTTGTATAAGAGAGTCGACGAGTGAAATTGCTGTAAAAATGATCAGAGTATGATGCGTCGCTCTCTCTCTATATATATACAAAAAGTCCAAGTCCAAGGAAGTGGACTTAGACTCGGATTTATTAGCTATCTCCATTAAAGCATCATGATTCTAATCATGAATTGTTGAATTTGCTTCCTTTTTGACAGCGTAAAAGCCGAATCGTCTTCACGACTTACGTAGACAATGTGTGTATCTGTCTCATATTGATCGATATGATCCTCAGTGGCCTGTGTCAGTACACTCGCGCAAACTCTAGCCTGTTAAGGAATAGGTATCTCAAGCCTGCACTGATTGATTGGGTAGGTCTTTGCTATTTCCACCCTAGACCCAGCTGCTAATCTCAATGTCTGAGGCGCATGATGCCCCTCATACTACCATGCAGGTATTTAGCGTACTCGCGCAAAACCTAACCCTTCCTAGTATACATAGCTTGTGCGACCTCATCTCACTCATCCTTTGTTTCTTCTACTCTATTTTGTGCTTCTATGACAACAGCCGGCCTGATATGCTGATATGGTGAACAACGGGCCATCAAAAGCATGCCATGCATGCAAGCAAAGACGTAAGAGGGTATGTAAGCGTCGTTCCATGGGGTTGTTTTCGGCGTGCTGACCCATTTGTAGTGTGACAAGAGGCGTCCAGTATGTGCAAAATACTATCTGTTGTCGTGCACTGGCAACATTCTCCCGGCAGCGGCTCTTTTTAGATGTGGACTCACTGCGGTTGCTTGATACTAATTCAACGTCTGTGTCAGTCTTGTCTCAACTGCGGCCGAGCACGGCGCACGTGTCCTGGATACGAGCCCAGTAAAGACTTGAAGTTTATAAACTATGTCGGAGAAGACAATCTCAATGTATTGCGTCAACCACCTTCAGAGTCATTGCATCGAGCGGCAAGCTTCAATCTTTCTGGGACACTAGACTGGTCTGATGTTGAGCAAAACGCTCGTCTAGTGTTTTTCAACGACTACTGTATTGTCTCATCAAATAGGAGCCTGTCTCGTGGATATCTACATGGGCTCCAGTCTATGATTGCTAAAGCCGACCCAAACTCCGAGCTTGTCCAAGCATGTACACTCATTGCATTAGCAAATCTAGGGAATAAGTTCGGAAATACCATGTACAGACATAGGGCAGAGGGTCTGTATTCTTTGTTGTTACGGTCCTTTCGCCTAAGTATCTCAAATGAAGCAGTATTTACCACTGTCGAGTCGCTAATTACTGCTGCATTAATGGGATTATACGAAGTAAGCTCTCACAAATCACCATAATGAGTGAAACAAGCTGACAATCACAGATCATCACCAGTACTGGTACGTATACTGGCGCTCATGTTGCTCATGCTCAGGGAATCTCGGCTATTCTTATCAGCAAATTCTCACCATTTGACTTGCTGTGTGACGGCAAGCTTTTCCAAATTGCAAGTTCGGTGCCACTTGAGGATCTAGATGTGGAGATTTATACACGTCCGTCTCTTCGAAACTCTCCTGCAGTTGTCACCAAGGCCTCACAGAAGTTTAGCCTTATGTGTACACCGCTATTCAATCAGTCAAGCTCAGCTATAGATTTCATATATGCACAAACAATATCCCTAATGCTTAGAGCGGAACCCTTATTGGAAAGTGAAACTGGAGCCACGCTTGACCAGCTTTGTCAACTCAGGTTTGAAGCTGAGCAGCTGAGAGAGGCATATACCACTTGGCCAGACACGGTACCTCCAGCATGGACACCGAAATGGCTCGGAACTATTTCATCTAAAAACAGGGAGACTTTGTAAGTATTTTCACAACTACATAATCTTCAATATCTATTGCGATTCATAAATCATGTCATTTGGAGAGAATAGTTCGTTTAATCACTGACCTTTGGTATCGCAGGCCCGATGTGGGCTACTGGCCAGCAACCATTTCATGCTATTACGATTGTAAGTCATGTCTCAAACACTTTATAATTATTAACATATTATAGTTTATGTCGCGTCGCTATGGAACAACTATCGTAAAGCTTCTCTATTAGTCTTAAATGTCATATTAAGATGTCACTATCGAATCAATGGCCGTTTCAGTGATCAGATATTCGAAGCTTCAATACATAAAGATGTCCAAAAACTAACGGAAGGCATTATATCTTCTGTTCCATATCTTCTAACTGCAGATTTGCAGATATTTGTTGCAAATGCAGCCCTAGGATCCCCTCCCATTATCCCCGGTCGACCACTTGGGGGCTTGCTATCAATGCACACTTTATTTGTTCTATCTACATTATCTTTAACCGAAGAAAAGCTGAAAATTTACATAAAAAATTGTTTGGCTTGGATTGGAACCCGTATGGGTATCAGCCAAGCAACCGTCTTATCCAAGGTAAGATTTTAACAATGCCTTGAACGCAAAGCATACTACTAACCTTTAGTCATAGTACACGTCAATGAACCAGTTTAAGTATGCTACAGAAACACGCGTAATTATCTGGACTGGCATGCTTATATAAAGGGAGGAGCATCTCGAGGGTACACATCTAGCAAAATAACTGATTTTGACAGATCCTGGTGTTAGATTAATGCCAGCCCTCTGGCTCAATTTTCAGTCCCTGAAATGTATTTAGACATTGCTCTCAGCTCATCCACATATATTGAGAACACACGTAAACAACGGAGCAACAAACATACAGAAACAGCATCACAAAACTTTACCCTCCATCATTGACCGCCAACCCCTTCTCCTCTCTTCATAGTCACGGACAGTCATACCACCCGTACTGTGATCTCCCACTGATTCTCCGTTTCTCTGCACTCATCTTCCCCCTCCTGTGGCATCAAGCCACCAAAGTCTACCTAGTGATGCAAAAAATGTTTGTGAGACGGCCAGAAGCCAATCCGGCTTGCTTGTTTGATGTTTGCATTCCAGAGGGAGATGGCTCAACTGGGAGGCCTACAACATGGCTGTGAACACTTTTAGAGAATAAATGCACGGAAACAGATCTCTGGAGTTGTTCAATCAATTACTGTCGCGTTGTTCTCTTCATCAATATCTTAAACATAGAACACCGGTTAGATTTATTAATTATTGGCACATCGTCTAACCGTTGATCACGAGTATGACTGACCTCTTTTGCTGCTCATCGATACAGCCGTATCGCCCCAAACGGCTTGACCATGAACAAAAATTCGACAAGTTCATGCAATGGGCAAAGTTCACCTCTGCAAAGCCCGACGATGGCCCTATATTTATAGTCAGTGCAGATTATGTGGTCCAGCTTGTCAGGCAAGCCAATTACGGGCCGCAAGAGTCAGTCAGATATTTTATGACAGTCGACGATGGCGTCGAATTCGAAGAAGTCAGAGAGAAAGACCTTATTGCGGCAAACTTCGAAAAATTGAACTCGTATGTTAACTTCTCCCTCATTACATAGGAAGTGTTGAGTTGTCACGTGGATCTTTGTGACTACTCTCCTTGATCAAACCCAGTTTCTGTTTGTTGCCGTTTGTTGCCGTTTGCAGGTAGCGTTTCCATTCTTCATATCTCAGCATAGCAGAACGCGGAGAGTTTTGCATTTTCTCAGCTTCGTCAGTTTTTTCAGGTTGTCAGGAAGCTCCAGCACATACTTACCAAGGCCTTTCACTTCTGCAGATACAAGAACTTCAAGTGCAACACGCATGATAAATTTTTCGAGGTGAACTTGTATCAACAGAATCCTACCAATAGGCATCACTGGCGAGCCAATATCGCTCGACCTGCTACAGATATCGATCTGGTATATCGACAGAAGAAGGAAAAGTCGACGCAGGACATCAAAGCCGAAGATATGAAGCAAGAAGATCACGGTGGTGAACCAGAACATGGTGGCCCTTCGAGCTCTACTCTACCTGATCCAACCTTGCAGGTCAACAAGGCGAGTTGCAAAGCCCCGTGCAGCTATCACAAGAAGCAGTTGCTGATAAGAAGTTTAGGTAGCGTCCGAGTTGGATATCCCGGCTTTGAAGTCGGTTCTTCGGTTTTTACTTCCAACAGTCAAGACAAACCTTGGGCTAGACCCGCTTCTGTCTCTGCTTTCTCTCGATTGGATCAACACGGAACTCGGCCTTGGTCTCGCGATCGAGGATCTTTGGATTTCTGAGTTAAAAAGTGATAATATTGCTGCGTTTATATGCAGTTATGTCAAATCATCTGCCGGCAACTTGCCTCCGTACGAAGTCACCAAAATCGGAACCGCAGTGGGCCTCGCGATTCGCCGCGTAAATTTCCCTAAAGACGAGATCCAAGGGCGGAACAAACTCCAGCGCATTGTTGAGAAGGTCCTTGATCTTTGCAGTGCTTCAGACTGGGTATCTAAATGCCGGGAGGGAATACTCCGTATGTTTACTGCGGCACCTGATGAGCGCCTTCTTGAGCTCGTTCGACGCAAAGAAGACGAATACGAAGACACTTGCAGAAAGGTATCAAGACACTTCAGCTTACATCTAAATCTTATAGAATTATAAGCTTACTCATTTCCCAGATGGCATCAGAGGCAGATTGTGAAGTAGACGACGATGATCACTACAACCAGTACGACTACGGCGACGATTACGACTACAACCCCTACGAGGCGTCCTCTCCCGATTTTGATCAAGATCTCACAGCATGTGACAAAGAGTGCGGCTACTGTGGAAGATGTCCTTACTAATTGCCGTGGAAGACGGACGGCTCGCCCACTAGTGGATTTAAGGGAGACGGCACTTGAACTTCAGTGGGATGGCTATATCGTCAAATACAGTCTGTGGTAGTAATTTGAGCAACCATTTGGTAAAAGTTTGTAGTCAGGGCCAAGTATGTGTGGGCGCAGAGATTGGTACCGTCAATTTTCTCTCGAGCCTACAATACTTCAATCACCCATCCCATTTTGCATTACGATAATTTCTGCTGAACTTTGAACAGCTGAGTTTTGTTTGCAAGACGTAGGCCTTCATATTACCGCACGGGATTTCCGTCGATTGTTTTCCATTAAAAGTAAACTTTTATATGCGCTTTGGCTGTAGTCTGACTCAATAGCCAAGCTTTGAACTTGCCATACAGAGTCAGGCTATCGATAAGTTTTTGCTTTCCTATCCTCAGAAATCTAAATTAGCCATCAGCATTAGTCTTCTGTACTAGGCCATACAGCAGTTCCATACAATCTCATTTTGAGTTTACTTCTGCTATCTATATATGTCCTACCCTTCTAATCTACCTTAAAACGCCTCTCTAAATACGGCACGTAAGCGGTTCATTTTGGTACATTATTGATACAGTTTTCTAATAGAAGATTGACTAATTGCAGAATTTTCCGTTTGGAGATAGTCTTTTTAGAATGAATAAGATCTTTTGCTTGAAAAAAAGCGGTTATCATCCACTGTAAACCATAATAGCGGCAAAGGCCTCCATACTCTGCTAACATGGAAGCCAACAGATTGAAGGTTTAACCAGTCTGTTAGTTTACAGAAATCACCCCCTTCCAGATCCTAACCGCCATTATGCTTGAAAAGTCCTCAGAAAGTATCAGACATTCATCAATTCGTACGACTATATAAATTTCGTCTCTTCCAACTTGCTTCCCATCTATTTCTTCCCATTTAGTACATCCACACTTACCGAGATCCAGACAATCTGCACTAATATTCAAGGCATTTCCGAGGGACAACACTCAGAAAGAAGTGAAACGCTGCGAAAAAGGCCTTTCCTTGTTGGGACTGTCGTGAACATGGCTTCTACTAGGGGACATGTCGTGATTGTTAATGGGAGCAGAGGTTGGGACCAGGGTCGTCAAGTGTCTCCTTTCAAAGGCGTCTCTAAAGAACCTGGATATACCGTGGTTGTCGACGAAACTAAAGCAGCTGTAGCTTGTGCTGCTACTCGCGGGGCTGCCAATCCTGC
Source organism: Trichoderma camerunense (assembly GCF_050948025.1). Classification (NCBI taxonomy): domain Eukaryota; kingdom Fungi; phylum Ascomycota; class Sordariomycetes; order Hypocreales; family Hypocreaceae; genus Trichoderma; species Trichoderma camerunense. The sequence continues at coordinate 2,132,683 of NW_028145366.1, forward strand.
TCCCACTACGCAATGGATTGACACTCTCCCTGCTCTATCCAAGGTGGTCGACGCTCTCACAGGGCTTCCAGTTGATCGACCATCACTCTATGTCGACCTTGAGGGACAAAATCTTTCTCGATATGGTACCATCTCCATATTGCAGATCCACGTCCGTCCCACCAACACGACTTACCTAATCGACGTTCAATCCTTGGGCGATAAATGCTTCTCCACGCCTGGAGAAACTCGCTGGACACTGAAAGCGATCTTGGAATCCCCTTATATTCCCAAGGTGTTTTTCGATGTCCGAAGCGATTCGGATGCATTGTTTGTGATTTTCGGCATTACTCTGAACGGTGTCGTCGATCTGCAACTCATGGAATTCGCCATCCGCCCTCATCAGGGGAAGAAGAGGGTCATAGGGCTCGAAAGATGCGTCCGATACCACGCGACGTTTTCCCGGTACGAGAAACTCAGATGGAACAAGACGAAGGAGCAAGGCAGAGCTTTGTTCGCACCCGAGTCGGGCGGAGGCTTTCATGTGTTCCGTCAGCGCCCCTTGCAACCGGTCCTTTTGGAATATTGCGCCCAGGACGTGTCTGTTATGCCTTGCCTGTGGGCATACTATGACAGCCAGATGACGAAGCAGTTGCGGGAGGAGGTCATGAAGGCTTCAACGGACAGGGTTTGGGGGACACATGCAGTGGATTACATTTCCACAGGACGACACATGGCACTGGCTCCCCTTTCGATGATTCATGCAAGCGTTGTTGATGATTGGCGGCGCTTGTACGAGTCCTCCCATCCACGCTACGACTGGTGCTATTCAGAGACAACGGGACCCAGTATTGATACTCCTGCGGAGAGCCTTTCCGACAGTGTTACTAGCTGTGCTTCTGGCGGTTCTAATAGTACTTCGTGGACTTATTCCGTGGTCTAATGTGGGCAACGATATATCGAAGCATCAGGACATTTTCCGATGTGGAATAAATTGTTACCCGGGAAGAGATGATACCCGGGAAGAGATGGAAACTGGTGTCGGACAGTATAAAGTAGTCCGAGGAAATGAGTAGTATGATTCGTGCTGTCATTATTTGCAAACAATAGTTAGAATTGGTAGAGATTGCCAGAATTCATAGTAATGAATACATATAGGTTCAATGTCAACTCCAAAATGCATGTGCATCCATCCAATCGAAATGATTCCCGTATTGGGCAATTTCTGTTACCCCAGCTTGCCCAGTCCCAATGTAGCGGTACTCGGTACCTACTAAAGAATGCGCTAATGGCACACGCAGCTGGTAGCAGGAACAAGAACCTTTTAACGGCAATATTATCCGCCGCCCAATCATGGCGAGGGCAAATCCTTTTACGGAGATGCAAAAACAGCGTCTAACTAAGTCGAGTATAAACGAGCGAGCTCCACCGCGGAGGGACGCATGATTTGCTTGTGATGATCCAAAGAGAGATAAAGACAGGAGATGTGATTGTTAATAGCCCAGCAACTGGTGGAGTGTGTGAGTAACTCGTACGTGAAAGTTATCTGGTGACATACATAGAGAGACCGGAGGCCCATCGGCGGCATAAGACTCACGATAGGACACTTGTACAAGGACATTTTCATCGGTTAAACTTAAGACAGAAGAAAGAGAGATAAAAAGAGAGAGGGAGAAGAGAAAAAAGGATAAGCACAAGAGAAGGACAGAAACAACAACAACAAAACAACACACTCACTCACTCAACCATGTATCTTCGAGGCGATCATGCAGAGACAGACCTCCGCGTCTTGCGGCAGCTCGTCCGCGAAAATCCCCTCGGCCTCTTCACCACCGCCATCTCCTCGCCATCCTACCCCCTGATCCAGTCCAGCCACATCCCCTTCATCCTAGATGTCGAGGATGAATCCAGCGAGACCGAACTCGGCCAGCTGAGGGCTCACATGGCCCGCGCCAACCCCCAGAGCAAGGCCATCATCGACGAGATCAAGGAGCGCCAGGCCGCAGGAGACAACTCGAGGACACTGCAGCAAGACGTCCTGGTCATGTTCACCTCCGCAGTCCAGCACTACGTCACGCCCAAGTTCTACACGGCCACCAAGCCGGTGACGGGCAAGGTTGTGGGCACATGGAACTATGCCGCTGTCCAGATCTACGGCAAGGCGACGTTCTACATCGACCCCAACGCAGAGGAGACGACGGCCTTCCTCAATAGCCAGATTGACGCCCTGTCGAGCTTCAACGAAAAGGTCACCATGGGCTACACGGGAGAAGGATCCAGGCCCAAGCCGTGGCAAGTGTCCGATGCGCCAACGCCGTACCTCAACATCATGAAGAAGGCCATCATCGGCGTGGAGATTAAGATTGAGAGGATGGAGGGCAAATTCAAGATGAGCCAGGAGATGGGCGACGGGGACACTGACGGCGTGGTGAAAGGGTTTAATGACTTGGGGACGGATATGGGTAGCAAGATGGCGAGCACGGTAGAGGCACGGAGGGAGATTAAGAAGCAGAAGAAGGCGGCCAAGGAGAGCGAGTGATGTGATGTTTCTTTTTTTATCAATGAGTTGTGAACGGAATAGATTTCCTCTCTGGCATATGGAATAGACTGGAGTCGACCTGATACAGATGCAGATACAGATGCTATACAGGTAAACGAGCAACGTGGGGAAACAAAAGGGAATGGCCAGCGCGGTATTCAACTACAGATAAGAGTTATTTTCAACAGAAATTATGTACATGAATCAATATTGACAAACAATCGAATTGTAATGCGTCACTCGTGATAATAATTATAGCAGACATGTGAAGATAAAGGTTTCCCCCCCACGCAAATTCGGGACCCTTGCACATGTACCTCAGACAGCCAGCAGACCCACTCTATTTTCTAGCACCTCAGCCTACCTCAATCCTCCATTCTATTTACTTTAAACATCACCATTGCTTCATCCATACTAAACAGCACAGGCAGAGCTTCAGCGACACAGAATCCGCTCAATTGGCCGATATTACAGCATCATCACATCCTCAAGTTCGACCAACCTCCAAGTCCGAGCGAATCGACACAAACCGACACGAAAAGAAAAAGCCATGTCCACCAAGCCCAAGTCAAGATGGGCAAGCTCCGCAGAAGACGCCGAGTATGAAGCTCGGCAAAAGAAGGAAAAAGAAGAAAAGCGTCGCAAAAAAGCTCAAAAGCTACAAGAAGAAGAAGAAAGAAAAAAGGCTCTACTCGCTGCTGCAACAACAACAACAACAACATCACAAACCGCAGAAACAAACAACGACGACAACGACGCAGCATCATCTTCATCACGGCCCTCCAAACGACGAAAGCTCACCCCCGAACCCACCACCAGCAACTCCTCCGCCTCCCTGCTGCGCTTCGACGTCGGCACCTGGAAGCCCAGCCGCAGCGTCGACAACTACGACAAGCTCAACGACATCGAGGAGGGCACGTACGGCTGGGTCGCGCGCGCAACGGAGCTCGCCACGGGCAGAGTCGTCGCCCTCAAGCGGCTCAAGCTCGAGGCCGGCGACCCCAACGGCCTGCCCGTGACGGGCCTGCGCGAGATCCAGATCCTCAAAAACTGCCGACACCGCAACGTCGTGGCCATGGAGGAGGTTGTCGTGGGCAACGACGTCTCCAAGCCAGACAAGTAAGAACCCCTTCTGTCAAACCAAGCAGCCAACCAACCAACTAACCATCCGCTTCCAGCTCCATCTTCCTCGTCCTCGAATTCGTCGAACACGACCTCAAGAGCATCCTCCAAGACATGCCCGAACCCTTCCTCTCCTCCGAAGTAAAACGTCTCCTCCTCCAGCTCACTTCAGGCGTAGCCTACCTCCACCAAAACTACATCCTCCACCGCGACCTCAAGACCTCCAACCTCCTCCTCTCCAACCGCGGCCTCCTCAAGATCGCCGACTTTGGCATGGCCCGCTACGTTGGCGACCCCCGCCCCAAACTCACCCAGCTCGTCGTCACACTCTGGTACCGCGCCCCCGAGCTCCTCCTCGGAACACGCACCTACGACGCCGCCGTCGACATGTGGTCCGTCGGCTGCATCATGGGCGAACTCATCACCCGCGAACCGCTACTACAGGGCTCCAACGAGGTCGACCAGATATCCAAAGTCTTTGAGCTCTGCGGCGTCCCCACCGAAGACTCCTGGCCCGGCTTCCGCCGCCTCCCTAACGCCCGCTCTCTCCGCCTCCCCAAACAGTCCCCCCTCGCCTCGGGCTCCGTCATCCGCGCCCGTTTCCCCAACCTCACATCCGCCGGCGCCTCTCTACTCAATAGCCTCCTCGCACTGGACCCGGAGAAGCGACCATCCGCCAAGGAAATGCTGGAGCACGAATACTTCCGGCAAGATCCCAAGCCCAAACCAGAGAGCCTGTTCCCCACGTTCCCCAGCAAGGCCGGCCAAGAGAGGAGGCGGCGGCACGAGCCCGATGCCCCCGTCCGCGGGCAGGCCGTTGCTCTTGGCGATGTTGACTTTAGCGGCATCTTCCAAGGCAGGGACAAGGAAGAGCGAGGCGCTGGATTCAGTTTACGCATGGTATGAACGGATAAATCATGCCTCTGGCCATTCACACATCAGGTCAGCGGTATATTACCGTCGTCACTCGACGTATTGACGTATCGACTTGCCAATCGAAGCATTTGATCTTAGGATATATATGACAGCCATTTTATTTATTCATCATACCATAGAATTTACACGCAGACTTTCACCTGCGAGGCACAAAGCCATCTACCATGATCAAGAATTACATCTACACCAATATAGAGAAATATACCAAAGCGTACATCAAGACAATTGTAAACATACCAAAGCACACATCAACACAAGTATAATTAAATCAAAGCACTAGACAGTCAAATTCATGATAACAAGGCCTGAAAAGTCAACATCAACATCAAGGCGCTCGGCCCATTAAATGTATACGTCATTAGAAACTTAAACTATTTTTTTTCTTGAGTGGCCCATCATGAAAAGAGTCGTCCGAATAGCTTGAATACTCCCCCATGTTTTCCAAAGCAGCGCGCGCGTAAAAGAGAAAGACACAAAAGACAAAAACGCCGTTGGAAATGACCCGCAAAGTATCGCCTGTAATAATGCCCCGTCTCCAAAAGCTTTATAAAAAAACAAAACAACAACTCAAACACGGTATGCAATCCCGCCAAAGGCCCCGCTGGCTACATTATTCGCAAAACGTCGAGCAAGATGTGTCTGGTAGGTGAAGCTAGACCAATCGAGCAGTATGCGGATATGTAAAATGCGCAGCCGTGGGACATGATTAGTTGATGTCGAGGCCGGAAACAAACCAGGTAAAGCTGAGCACGGTTACCAGGCCCATAGTGATGGCAAAGCCGAGAACGTGGTGGTCGAACTTGGAAAGGGCTGCGTTGCAGGCGTCGCAATGCCACTCGGGGAATGGAACGTAAGGCTGCGGGGTGTACAGACCAAAGGTGAAGGTGTTAAAGGTGCCCAAGTAGCCAGGGTCGGGAATGGAGGTGATGGCGGCATCGGAATCCTTGATGATGAGGGTGTACATGGCGACGGGGAAGGGCTGGTCGGCCGGGGTTGGGTTGGCGCTGCTGTCCCAAACGAATTCAACAGAGGTCTTGAAGGTCATGTTTGAGGTGAGGGTCCAGGTCTCGGAGGCTTGTGAGCAGCTGATGAGAACATCGATGGCGGTTGGGGTACCAAGGAGGTTTGTGTAATTCCAGCCCCAGGTGACATAGTCTTCAATCTTGTACAGGGCACTGCCAGCGAAAACATTGGGTGTCTGCATGGCAACAGCTCCTGGAGGAGCCTCAGGATCAAACGAGGTATGGTGTGCGGCCTTCTTAGTAGTGGTCGTCTTCTTGTGGCTACTATCATCCGTCTTTGAGCCAGTCTTCTTAGAACCCGATTGGCTTGGCTGGGTTGGCTGGGCCGTGTTTCCTTCTTCGTTTGGTGGGTTGGTTGGGCTGGTTGGGTTTGCTGTGTTTCCCTCTGCGGAACGTGTCAAAACACCTTCATCAAAAGCATGCAGACGTCTAATACATACCACTACCCTTATCGGCACGAACAACGAGCGCGTCGAGCTCGGGCAACCAGCCCGGCCAGGCTGAGACCAGAGGGGCAGCCGAGGAAAGGCACAGGGCCAGTTGCATCAATGTCGCAGTGGGACGCATTTTGTCGAGAATATGGGATTGTTTGGAGTGTATACAGCAGGGTAAAATAAACACAGACCAGGCAGTCTGTCGCTAGCGTGTGTCGTTTCAAGGTATTGAAACCTCCGCTTTCTGGTGCAAAACGATGCTGGATATTAAAAGAATGCGGTTGCTAGGCCCAAGGAGAAAAAAAAAGGTTGATGATGCTGTGGTTAAACAAGACAATGGCAAGCAACCCCTTGGCGGATAGATCGAAAGGTTTGTGGCTGTACAACAAGCGGGTCGGATCGTGGGCAGGTCGACGGGGGAATAAACAATCCGTAGCAGAAAAAGCAAGTAGCAGCGACAGCAGACGAAGCGAGTGTCTGGAAATTCGTCGGGCAGGACGGAGAGGCGAAAGCGAGAGACGATGAAGAAGCAACAAAAAAAGCTTTTGCGCTGGCGAGGCGATGGCGATGAAGAGAAGAAGGGAGGAAAAGGGGAGGAGAACGAATGAGTGCCAAACGCCGAGATTTCCTTCTTGCTTAGATTCCGTGTACTGACTGTACAAGGGCCAAGGTACATTTACGAAGTACCTCGTAGTTCCCGAGCTGCGGGCTGCGACCAGAAGACAATGCACCGCGCCATTGCCGAGAAAGGATTAGCAGTAGATGCTTAGACAGGGGTAACTGGGTGAGCCCTTGCCGGATGAGGGATGGCGTAGGTATAAATAAAAAGCAAAATCTCGCCCTTGGCCGAAGCCAGCAAGGGGCAAGTACTTGGGAGATGTATGGAGAGTGCAGCCAAATTACATGTACCTACGGTGATGCTTGAACGATGAGATGAGAGCTGAGAGGAGAGAGGGCCTGCAGACGGTGATTCCAGACGATCCGAAGGGCCTACGTAGTACAATAATGAGAGTACCTAGTGGTACTGAACCTACCGTCTGTAAAAGAAAAAGAGAGAGAGGTGTGAATGCGTGAAGATGAGAGAGTGCAAGTAACACCACTACACTTCACTACCACTACAGTAAGACTTGGTCGTACGATCACACATAGTTATAAAAAGAAATTCTCCTGCACAGCAAAACAGCTACGGAGAATTTGATTCGATGGGCTCCCCCGATTTATTTTTACCTTTTTGCATGTGTCCTCGTGTCTTGTGTCTGGCTCTTCGTATTCCCTCGCTGCTACAAATGGTGTGCATGCCAGACCCAGCTCCGCCGCTGCCCACCCACCGTAGCGCCACAAGTCTCCCACGTTAGCTTTCCAGCAGCCACGCCCATAGCTGGCCATAACAAAACATACGCAGCCAGCTAATACGAGGACCACCTTTTTGGTGGCACCGTGGCGATGCATCGCCGCGCGGGTGGATCGCTGGCGCTTACAAGCAACGAGCTTAGTCTTGCAGCAAGCACAGAAAAGCTGATGCTGTCTGCTAGTTATCCATGCGTGACAATTTGCAGTTCGTATTGGGCGGGAGAACCACCGGACAAGCTGCAAGTCATCGTCAGATGGCCCCAGACTCTATATATATGTACTCTGCAGTACTCGTAGTTGTCCATATAGGTATTACCCGGCATGTATTTATATCAATGCCTAGCCCGGCAAGAGGCGCGTCGCAGCTCGCGTCAGCTCATCCATTTTAGTGCTGCGAGCTGTCACCAGGTGTTTAATTTAGTCCACTGGAATTGACTGCATCCCTACAGTCAAGCACGAGTACTTACCACTAAGCTATCTTGCTATCCTAGGTTATCCCGGGACAACTACTGGAAGCTCGCTTGGGCATACCTGAATTCGGGAACCAACATCCTGCATGTAGGAACCTGGCACCCAGGCATTTATTTGACGCCCTCACGAGAAGGAGGTATTCCTAGATCCTAGGTAGTCTTCGTAATATTCTACCTATTACCCAGTATCGCATACCTAGCTACGGATAAGTAGAGGTATAGATAGGGACGTAACGCATATACAGTATGTAGCATTTGCATAATGTAAACCACCCCCCAAAATCAATAAGCAGACTTGATCGTGTATTAGTTTGCGAAAGTGCCAATTTTCGAAATTCTACTTAGGACCTAAGTACATAGTATATTTCTCCTCTCTACTACCTTATGCCTTCTTTGTTCTCCTTATGCATGAGACCGACGTAATTTTCCAACTTAAGATCGTCCAACATTATCTCCCCCTTACTTCTCATGTCTGCCAGCTCTGGGATATCAATCTCTTTGACCATGAATAATTTTGGATCAATATTAACCGGGTCAACAAGTTCTGACCACCCTGTGCCAACCAACTTCTCCATCATGCTTATCGTCCCAGCTTGCAGACTTGTAGTTGTTTCGATCTTCATTTTCATCGCAAACTTGCCATCACCGATTCGGCGCACTATAACGGCTGTCTGTAAGAGATGGGGCAGCCCTTGTTTCTTTAAGGAGCCCTCATTCAGCTGCCATATAACGCTGTTCCATGTGCCCGTAAAGTTTCTAGTATTGAACTTCATAGCACTTAACTTGGCGTAGTACTCTCTAATTGATGTAGCCGACACCATCCACTGCCTCCCCGCTTCAAATTGGAAAGGTAGCCCTTCAGTCCTGAGGGCCATGTTACCTTCGCGTCGAATGTCGGGGTTTTCCGTGACAATGTCAAATCTTTGTTGCTTGGCAGGCCAAGCAGAGACCACCTGTGGATCGTAGGTCATTCGTGACTGCTCGTCGCTGAACTCGACCCTGATTGTGGCCGAAGTGAATCTTTGAGAACTATCATCCTCGAGCCCCGTGAACATGAAGCGGAAAATGAGAAGCGTTCCATTTCCGCCAGTCTTCAATTTACCACTGCATACTAGCAGTAACTCCCCCTGGGCAAATGGAGACGGTCCATCGTTTCCACGGGTTTTGATGAGATCGCTGGAGTCTTTCCCTTTGGGATTTTTTGCACGATATTCGCCGCCGCCCTCCTCGATCTCTTCGAGCGGGATGAAGAGGCGATACATGCGGGGCGATTGGATAGGGTAAGAAGCTGATTTTCTAATGATGAAGTTTAGGCGCTTCTTTAGTAGGGGGGAACCATGAAGAAGGGAAAATAAAACATTAGGTCGGGAGAAACAAGGATGCCACGTTATTAAGGCCCTTATATTGCTTTGTCCATGTTGAGTACCTATCCCTTTGTGTGCCATAAGGTGCTACCTATGTACCATATCCGCTTTTCTTCTATATTGAAAGGAGAATCCTCATTCTTTTACTCTTGATTGGCTACAGCTTTCAAGAGTACTTAGGTGGCGCCTTATGGCACTCAAAGGGATGGGGCGCCAACGTCGGCATGCTCTAAACAGGAGAGGCCATCATTTGCGACGCAGGCTCATATTATGCTAATAATGGTGTTGAAATTGCACAAATGCCGAAAGCCAGAGGGCTGTTGGGGCTTATATATCATGCATTTGAACAAACGAGATGGAGCTTGGGATATGGAGAGTAATCTATGCTGAAACCATGAGCGCGAGCGCTTATAAAAAGGCATATTTACGGTTATGCTCACCTGCTGAGCCAGCGAATGAATGGGATCATCGCAACCAGTTTTACAGCCTCAAATGCAATCTAAACTGTTCAGCTACAGATCCGGGTATCATAACAAGGATCATGTGAGTCCGTATTCACACAAATCGCAGTTTTCGCTACTAAATACTAGCCCTGACTAGAGCTTACAATGACATGTGTTATCTTTGCGAAAAAAATATGCCCCCTCAGATGGGATAGCAAAGTACATAGGTACATACATGTATGATCCCAGCAAGGATCCGATGGTTAACCTCATCGCACCATGAAATGGTTATAAATATGCAGCCCTGGTAATAAAAACGACTTTACACTTCATTCCGTATAAACTTTTCTGGCTTTTCCAGGCATGCATCGTGCCACCATGTAAGATATGTGCTCCCCGGGCCAAAATTAATCTTGAAATACTCGGCACTGTTCAAACCCCTCATGAGAAAGCGTCCTCGTTGAGCAAACTCATTCCTCGTTACCATCCAAGTGAATACATCGTCATGGTAATGCGTCAATGGGTATATCTCGGACTGGAGGCCTTGAAATGCGAGCTTCAGGCCAGGTTCACTGCCGCTGTCGAGCAAGATCTCGATCATCATAGTTCCAGCCTCGTTGGAATATCTGCCAGTATACTCGGACAGATTTCGTGCAACAGTCCCTGGGACCCGATTTTTCTCAAGTTCGGCCAAGACATCAGAATACCAGCTGAGGGTGGCTTCCACTGTCTCTTCTGACAAAGCGACGTAGTCGTTCCTATGAGCCACACCAAGATAGGCTTCGAGGTATAGCTGACCAAGCCAGTCTGCAGTGTCGTTAAGCGCCAGGGAGTTTGTGAGTACGATAACTGCCCCTTTGGTAGAAGGAACGAGGTTGACAGCTGCCAAGTTCCCTGGCATCATGCCTTGGTGATAGAGGATCAGCTCAGATGGATGACCACGCGCGACTTCCGGCATTGATCTGGACTTCAGGAGGTCGGGATTGAGACCTATAGCACCCATAGGCCCTGGAGTTTGGACTCGAGCCCACCCAAGGGCATACGAGGTCTCACGGCGAGAGATCGGATTCATACTTATCTGGGGCGAGAAGAGAAACGGAACCTGCTTCAAGGGAGAGCCTGGGGTGGATGTGGTGTGGTTTTCGAATTGATGCTCGCCGGACTCGATGAATGCTGTGTAGAGTTTGACCAGATCTCTGATGCAGCTGCGCATTGCTGATCCCGGTCCCCCGACAGTATCGCCCCCTGATAGCATAGGGATAACTTCCACCACTGAAGCGTCATCCAGTGCTTGATAAGCTTTGGCTACATCATCATCTCCTTGGCTGAAAGAATGCTGGGTTCCAGTTCTCGACATGGAAAGCGGTTGAAATATCTGGGAGTGCAAGATTTGGCCCCAAGGCTCCCCAGTGACCTGCTCCAGCACATGTGAGGCGATTTCGTACCCTAGGTTGTTGTATAGATACTCGTTTCGAAAAGGCTTTATTTGTTTCAGGTCGTTGATCAAGTTCATGCTGTTTTCCTTGGAGACGAGCACGTTGTTCATGCTGCCCAGCCAATATAAAGAGCTCTGCATCCCAGCTCGATGGGAGAGACAATCCACAGCTGTCATGTGGTTGCGTAAGATGTCGCTCTTCGTGCTGAAATCGGGCAGAATATCCTTGATCGGAGTGTCCCATCCAAAATTTCCGCCTCCGACGCAGATGGCCATGGCGGCAGAGACAACGGCTTTGGTCAAAGATGCGCAGGGGAAGATGGTCGCGTCAGTTACCGGCAGCTTGAGCTCTTGGTCACGGTAACCGATGTATTCGCTGTGAATATGCTTGCCATTGTGAATTATCGCAATCGCTGCCCCCGGCGTGCCCGCGATCTGCATGAGTCGCTTCGCAGTCGGCAAGACACTCTCAACTCTGGCTTTGACGACATCAGAAGGCTCCATGTTGTGTTGTATGATTTAACTACTACTTGAAAGACTGAGAGAAAGGCTCTCAGGACACATTCCAAAAGCCCACAGCAAGGCATTCTCTCCAAAATAAGGCCGTGCTCCTGGACGTCACATCCAACAGCATCCGATCTCGGTCCCAATGGTACCCTGCAGCGTATCTATATCAACTATTTATCGAAAGACACCTCTCTTTTCTTCTTCTTTTTAACGCGCCATGTAAGTAGCCTAAAAAACTTATAGCTGAGGGAGGACGATGTGATAAAGAAGGGTAATTGACAATCGTTGTTGACATGGCTATATAAGTATCTTCAAGTCAAAATGAAAAGCAGACTGAGAGTTTTGTTATGGCAGCCTTTGCTGTGATTTAAAGTCAACTGCATCTTCCCTTCTGTTAAACCTCAATTCCGTGCTCGAGGTTAAGAGTAAAAGGCTCAACACTCGGCTTTCGGCACAACGACCACGATCTTTGATCCGTCGTGGTCTATAACTTCAAAGGTTTCAACGGCCAGGTCATCATCCTCCATTTCCGTCAAGTCCCCAACGGCTGCTACATAAACGTCTGCGGCTTCTACTCCAGCAAACACCTCCTCTTCCTCTTCATCGTGCAGGAATACAGCCTTTGGTTCAAACATGCTGATTTTGGCCTTGACTTTGTTATTCTTCTCCTTTGGGCAAATCTTGTGGAGCTGGTAAGCAAACACTATGTCTTCGCTCCCAGCCTTGAACGAGTAAGTAAGTCTTCACTTCCACCATTTGTGCTGTGCCTTGTACCAGATTTCCTCCAAAGGATTGCTATCACCAGAAGTCAACGATTGTATTCATTCGGACCAGATGAGGGCTGGACAAATATTTAATATACTTGTTACTCGGGGCAAAGACGGGCAAGCGGGGAGTTAGCCTGATGTTACTAACAGGTAATTACAATCTATAGCGCCAAAAACAAAAAAAAAACGTCCCCTTCTTTGGAGAAATATAACCAGAAATCTGTGTATACACAAATACATGAATCGTCCTTGATACCCCATTTCGCGAAGCGGTAAGTCGGGGGCACCTGGCGACGCCCCTGAATCTACATGTACATACGCCTCTCTCACGCCTCCACTGTTCCGGCCGCAACCGGTTTCTTTGATCGCAAATCAATCCAGCCTAGGAAATTCGATGTCACGAATGCGACTACCCCAAGCGCAGCGGCGATATAAAAAACACGGTCGATGCTGTTGGAGTAAGACAACAAGATACCGGGGATGTCCTCGACGCTCACTTGGCCTCGAAACCCGGTGGCTCCGGCAGCGATCACTTGGGCCGGGTCGACATTGGGTGCGTTCACGGACAGCTGGCTGACAAGACTCTGGTCGAAAAGAGTGTTGGAGACGGCCAGGAAGACGGCCGTGCCAAGAGTCTGTACGAAGATGACGAGCGAGGTTGCAACCGGAACGAGCGACTGGTCGAGAGCCGTCTGGACGGCAAGCAAGCTCTAGAAAGGAGAGTTAGTCAAAGTATGAGTTATATAGCTGTTGCAAATTTCAAACTGTTGGGATGGGACTTGAAAACCATACCATCTGCAATCCAAGACCGCGTCCTAGACCGGCAATCAGCTGGTAGCCAACCCACTTGCCGACAGGCGTGGAAGGCGAAAAGAGGGAGAGGAGGCCATTGCCGATAGCCGTGAGCGCAGAAGCGGCGAGCGCATACGGAATAATGTAACCCGTTCTCTGGACCATTGCCCCCGACAAGACGGCTCCCAAGAGTTGCGCCAAGATGGCGGGCAGCATGTAGACCCCCGACAGCAGAGGGCTCGCGCCCTTGACGGTCTGAAAGTATATGGGAATGAAGTAGGCTGCCAAGAAGACGGTCGTGAACAAGGACGTCTGGGTCAGGGAGGCTGACCAGACGGCCGATGTCCCCGCCAGCGACGTTGGTATGAGGGCTTCGTCGCCGCGGTATAGCAGCCAGGCGCAAAAGACGAGGCCGGTGGCGCCGGCACCGCAGAAGAGCCCAATGACTTGGGACGAGTGCCAGCTGAACTGGTTGCCGCCGTACTGCAGCGCCAGGAGGAGCTGAATGACGGCCGGGGCCAGCAGGGCGAACCCGACGAGATCCAGTTCGCGATGTATAGAGCGCAAGACAGTCAGAGGCCCGGCCTTGACGCTGCCGTCGGGGATGACGACGAATATCATGAACAAGACGACCACCGCGCCGATGGGAACATTGATGTAGAAGCACCACCGCCAGGTTGTGTACTCGGTCAGGGCGCCTCCGATCAGGGGCCCCGAGACGATGCCCAGCTGTGAGACGCCCAGCATCACACCAACTAGGACCGGCCGACGGTGCAACGGGACGCAGGCGGAGATGATGATTAACCCCCCGGTCAACAGGCCTTTATGGTACATGCATATTGTTAATAAGTTTATTCTTGGACGAGTAACAGGCCACTGTGGGTGGTCGAGATCAAGACATACCAGCGCTTCCCATGCCTGCCACCGCTCGTCCGACAATCTGGGCTTGTAGGTTGGCTCTCTGTCCAAGAAACGTATGGGAAAGTGAGGTATGTTACATACGAGCATCGTAGAGGACGTAGCCGCCCCGCAAATCACAGATCCAATCTCAAAGAGGAGGAAGAAGCTTAAGAAGGTCCACTTGTTCCTGAATTTCGAGTATATTTTCCCAGTCAGGGGCTGGATTGCCGCTGAGGGCAGTTGGAAGCCTGACCCATACCATCCCACATCTATGGAAAATCAACATGAAATGGTCAGAATGACTCTCAGCCACATGTCGTCCGGCACCCGAGTGGGAGGAAAATAGGGGGGGATCACAAACCGTGGAGGGAATGAAACTCGTCCGTGATTTTGGGAATGGCAGTGGAAATAATGGCAGTGTCCAGGAACACGAGGAACAACACGGCGGTTATGCAGACCATGATGGCAAGCAGCTGGGCAACGAGAGTTTCAGTCAGTACCTAATTAGGAATCCTTGACCTATCGTGCAATGGCGGAATACAGGTAGTCTAGGACTTGAGCTACATACCTTTCTCCCTGTGATCCAGTGTGAATCTCCCTCTGCTTCTGACGGGTGCGCCTCCGTGGGCTTTTCTGTGGCCGGGTTGACATCATCTGTAGTAAGTTGCTGGTCTGACAGACAAGATATCTGGGAAGACTCAACACCGGCCTCTGCCGACTTTTCCATCGTAGCTGTTGCTCACTCGGGATATGCGTATGATTGGGTGCAAAAGTTCAATGTCAAGCTGAGCTAGTGTGAAGAAGAGAGTTGAACGGAAAACAAAAGCAGGCTACATACTTATGCATTGGCACCAAACCCCTAACATGTAGATACATTGTGAGTTGCGCAAAACTCTCCGACTAGGAGACCGCAGCAGTTCCAAAATACTTCAACGATTGCTAACATGTCGCCCATTGTTGGCGAATTCCGTCCCGAACCCCGTACCTCAAGGTGTACTGGAAACGAATTTGTCAAGATTGTCTTGAGATGCCGTCCTTTGGAAGAGAAAGCTTATTCCGTTGAACGCCTCCCGTCGGGGTGGAGGCGTCACGAAACGGACCGTCGAGGCCGCACGCAATGTCCGTTCCGCGCTGACTACAGGCACTAATTCCACCTGTACGAGACGGGATATCAGTTAGTACAAGCTGGTGACTGTGTTCCTCTAAGCAGGCTACCTACCTTACGCAAAGCACCCAAGCCGGTCTGTTGGAGCACACGAGTTTCATTCTTCGCGGGGGCTCGTATCCAGTCTCCGCTCGCCGCATACTTGACCATGTCGGCTTTGCAGTAAAGCACTGATAAGACTCTTTTGACTAGATTTGCATGGACTTTCTCGGCATTCCATAACGTGTCCCTTGGATCTTTCAAGATACTGTACTGTTACCTATAGACATGGGCTGATTTGGTACGCCTGCTGGATCCAGGTCTCATCACAGTTGCACCAAGAGGCTCTTGTATTATTTTGCCTAGCCCACTTCAAGGTCAATCAGAGAAGCCTTAATCACCTGCTGTACACAAGCCCTCACAAATGCTGGTCCGTGAGCCAGGCATACGGTAAAGCTGGATAGATGGTACAGAAATGTTGACTGGGAGATGTAGATGTGTGTCATCCTGGGAGAGCGGGACCCAACTCCGCCTTGGGAGCGGGTGGTGGCCCTCGAGGACGGGAAAAAGACATTTGGGTTGAGGAAATCCGAAGGCTGCCGGATGGGACGAGCCTCTGGAAAGGGCATGACCCATCGTCCATCAGCATCTATCTGGATGAGTAGCTCCAGGACGTCGTTGTCGATGTAGCGAAGCCCATTGTACACCAGGAGCTCCTGGACATCTTGGGCACTCAGGAACGGCTCCGTCTCCTGAGGGTACAAGTCCTTGAAGGATTGCATCGCTGCATCATCGACCAGAGGGTGGAGCGTGGGGACATTTTTCGGGGCGTCAAGGGCTTCGAGCGGACGTTTGGCCAGTTGATGGAGCGTGGCATGGCCTGGGCCAAGAACCCAGCGAAGAGTCAATAGCACCTCCTCGCGAGAGCGCTGCTGGAGGCTGAACTTGAAGGCCCACAGAGCCAGGCTGTGGGCAGGGCTACCGGCCGCGACGAGAGCAAAGTATGCCCGTCGCATGGCGAAGTGGATGATCTTGATACTCAGAGAGTCCGGCTGAGAGTTTTGCCTGGTCCCCCCGACAGAGGCACCACCACCACCATTCGGCAGCGGGAAATGGCCCATCCAGCCATTGCCCAGGACGTTTTGCACGGGTGGGTTGTAGTTGTGTTCCCCTATACCATGGTTGCTTGGTGGTGGCGGATTACATGTAGCCTGGATGTCTGGATCTGGATCTGGACCCGTAATGGCAAGCAGTTTGTCCGGTGGATTGCTGTCTGCTGCCGGTGCTCGATCGAACTCTACCTGTTCCGGTATACTCGTACTGACCAAGGTGAGGTTGCGCCGTAGGCATGTCCTGAGCGTCTGCATCAGGTCAGGATCGAGCTTCGCCGCCTTGGACTGCAGCAGCTGATCGGCCAGTTCTATGATGCCGCCGGCCATCTTTGCCACAGTCTCCTCTATTCTTACGACACGGTTCTCGATGGCTTGTTGGGCCACCCGCTTGCGCTGCCGTAACGAGATTTGGGCCTTGCGATTGTACTCGCGGCGAGCCTGCCATGTGCAAATATTCGAGTGAGACGGACTCTTGACGTGTTGACCCCGAAGAACATACCCGAAGCGACTCAGCTGCGTCTTTTGGACCCTCACGGTTCAGCCCCTGGCCACGTCGTGCTCTCCTAATAGGCCCATCAGGCAAAGTTGCATGTACTACAGGCATATCCATCATACTTGTCGTCCCGTTGCCTGGTTGTCTGAGGACGAGGCGAGCATTGAAAGATGTGTATGGCGAGAGAGAGTCCACATTCTGTTGTACGCAATCAAAAGAGTGCCGCCTGGGCGTAGGTAGGGACACCGCTGACAAGGAAATACTTTGTGTTTACTAATCGAGCTGTCCGGTCGACAGTGATTACTATTCAGGGGCCGCAAGAGGCGGCATTCGGAACTGTATAGACCGACTACATGTAGCCTTGGCATATATGATGGCACGGCATTCAAAATTGCATGTAGTTACTTTATTAATGGCTTGGACTAAAACGTCTGCGTTGATTCCTACAAACATGTACCTTTGACGCCATCCACGAAACGACATAGTTGTAACCGGCCTTTCCCATCCACACATCGTGACTGAAAGCCGCCAGGTGCAGTCCACGGACAGCATCCAAGTTGGAAATATGAAACTCATCATTGTCGGGGCCAGTGGGTTTGTTGCAACGGAACTCATCAGCCAGGCTTTGCGCCGGCCCGATGTCACAAGTCTCGTCGCCCTATCTCGCAAACCCGTCACTGCCCCTGACGGTGAAAATGCGGCCAAGTTGAAGAGTGTAGTCATTAGCGACTATGGAGAGTATCCTGATGATGTTAAAAAGGAGCTTGCAGGTGCCAACGCTTGCATATGGTACGGGTCCTTCTCGCAGCTTCAAAGTCTTCCTCCTGCGATGACATATGGGTACAGATTACAACTAACACTTGACGGCTCTCACTGCAGGACTGTCGGCATCACACCACCCAATCTCCGCAAATATCCCTTCGAGGAGGTGGTCCGCATCTGTCAGACCAGCACACTGTCCGGAATGAAGGCGTTCCATGAGACCAATCCAGCGCCAGAGTTCCGCTTCTTGTACATGGGTGACCCGTTTGAGGCGGATTCGGAGAAGAAACCGCCATTCATGATTGAGTATTTGCAGATGCGTGTATAGCACATACCCTCTATTTTCTTTCGTGCCCCATGAGGATGCTGTGCAAAGACATGATAGAGTACTAACTATTAGATTCTGTAATAGGCCGAGACGGAAGAAAAGGTTCTCGCATACGCCCGAGAAAACAAAATCGACGCGTGCGTGGCCAAGCCTGGCTTCATGACCGGTGGCCCGTTTAACCCGCTCAGGACTGTTATGGGCCTGGTCTTCCGCTTGACGCCATTTGGTACCCTGCCAGTACAAACAGTCGCAGCTGCGATGCTAGACCAGGCTGTAACTGGCTTTGAGAAGGAACACTTGGGGATTGAGGATCTGAAGAGGATCGGGACAAAGGCCATCGAAGAGAGTGGTAAACGATGAAGCCGGGACCAGGCGTTACATGTATAGGGATATCCGTTGGGTACATGCTTTGAAACAAACTCTTCCAACTGACAAACGCATCAAATGTTTATGAAATGAATGGCAGTGTACATGCGGAGCCGATGACAGTGTCTAGTCTGTGGAGGTAGCTTAGGTCGCTGTATTCATCTTCATCAGCTTCAAGGTCTCGCTGTGACCACACCATCTCAAGGCCCGCTCTTATACGCATGAGGCTGCTTTCGTTGTGTTTTGCCCCAGTCTTATGAACAAGTTCGAGCAAGAGCATTCGTTCCTCATCATTGCGTGCTTCAGAACCAAGTATCAGAAGCGGGAAAGCTCGCTCGCACGTGCTGAGCTTTCTGATGAGGGTAAATCCGCGATCGACCAAGCCGTCGAGCTGATGATCTGCAATACAAGAACTTGCTGATCCATTGAAAAGGTAGACAAGGGTTGCGAGCTGATAAAGCTCTGTTATAACGTCTTCTCTCTCATCTAATCCTGTTGTAGCGGTCTTGGCCACAGGGTCATTGATAAGTGTACTCTCTAGTGAGCGAAGTCGACTTTGGTACTCAACATCCTGAGCTCGGGGATCATGGGGCTCTACGAGAATATCGCAGACGACGGCAATAGGTTCCAAAACTGTGCGAATTGAGGTTGGGCGATTCAGTAACTATAGAAGCATACGGGAGTCAGCCCAGGCCACCTTGATGCTGGCGATTGTGTATGTACATTATGTGATAAATGTGCCTGTCGTGCTCGGCTGTACTTACCAAGGGAGATTTCCCACGACTCAGAGAAATCTTGTCTGTAGTCGAATGTGGCAATGTGGAAGGATGGCGCCAATGCCGCATGACAAACCACGACATAATGTCCAAATAGTAAATCCAATCTAGAAGAGGATTGAGCTCGGCTTGATCTGATCGTTGGTCAAGACCTGTGGTCTGGACGATGTGCTTGGCACTGTCAACATAAAGCACCCATTGGCCTGAAGACTCGGAGTGGTGCTGCGTCTCAAAAGTGGCCAAAAGCATGCAGGTAGCAGCATGCTGCGCAGATTCCAAGGCATCTGGGCGTCCAGATTTGGCCGACTCTGCCAGGGCGTTGATGGCAGCAATCTTATACCGGAAAGCCAAGTCCCGCAGACCGTCACGGTGCAGCGAAGATACGGCCAGCAGCGATGATTTGAGCGCCAAAGTGGGGAGTGTGTTGCTGGAAATAGTCATACGAAGCAAGAGATTTCTCAGACGGCGGGCATCAACCCCCAAAACGGACAGCGTGGAGTAAGACACATTGGCAACTGCACGAGAAGAGAGTCAGCGATAGTGGCCCCAAGCGCCGAATGGATTTTGAGAACAAGACGGGAGTCTTACAATAGTCTACTAGTCCTAGGGTGTTGGAGTCAGGATTACCTGGAGACCAGGGCAGAGGTGGTGGAGGGAAGACGAAGCGGACCGGCTGTCTCTCATCTGAGTTTGTCAGCTATCGGCCCGCTGTGGACTCGTACGATGTTATTGACTAACTACATGTACAATTGTGAAAAGAAACTTACGTTTTACATTTCGCAGCTTTCGAAGATAGTGATACATGTCAATGTCTCTGGAAGATGTGTGTATCAACATCAATGTCGAGCGGCGTTTTGCGACTCCTTGTGCCAGGAGAGAGCGCTTGCTTGACATGGCTACCATGGCTCTTTTGGAATCACCGGTTTGTGGCCATGAGAGTCGCACGCCGTAGCCCAAACATTCCCGATTAGACCTGATGCATTTTGAACAACTGGGGGCTTGGCGGTCGCAGGCAACCCGGCGATCTGCATGTCAGTTCCATTCGGGGTTTCCTGTCAGTATACCTGTACATGTATCCATCTTAAAGCACTAGTGCAAGGGTTGAAGCTTTACCTACCTTTGCAAGTCCAACATCCTCTTCCAGTCTTTTTCTGTTGGTCAGTTGCATACGACGCCATATACCTGTAGTTTGAGTGTGGCTGGAATACGTGAGTGTGTCAACTTTTTGCGAAGCTGAGGTTTAAGCGAGAGAGAAAGTATCAATGCGCAGAAGAGAGCAGTCGATAGCTAAGCAAAAGATGTCTAATGTAGCGAAACTCCGACAAGTTTGGTTCCCCGTCAGCTCCATCAGGGAGGGCGGCCTCGGGCTTCCCCGGGCTTAGTTAGCATAAACCCGATGAAGGATGAAGCCCCCCTAGTTGATCTTAGGTAGAAGACCAATCAAGGAGCTAGATCGGAACCAGCCGAATCCACCAGGGCAACTTTCCACGAGCTTTTGAGATTCCACTTTGTCCTCGGCGCGGGGGTTGCAACTGATGCCCGAGTTCAAGATAATCATGAACCTGAGACAAAGGCCTTGCAACTCCGCCGTCTAGCAACTATCCGCGAGAATGCTGTCTATTCCAAGTGGTTGAAACTCCATGCATCTCCGTGGAAGATGCTAGATATTTCATCACAGCCAACAATCGGTGTCAAAGCTGTGGATCATGCCATGTCTTGACAATGTATAAAACGCGACGCTTTCCCGCTCATATCCCACACATCAATGACCACCACGATCAACAGCGCCTAGATTGAATTGTAGCCGAAGCACGTATTTCTCACTAGCTCTCGTAAATAGCTGTCGACATGGCCTCTTATCTTGTTACTGGCGCTTCGCGAGGCATTGGAGTACGTATCTGCTAGACACCTACGATTGTCTAAAGTATCAACTGACGGTATCCTATTACTCTTGAAGTTTGAGTTCGTTCGGCAGCTATCCGCCGATGCCAATAACATTGTTATTGCTCTGGTCCGCGACAAAGAGGCAACAGAGAGGAAGATAGCCGCGGAGATTACTGCCTCCAACATCACTGTTGTCCAGGCCGACATAACCAATATCAAAGACCTTCAAGCCGCTGTCGCCATCATATCCAAAATAACCAATGGTACACTTGACTACGTCATTGCCAACGCAGGCAAGATCTCGGACTGGTCCGGCCTGGACGATGTCCAGGATCTGGGCTTGGCGGACCCTAAGCTGCTAGAAGAAGACATGTTAGACCTATTCCGCATAAACGTTGTTGGTAACGCGCATCTGTTCAACCTTGTTGTCCCGCTTATCCGGAAAGGCATTGCGAAAAAGGTCATTGCCATCTCGTCAGGCTTGGCAGAGCCAACCATGACCACCAAGTGGAAGCTGACTCTCGGCTACCCTTACGCAGTCAGCAAAGGGGCTCTGAACACGCTCATTACAAAGTTCCAAGCGCAATATATTGATGAAGGAATCCTTTTTCTGGCTGTATGCCCAGGGACAGTCGATACGGGCCACTTAGTCAATCCAAACGAAAAGCAGCAAAATAATCTCATGGCTATGGGAGCGGCGTTTCAAAAGTATCAGCCCAACTTCACTGGGCCTGTACTGCCCTCGGAAGCAGTCACAGACGTGCTCAAGGTTGTGCATAATGCTACTATTGAGAAAGATGCTGGAGGATTTGTCTCGCATTTTGGCAACCAGCAGTGGTTGTAAAGATATAAAGAAAATATAATTGCTGCGTTGTAAAGCTTTTATAATTAATTTCTTTCAGGTAGTTTATTTTTTATATTTAAGAGAAATATAACGAACCGGGTCCTATAGGTACTATAGGTTAGCTATTCCCAAGGGATAAACCTTAAAATAGTTCTATAGTTTATATTAGCGGAGTAGTTAAGTTAGTAAATAAGTAATTTTATTACTAACTATAGAAAAAAATATTTAAATATTTAATTTAAATATTATTATATTAATAATAATTAATTATTTAAGTATTTTAATAAATAATATAAAGTAAACTTATATATTTAGTTAACTTAAATTAAATTAATAAATAAAATATTAATCTTTCTTTAAATTAATAAAAGATTTATTAATTTATTATTAAATTAAAAAGTTATATTTTAATTTTTTTTTAATTAATTAAAAGATTAAAGTTAATTTAGTTTAGTTAATTTATTAATTTATTATTATAACTTTAAAAGCTAGGTTATAATATAATATTCTTTTTTTTATTAATTTTATCCTTAAGATTTTATTA